>NW_016690226.1:5569556-5720132 GCF_001604755.1 Lepidothrix coronata
AGAATTGCAAAGTTAACTTTGAAGGTCAGTGTGAAGAAAGAAAGAACTAAATTCGTGTTTGTGTATATATATTGGAGGCTGCTGACTGCTCTGATTAAACCAATGACAAATGTAAAAAGTAAAAGCAGATTTTTCCTTTTTAAAAAAAGGTCATTGGAAAGTATAATTTTAAATAAATATGCAGAAAGTCTACAGCTGTTGTTAGTGTAGGCAAACCTAATATATAGAATTGTCATGTCCTTTTTTCAAAAAAACTGATGAAACCTACTGGTAAGGTCACATCAGAGCAAAATTTTCACTACAAAACCAAACTACCAGTCATCCCTCTTCTTCATGTGAAAATACAAGTAGCCTGGAATAAACTGTTTTACTTACCTTACCAAGGAAATGGTAGCTTAACTTGGTAAAGATATACTTTATAGCACTGAGTTTTCTCAATGCTCTGGAAAACATAATTATAAAGGCAAAACCAGGAACCACACTAAGTGATCAGCATACAATTGGATTTGCATGAAAAGGATGATTAGTGCTTCATTTGTTATGAAGATCCTCATATGCAAAATCAACAGGGAACCTGGCTGTATTGACATTCAATGATGTTATTGAACTGTTGAATATGGTATCTAGAGATAGTGCTTGAATTCTTCAGAGAAGGATTTGGGAACATCTCATTCCTTACTCCATTGTTCTTCCTGGAATAATTTTTTTCATCAAGAAGAGTTTGCTTATTTGAGGTATTTTTTATTTCCGTGCTTTAAAAATGTCACTAATCCAGTCAGGGAACAGATCCATTACTATATAATTTTGAAAACCACAATTAAATACTTATTTTGATATCTGCCATACTTTACAAGGCTTTATTTTATAGGATGACTAAATCTGAAAAACAAAAAGCAAGATTGCTTGCCTCTTAGTCCTCAGGTAAAATTTATAAAATAACATTTAATGTGGAGCTAGATATTTTTAATTTTCAAATAAAAAACTTGAATAAGAGATGGTACTACAGAAGAGTAGATTATACGTATGAAGTTCTGTGTACATGCCATTTTTAGGGTTCACTTCCCAAAGCTGAACTACACTTGAAAATGTCTGATCAAGAAAATAACAAAATCAGTATCCTCAAATCCTCTTCGAATGAGCCGGGAGGGGGGCTGCAAAGATGATCAGAGGGCTGGAGCACCTCTCCTATGAAGACAGGCTGAGAGAGCTTGGGTTGTTCATCCTGGAAAAGAGAGAGTTCCAGGGAGACTTCGTTGCCTTTCAGTACTTAAAAAAGGCTTAAAATTAAGGGAGAGAGGGACTTTCTACACAGGCAGAGAGTGACAGGATGAGGGGAACAGTTTTTTAAACTAAAAGAGGAGAGATTTAGGTTAAACAACAGGAAGAAATTCTTTACTGTGAGGTTAATGAGGCACTGGAACAGGTTTCCCAGAGAGGCTGTGGATGCCCCATCTCTGGAAGTGTTCAGGGCCAGATTGGATGGAGTTTTGAGCAACCCGGTCCAGTGGAAGGTGTCTCTGCCCATGGCAAGGAGGTTGGAATTTAACTTGGAAGCTCTCTTCAAAACCAAACCATCCTATGATTCTATGAAATACCAGATTTTTTTGCTCTTGGCTGTGTTTATGAAGGGAAGGGAGAAAATGGAAATTCAGGAATGAATTTTCATCTAAAGTTAACTAACTAATGATAAAATCCTAATTGAGGGAAGGTTCTTGTTAATATTAATGTTAAGAGGTAGTACCATAGCCCACTTAGGCTTAATCACGCGTTGCTAATTCCAGGGCAAACTATAATCTTCCCACATCCTGCAATAGTTCATCAACACAGCAAATTCGGTATGTAATTAATTGATACTCTGTCTGTGCCATGCACAATAACTCGTAAGCATTTTCTACATCTCTTGCTTACAGAGAGTTGCAAATACTAAGAACATAAAGCTAATTTACCATAGTAGTATTTGTGATTATCATTGGAGATTGGGAGCTAATTGGTCACGCTAAGACAAATAAAATTTAGTGTTACTGTTCCCCTTTTTTATGTGATGGAACTGAGATATAGATCTGAGCTGCTCAAGGAAATAATAGCATTTGGCAGCATGGCTGCTGTCACATTAATGTCACTTTAATATATACCTGAGATAAATATAGTGGTATAGAAAGTAAAACATCTTTTCTTCAATCCATTCTACTGGATATATACAGTACATACTGAATGGACTCAGATCAACTTCAGAGGATACAGCCATCCAGAGGAATGGTAGGCTGGAGAAATAATCTGACGAGTCTCCGAAAATTCCAACAAGGGGAAGTGCAACCTCCTGCACCTGGCAAGGAGCCATGCCACGTATCAATATATGCTGGGAGTCAAGTCACTCAGCTGGGAAGCAGCTTGGCAGAAAAGGCCCTTGAGGTTCTGTTGGACACCAAGTTGACCTTGAGCCAGCAAAGTGCCCTTGCTGCAAAGAAGGTTGCTTTAGACAAAGTGTTACCAGCAGGTCAAGGGAGATGATCTTTCTCCTCTCCTCAGCTCCGGTGAGGCCACACTTGGAGTTCTGTGTCCAGTTTTGGACCCCAGTACAAAACAGACATGGACATACTGGAGAGAGTCCAGCAAAGGGACATGAAGATGATAAAGGAACAGGAGGATCCTTTGTATGAAGAGAGACTGAGAGAGCTGGGATTTTTTAGGCTGGGGAAGGGAAAGTTCTGGGAGATATCCATCAATCTGTACAAATGTCTGAAGGAAGGACGCAAAAAGGACAGAGCCAGGCCCTTTTCAGTGGTGCCCAGAGACAGGCCAAGAGGCAGCAGGCATAATCTCGAACCCAGGAGGCCCTGTTTGAACTTCAGGAAACTGACATTTCTGAGTAAAGATAATGGGCCAACTCTTTCAAAGCACCTAAATGATTGATAGGGAGTGAGAGAGAGTTTGTTCTGAGCGGGTAGGACATGATTTTACCTCTCCTAGGCCTTTTCCTTGTCAAAAGTCAGGCCCTTGAAATTTAATCATTTTTCAAGGGACTATTCTTCAACTAAGAGGACTAAAACAAATTATGTTTGTCTGATATTTCTAATAAGTGCTCCTGAGAACACAAGTGTCACTGCTGTCCCTAAAGGAATGGCTGGTCACAACCATGAACAGAGCAGTGAAACATAACATAAGTTTGCTGGTGTGAATGCATGTGTTCCTACCTAATCTGAACCTGACCTTACAAATACCCACATGTGACAAACATGATAGGCAGCTACACATACTGAGTTACATAAGTTCCCCTCACCGCTTTAAAGCCATTCATCTGTTTGGACAAAGACAGACCTCTCATCCTGACTGTCCGCGAAGCAAGGAGGTAATAGAGGTTTATGTTCCTGGTCACTAAGGTTCTCACACTTGTCCATGTATATCTCCCCCTGGCCGCAATTCCTTTGAAAGGAAGGCAGTGGTCTTCCATCCACAAGGGTGGTGAGACTCACTGAATTCACAGGGTGTATCCTCATGCAGTTCAGCAGACAGGGTGTACTCAGAGACCTGGTTTGAGCCAGCCTGCCAAACCTGCAGCAGATTACAGTCATTCCAACTCATACTTTTCATATCAAAACTAGTTTTCTTTGATTTCTGGTCATGATTAGAGTATGAAGCTGCCATCCCTGGTTTATGGTGACAGAAAGATGATACAGCCTGAATCCTGGGGCCTCATACTGGGGTTTTTTTCCCAATCTATCATGATCAAATTTTCATTCAGGGTTAGCAAGTACCTGCAGATATATTTTTGTAGGCGTAACAGAAATCTGCATTAAAGAGATCTTATGGAGATAGTTCCTTTTCAGTCTCTCTGCTGATAAACTTTTGGTTTAATGACTCAGGGGGAGAAGACCATCTTAAGATGGCTGAAGGGCATGGGCAGCTGCTACCCAGGACTGGGCTTTAAGCATATGCATGTGAGGTTACTTGTGGCAGAAAGAGGCATGAGAGAGAAGTTTGCCTTGAAATTAAAGCAGAAGAACTTCAAGCAAACCTTCGCATTCGTTCTGCTACTACAGACAGGGACAAAATATACCTCAGAGAGAAAGAAAGTGAAATTCAGAGGAGGTAAAATGGAGCCCCTGACAACTTTGGCACTTCTCTTGTAAATCTGCTGTTTCTTTTTGAAATCTATTCTTGAAAATAGATGCTGCAAGTCCTATGTGGAGTATAAACAAGACTATTTGGGGAACACAGTAGACTTCCTACAGCTCCTGAAGAAAGCTACGTCTCTTTAAAGCAGGAAGTAGTTTGGGAGAGAGGTGTTTGCTTGCTTTCACTCAGCAACTCTCCAGCAGGCTGTCTCTGAAACTCAGACAGCTTGTCTGCTTTAGCCAAGTGTTGCAACTCCCTGCCACTCTTCTGCACCAACATTTTCTACGGAAGCATGTTTCCCACTTGGCTAGTCTTATCCCAGGTGGAAAAAGGGAAGTCCATTTACACATCAGAGGGAAAAAGAGATGGAGTTCAGCTGAGGAAGGCACAGAACCATGGTAATGGTCCTGCCTAAGTATCATGGGTTGCTCCTCTGGCTCTGGAGCTCTTTTTTACACACCAGACAGGGTGAAAGAAATCAGGTTAGGTGCCTGGATGAAATTAACTTATTGCAGAGAAACAAAAATATGTCCAAGACGTGCTGTTCCTTTCTGCCTTTTGCTTCAGTTTTTTGGGGTTTGTTTTTTTTTTCTTTTCTGGTGTCCCCACCTAGTGTTTTTCTGTTTTCTGCCCTGAACTCCTGCCCTAAACTTGCCCTAGAATTGCTGTTTCCAGGCAGCTTGGAAACAGTTCTTCCTTAACACCCATATTTCATTGGGTGTTAAAAAATGGGTATTCCAAAGATGCTAAAAATAAACCAAAGGACACTTCAACTCAATGGCATAGCTGATTTGACAGCTGAGAATTCAACAGCTCCAAATTGTGAGGGAAAGCACAATAGAGATCATAGGAATCTTTTGCCATCATTAATAGTGTGTGGTCTCGAGGGAACCATACTCTGAACTTTGGCTCAGTTGCAACCAGAAATTTTATGTGTCACACCCATAATTATTATTACTTGTCTCTGACTCCTCTCTGTTGAAATGTTTGTGGAGAGGGAAAAAATTTTAAAGCATTTTAAAATTATGTGACTGTGGAGAAGAATAAAACAGAGATTACAGGAATGTTCCATCATCCCCATGCAAGGTCCTAGGGGAAGAAAGTGAGCCAACGAGAAACTGTATTTCCCCTTCAGCAAGGCTGAATTTATGTGGACACAATAAGGTGAGGTTATGTGCTTTGACTGCCACTGAAAGCAGAAGTCTTCTCCCTGTGTCCAAAACAACCTACATCTACTCTATTACTTTCCTTTTGCCAGCACCAATGCTAATGCTGCTGTGCTGCAAGCTGAGACAGAGATGTGAGCTTGTTGCAGAACAGAAACTTGAGAAAAATGTTTGTTTTCAGCTGGATGGGCTCTTGATGTGTTGTGAGCTGAACAAGAATTAACACTGGCACAAGGAGGTATCACTTGAGGCAGAGATAAGAGTGAAGCTGAATCCTCCTGACTCTCCCTCTTCCCATCTCCAGTGCATCTGCATCCCAAGACACAACATACCAACTGTTGATGCACCTTGCCCTGCTTCCGTGCTTTTGGTATCCTTCTTTTCTGATAGTGACACCCAGTGTGGGGGGGGATAGCCAAATAGTCTGAAATTAGGCTGACGAAGGGACTACCAGTTCAACACAACTGTGCTTGGTGAATGGGTAGCAAACTAGTTCCTCTTGAGTTTTAGCTCTCTGAGAAGTATCTCATCCTTAATTGCAGAGAGCTACACATAACAATTATCACTGTGACTAATTTTCAGGATCCATGGCATAGGGGCCATAGCATCAGTGTTACTGAAACAATATATAGGAAAGAGAGGGGATGATCAATGTTACCTGATGGTCTATAGTTGGATGATCAGAATACAAGCAGAGGAAAAAAAACTATTGTTAGGATAAAAAATTTTCACAATGCTAACATAGTACTTGCTGTGGACCCTATTCTTGCAAGGTATTTGGGGAAACTGAGTACTGCCATGTGGATGATTATTTCCTGTGGGTTGCCAAACAAGTGAATCACAGGACTGGCTTGATCAGTTACTTATTCTATTAAGTCTTAGGGTGTGCATACCGTAATTCTATTTGGCTTAATCACGTTCAAGGCTTGCACACAAGGAGCTCATGAACATAGAGGAGGCAGTAAAACTTGGCTTGAGAACTGAAGTCCAGACGGTCAGTAATTGCACAGTAACTAGAAGGTCAGCAACTGGAAACCTTTCCTCTTAGCCCTTTTGCTCTATTACCAATGTTCACTGCCACTGAATTAATGAACCTTTCAAAGCAAATAATGAAATTAATGGAATGTGTCTGAAAACAGGAAAGGGGTGGGATGTTAGAATATTTTCATTGTTAGCAACTTAATTTTTTAAACTTTGGCCTATTTAAGAGTAGGAAGAGAGTAACAATGAGAATATTATAATGCTTAGGGCTAGAAGTAGCCACAAACTGAATAAGAGAAGTGAACAGTTGCAGAGCCAACATCTTTCAGAAAGCTTGCTCCTGTCCCATCCTGTAAAGGAGTGACACAACTTTCTGCTGGAAAGTTCTGTTGAGGCTTGGTTATGGTATCTCAATAAATGAGGTGAATGTAAGAATGGGTGAAAAAACTTATTCAAAGTATAAAGCAAATGTGAATGTGAGACAGAGTTTAAATTGTTTGATTTAGAAAGACTAGAAAGTGGGAGGGTGTGCACATAGAGGGAAGATTTCCTAAAATCATGAATGAGAAAGAAGATGATGATCCTGTCCTTCTTATAATGAAAGAAATAAGAGAAGTTGTCAACTAAGACAAAATCTGCTTTTTACAGGAAATAAATTTTACTTCTGGAACAGTAAATTTTCTACAAGGAAAAAAATTAAAGTGTAGAGAATCCAGAGGTTGGATTTTTTCTTTGTTTTGTTTGGGATTTTCCGTAAGGTAGATTACATTCATACCATGTTTAGAAGCATAAATCTACTGTATGCAGTTGGAAATTCGAGAGACTTGTTCAACAACATTCTCAAGTTGAAGCTCTACCAGGAAAGGACAGTTAAATGTACTGCAGATTCTCCCATCATTGGTGCTGGTATGCTAGTTTACAGGACACTGACCCCACCCCCCAACAGGCACACTTAAATGCCTTATATACTTGAGCATATACATAAGTTATATACATGAGTGGATCTGATCCTGATATAAGCATTTAAGAAGCCTCTGTCATCTTTCTGCATCATACATGTCATTGGTCAAGTTCTCTGACAGAACACTGAGTGAATGAACTGCCATTGTGTCACAGTATGGCCAAGGCTATGCTACCCTACTTTTACAAAATAAAAAGGGAAATCATTACAAGCATCAGGTAACCCTGAAATTTAATTGTGGTGAATGGCCTTGGATAACTTGTATTACCTCTCCCCATTTTCAACCTTACAACCTGCAGGGTAGAGCTTCCATTTTGGTTAACTCATGTCTCCCAGTAGGCCTATGTTTATTAAAGACTTTGACTGTATCTTAAGGGATAACATACTGTAATTCTTGTCTGCATTAAAAATTGGACTAGGTTGATTTTCTCAAGGATTTTATTTATTTAAATTATTATATATATTTTGACTATACATTTTCCAATTATTGTATATCATTAGAATACACACATATCAGTAGAAAATGCACAATATATTTTTAACAATACATGTATTCCCGATGTAGGAAAGGTCAAGTGCTATCAGTTCATGTTTCACGTTACACCGAAGTTGTTTATTCAGATATCTAAAAAGCACCCCACTACCTAGCAGGAACTGGAATTTCATGTAGAACTGTCTGGGACATTCTTCTAGATGATTACACAGATAACATGCTGAGGAATGCAGCACTGCTAATAGAGTATTAGGAAAGTAGTCATTACCATAAATGACTGTATTTTTAAGAGTGACTTTTTCTAGCAGGTTTATCTAAAGGGTTATTATGTAACACAAACAGCCCACAGCCGATGCATTTTTATGAGGTAAATCTGACTCTGTGACACTGTCTAAACCCATTGACCTCAGTTAGCCCATTCAAGTGGGTCCAAGAACAGATGACCTTTTGACCAGCATTCACCTCTTCTGTTGTCTCATGAGGCTACACAAATAGTTTAGGGTTTTTTCATGTTTGAAATACAGCCTCATGTTCTTTTACATTAGAATAGAATACTATAATTCTAGTTGGAAAGGACCTACAGCAATCATATAGTCCAGTTGCCTGACCCCTTCAGGGCTGACCAAATTCAAGCCTGTTATTAAGGGCATTGTCCAAATGCCTCTTAGACACTGACAGCCCTGGGACAACCAGCTCCTCTCTAGGAAGCCTATTTCAGTGTCTGACAACTCTCTCAGTAAAGAAATGTTTCCTAACATCAACTCTAAACCTCCCCTTGGTGCAGCTTTGAACCACTTCCATGTGTCCTATCACTGGATCTCAGGGAGAAGAGACCAGCACTTCCCACTCCACTTCCCCTCCTCAGGGAGCTGTAAAGAGCAAGGGGGTTGCCCCTCAGACTCCTTTACTCCAAACCAGACAAACACAGAGTATTCAGCTGCTCCTCACAGCATATACCTTCCAGCCCTTCTACCAGCTTTGTCGCCCTCCTCTGCACAGATTCAAGTGGGGCACCCAGCACTGTGTGTGGGGCCACACCAATGCTGAGCACAGTGGGATGATCCCCTCTTCTGACCAGCCGGGTCTGATGGTCCCCAGGACGTGGTTTGCCCTCTGGGCTGCCCGGGCAAACACTGCTGACTCACACTGAGCTGCTGCCCAACAGCACCCCCAGGGCCCTCTCTGCAGTGCACTATCCAGCTACTCCTCTCCAGTTTATACTTGTGCCCGACATTAGCCCATTCAGGTGCAGAATGTGGCATTTGTTTCATGCCATTGGTGACTGCCCAATGCTCCAGTCTATCCAGATCCCTCTGCAAGGCCTCTTATCCTTCCGAAGAATCAACAGCACCTCCCAGTTTGGTATCATCAAAAAACTTGCTAATGAGGCACTCAACTTCTGCATTCAGATCAATCATTGATAAAAAGAATTGGCCTTAGAACTGAGCCCTAAAACACTGGTGGTAACCAGTCACCAGCTAGATGTAGCCCCTTTCACTAGAACCCTTTCAATCCTGTTGTCCAACCAGTTCCTTATGCAGTGTACGGTGTACCTGCTCTTCTCACAGCTGGACTTGTCCAGAAGGATGCTGTGAGAAACAGTATTGAAAGCCTTACTAAAACCCAGAAAATCTACTTTCACTGTCTTCCCTTCAACCACTATGCAGACAATATCATAGTAAAAAGATACCAAGTTGGACAGCACTTTCCCTTTTGTGAATACCTTGACTGTGTCTGATGATTTCATTGCTCTTTAAATACCTTTCAATAACACTCAGTATGATCTCCATAATTTTCTGGGTACTGAGGTTAGACTAACAGGTCTGTAGCTTCCTGGGTCTTCACTTATGCCCTTCTTGTAAACTGGAATAATGTAGGCTAGCTTTCAGCTCCCACTCAGTAATGAATTCCCCAGACTCTTAAGGCCTTTGATAGGTTATTTCATCAGGTAAATGGACATGCATATTGAGTTCCATACTAGCTGTATTTTAGAAAAGAACTCTGGTCTAGGAAGAAAAGATCATGAGTTTTATTTGGAACTTTCCAAGCTTTAAATTTTCATGACCATAGTAGAGGAGTATTTGTAATTGCTTCTTAAAATTGTTTTCATCTAATAGATCTAAAATGTTGTACCATTATTTTAGTGGTTTTAAACTTAGACTGACCACAGGCTTTTCTAACCCAGTATATACCACCTCTGCTGACATGCTCTGCTATATGGTTCTGAAGAAGACAAAAGAGCCCTCACAGTTAATACCTTGAAAAATAATTTATTCACCTTTGCCTTTTATTTTGAAATAAAGGCTGTGTTTTCAAGGTTTATTTGATTGTCCCTAAAGAATTGCCCCAGATTTATTATTTTTAATAATATACTGACTATAACATGTTGGCAATTCTGATTCTGCTAAAAAGCAAGCAGATATGATCCATCTTATTACTCGTTCCTTAGGAGCTGAAAGAATGAAGTGACAAATTGTCCATGAAATTAATTTGGCTACAATAGACACCAAAGTATGCTCTGCTTGGCATTATACCTGAAAGGCTCCTGGTTATGTAATGCTATCTTTTCTTACACTTCCAAAGTGTGTACAGTTCCAAAGCACAATATTTATTTGTATCTGGGAAAAAGATCTATGATTTTCTGGGATAGAATACCTGTTACATAAGAGATTACTAAGACAGTAATTCTAATCAGGGTACAGATACTTCCTAAATTACATGTAGGTATGTCTGGAGAAGCAAGACAAGGAAAGGAGCCAGAGGGGAAAGACTATAGTTAGGTTTGCTTAATTTCTTGCCAACTGAGTCATCATAGCATATTCAGAGAGATGAATAGAAAGGCTAGCAGGAAATATTAATATATCAAGAAATTATAGGTTTTGATCAGAAGCAGATGTGCAGAAATTACTTGAAAGGGTTGTTAGCATCAACAAGTTGTATAAGATACGCCATTATCAGTCAGCATATTTCGAATTGAATAGTTTGAATTGTTCCTGATCAGAAACTGTATGGACTTTGCAAGACCACTTTTTAGAGAACACCCGCTACTGCAAAAAATGGCAGTGTTAGAGAACCACTTCTACTCTTTTTTGTTATGAAAATGGTGAAAGTCATTGCAATTGTAAAAACTATAAGTAAGATTTGTTATTCATCTAGAACAGCTGAACTATTTTTGATGGAGGTCTTCATTCAAAGGAAACTTCAGATACGTATTTAGACTATTTAAAAATATGTTTTATGTATTATTGTAGTGTATATCATGAACTCTGCAAGTTTTATAAAGTTCTGTTCTCTAAAAGGAAGCATAAATATAAAATATTTATATTTTATATAAATATTCCAGGACACTTGTAATTATTCTGTGAATTCTTAAAAGTATTCACAGAAATCCCATTTGAATTGCGGCTGGGATGGATGCAAGGATTCTCTGCTAACCCCCCTAATGTTCTAGGGAATCAGGTTATCAAGAAGTCATGGCGTCACCAATGATCTCAGTGAAGCACAGAACATTCCCTAGCAGCAAAAATATCTGATAGTGTGGTGCTACTGGTATGTTTAAGATCTCTAGTAAGTTCTCTGAGGTAAGAGCCACATGATCCAGTTAAATTGCTCTTGAACCCTGTGACTTGCCTGGTGATCATGAAGAGCACTGGAGGTGTGCCTGCAGCATACTAGAAATCAAGTTCCTTTCTGTGTATAAGGCTAGACACAAACTAGAGGCTGTGGCTATTTGTTTGCATCATTCTGTTCATGATACAAGATTACTGTCAGAAAGACAAGCTTATTTGAAAAGAGAACACATTATTTTCACAGTGTTTTCCATGTCAAATACCCAGGGTGCTTTTCAAGGGTTACCCAAGTACCTGAGACATAAAAAGATGTGTTCTATCCAGAGCTACAGAGTCCTATAATTGATTCAGGCCTTGTCCAAATCCACTGTGCTGTGGCAAGTACCAAATCTTTTCTCAAGGACCTTGCTGATTTTAGTGTTAGAGGATTGGTGATTTGGTACATAACACGACTTAATCCCATTCCAGGAGAACCTGGTCCTTGTAGGCTTCACTGTCCTTCACTTGTGGTCCTCCTTTTGCATGGAGCAATAGCAGGACTGTGCTATGCCAGAGAGGAAAATGTAGGGCAAAAATTCTATAGAAGCAGAAAATTTTGGATTGCCATCAGGCAATCCACTGAGTTCAGACACCCCCCAATATCCAGATCATGAATGAGATATACATCTTTGTGAAGTAACAAAATGCTGTTGTTTATGACCCATGTGCACAGTGTTTGCTGAACATTGCAGCAATAAGATCATAGATATAAAATATGATAGTGCTAGCTTCAGTTCTGTGCTGAGAGATGATCTGTAGCTGGGGATAATGATAGAGAATGGGAACAAATTAAGATAACTTCCATTAGTCTGCTTTTTTATCAGTCTGGAATTGCTGTATCCCTGGTCTGAGCCATTGGCAAAGAAGTGAAAATAGTGAATTGCTCCAGAAAAAGTTTCTATGCTGAGCTCCTCTTCTACCCACAGCTCTTCAAACTTCTTTTCTGATTTGATTCCTAAGAATCAAGTCTAAAATAAAACACTCCCAAAGTAATTTTGATCTAATATCAAAATAGATTCAATAGCATTTTTATCATGCAAATTCTGATTCTGAAAACTGTGTGCCCTTGGGGTTGCAAAGGAATAATCTGGGCACTATGCGTGACCGGAAACAGTTGATATTTAGAAATGCTGAAGTTCTAATAGATGCAATGGATATATCTATAGATTTAGTCACATCATGTGCCTTTTTATGTATGACTTTCCTCATGTGAAGATACTGTGATACTGTGTAGAAGGGATATACATTCTACTTTGTCACAATTATTTAACAAACATACCACCAAAGCAGTGTCTGTTCTAGTGATCACCTTTCTGTCTTCCATCCTTCTTTCTGTCTTTCTTTTTCCAAAGAAGTTTTGCCACAGGCCCATGGAAATATTTTTCTATTAGCTACACAAAAGAGCATAAACAACCAGAACTTCAAACACATCAGTTCCATTGGTTGCCTTTGCCTTGGGTATAATTAAATAACTGAAATGACTCAAGCTCAATAAATGCCACTGGGACTGTGTGTGTTTAAACTTTTCCAGACTCTGTTTCAAAACCTCTATAAAGTGCAAAGAAAAAGACCTAAAATACAGCTTAGTCTAAATAGCGACCTAACTAAAGTGAAAGAAACTAATCCTTTGAATTAATACAATAATTGACTACATATGGACACAGATTACAGGGCTACAAATTGAGAGCAGACTAACTGCTGGTTTTCAGAATTAATTATTTTATTCCAGAGGGACAGAGAACCACTTCTATTCTGTTTTCAAACAGTGCAGAGTGGTGAATATGTGATGTGGGAGCATTGGCACTGAAAACCATTTTGGGGTAGTAGAGTACAAAGAAATCAACATGACAGTCAATGTGAAACTCTTGGTATGCATATTAAAAGTATTGTGCAAGAGAAGGAATGTAACTTGTTAATTAATATGTAAATTGTTAATGAATCTGAAAAGTTAAAAAACTTGTTGAAGGGAATCCTAAGAATGAATCAACGATTGGAAAATCATGACTGGCACTGAAAAGCTTAAAAAGTACAGTTCATACAAGTACTGAAAAAAATAAAAATGAGAAGTGCCACTTTACAACTGTTAAGTGTCTTCATAAGGAGAAAATGCCACCTTGGCAACAGCTCTGTAAAGTACCTGAGAATGACGTAACAAGAAACAGTGGCTTAGAACTTAAGCCAATGTTAATTTTAAATGAAAGGACTGATATTATCTGTAACAGCAGCGTTGATTAACTGGGGAACAAAATTCCTCAACAAACGGTAAATTTTTAATCCTCATTACTTTCTGGAACACAGGCTCTATCTAGATGTCTTTACCCAAATCCCTGATACGTGGAGAGTTATAAGGATCTAAGATATTTGGAAGGCCAGCCTATGTGATTTTAGGGTTGCTTCTGGCCTTAAATTGTAGTAATCTCCTTAATTTGAAAGAAGTAGAGAGCTCAAGCTCAGTATATGTGAGAACAGGGTTGGAGAGGAAGGATAGTGAGGAAAAAAGGATGGTAGAAACAGATACACATAGCCAAGATCAGAACTTATCATGTACAAGTGTCACCTTCTGCCAAAATGGAAATAAAGCACATTTTGTGTTTGACTTTTTTCTTGTCTTTGTCCTCTTGCCCTGGCTAAAGCCAGAGGTGGAGAACAACCTATATTCCGAGGAGTTTGTCAATGCTGTGCTAGTCAGCTGGAGAACTATTAAGTCAGTAGGAAAAGTGCCTGTACCTCATTAAACTCTTCCTTGTATGTTGAAGCTGAAACTGCTTTGCTCTTTGTGCTACCATTGCAGTGTATCCTCCCTTGTTTTATAAAACAGAGCACAATTCCTAGAATCATAGAATTATAAAATGTTAAGTGGTTGAAACGTACCTTAAAGATCACTTAGTCCCAACACTGCCAGGGTTGGGGCATCCACAACCTCCTTGGGCAACCTGTCCCAATGCCTCAGCAACCTCACCAACCAAGTAAAACATTTCTTTCTAATATCTAACCTAAATTTCCCCTCTTTCATTTTGTACCATTGTCCTTTCACTACAGTTCCTATCAAAGAGTCCCTCTCCAGCTTCCCTGTAGCCCCCTTCAGATACTGGAAGGTTGCTATGAGGTCTCCACTCAACTTTCTCTTCTTCAGGCTGAACAGCCCCAACTTTCTCAGTTTGTCTTCATAGTAGAGTTCATGTAACTCTAAACTAGATGTCTGTGAGCCTTCTGTAATAGAAGACTCGTACCTTGGCCTCCATTTGCACAAGTGACAAAGATTAATGATTGTGTAGAAATCAAGCTCTACACCTATTCTACAACTCTGTGGATGAAATCTAACATTAATTCAGATGAAACCAAGATTTAATTTTTTATCTGGTATGTTAACTCTGGTATGATCAAAGATTGTCAGTCATATGAGGTGTTTTGCTTATCCTTCGACTCATTGAATTACTTATGTGCACCTTGCTGGCTTAAAAATAATTTCATATGAAGTTACTTCCTATGAGATTGCACCAAATTGTGATGAACCTACATATTTAAAAGATAATAAATCTAGTGAAGCATTTTGTGTCCTTATTTAGATAGTATATTGTGCAAGAAGTGGTTGCAAAGTACGCAACTAGTTGAAATACACATCATCACAGGCTTCTGTCCTGACTGTTTCTGGGTATTGGCTAGTACTGTAGTACCATCTTGAGTTGTAGTGACTGGGGCTAAGAGAGTTAGTATCTGCTGTCTCATAACTCTTACACGCTTCTTTACTGCACATATTAAAGGTATTTGCCTCAAAAGTTATACAATTTAGGATTCTAGGCACAACTCTGTGTGACAGAGAGAGACCGCCCCGCTTTGTTGGAGAGTGGACTGACTACAGCAAGACTCACTTACGAAATAACTGTTACTCAGGATAAAGTGAAAGCTAACGTAAGATAAGATTTGTAATTTCTGATACATATTATTTGATTCATCTTCTCTTTTCTAGCAGTGTTACTTTGATGTGATCTGTACTGTGACTGGGGATGGGGTTCCATATCTATAGAGCACAAACCAAAAGAAGGCTGCTGCAGTACCAGAGCCCTGTGCTGTCCATGAGCCCATAAACCTGTGTTTTGAGCTGGTCACTAGTCACTCTTTCCTGAGAGAAACTCTCCATGCAAATATGTGAATAACAGCACTTGTATAAGGGAAAAAGGTGGACTAAAGATAGGCTTTTTCATATTGCTTTAGAATTTCTCAATCAGCTTCTTTTTCTCAGTATTTTAAAATTCTTCTAACTATTTTCTCATTTGCAAAGGTAAAATTCCATCTTTTCCTTCCTGTATTTCAAGGCCAAGGTGGCAGCTTTCTGAGTGGTTATCTGTTTCAGCGTTTTTTTTTAAGTAAGAGACTAAATGCTGCACCAGCTTTGATGTGTAGTAGACCAAAAATTAGAAAGACAATAGAACAAGAAAGTGTGAAGAAACTCCCCATGATAAAGGTTTTATGTAGGAATGTTTGTGGTAGGTTAGCTGACTGGGATTTACTCAGTTTTTTGAGCAGGTTTTCTCACCTGTAGTGATGTCTGTGATGCCTTCATTGCATTTAAAGCTTGCTCAGGTAAATAAGATGGAAGACACAGTAGTGACATCAGTTTAAAATTCCCCAGTAGGATAACATTTTCAATTACTCAGAGAGAAAAATAGCTGTATTTACTGTCAGTTTATTTGTTCCGGTGTTTGGAAGTGCAGCACACACAGAAAAGAGATATGGAAGTCATAGGACTACACAGTCTGTATTCAGAGATAAGATGCATTTTGAAAATTGTTTGGTTTGTATCACCAAGAGGTAGAATTTGAATACTTCTGTGATGTGTAAGAAAGAGGGCTCATGCATCAACTCCCTTCAGAAAATGGCTCAATACATTCATTCCTGGCCTTTGGCATCTTGAACAGGCCCACACTCTCTTTCACTAGGGAATACAAAAGCCCAAGGATCTCACCTGGATCACAGCTGATTGAAAACAAATATATATTCAGGATCTATAATCAGGGAAGTAGGATTCTGGCATAAACTGGTGTAACTGATCTCTGAGGGATTGGTCCAGATACAAAAAGTTTCCTTTTTGCACAGAAACAAACTTCTTCATTTTGTACCAGAAACAGACTAAGTAAATGTAAACTCTCTTAAGGGTGTCTCAGACCTCTGCTTTGAGCAGAAAAGTTTTAATTTCAGAATTGTCTGAATTTTTCTAATAGTCATAAATATATTTATAATAAATTGTCACATAAAACAGCAAAGCTTTATATTCGCTAACACAGAACCATCTTAGGGTGAGAAAATAAAAACCAGTTTATGCTGTGCTGTTATTACTTCTGAACCAGAACTCTGTTTCAAAGGAAAGTATCATTTCAGCAGGTATGCAGGACATAGATATCAGAACTTTTCTATGTCCAAACACAGGTTAAATAATTTTCTGTTTTACTGAGCCTTTTCAACAATTATTAACTTCATATTCAGCTGATCTAACTTTCAGAAAAGCTAAACTCCTATGAACTCTGATGGAGAGCTTAGCTATAGAGCAATAGATATCACCCACATAGAAGACTTTGCTAGTTAGACGGAGGACATGTCTGCTAACCATCACTTACCATATTGTGAGTCAATGGAGAGAAATCATGCAGCAAATGATGCTTATCATGATTAATTTGAATCACCTGCCTCTGCTACTATCTGCAAAGTTCTACTGTCACTTCAGAATCTTGAGAACAAGTCCAAATCATCTGCTCATCTATGTATGTGATGTTTTTTTAGTTACAGAACAATGTAACGTTTTGTCCAAAGGTGGCAAGATTTTTGTGGGGAAAGAGGAACCTCACTGAAAACTTTTTCAAGGAGTCCCTCTGTGTCTCAGATTGCAAATCATTATGTAGAGCAAGACATTATTTTCTTCCAAGCTGAATCACTATGTTCCAGATATTTTGGACGAAACTTGCTCTAGCTACTAGTCCTCGTTTCATGCAAATGGCTTAACTCTGAGGAGCATGTAGGACTTTGTACTCTGGGCTCAGGAGCCAAAAGTGTGGCACAGTTCAAGAGAATGTAAATAAAACAGGCAGACAAAGAAGGCTGCATTTTAAAAAAATTATTTATTTCTATTACAAGAACTCTGTTAGCTGATAAAGTAGCATTTTCAAAATAACTAAATGAGACTCATTGTCTGAGCCAGGGTGCAGTCAAGCCTGGGAATGAGTACAAGGTATATAATTTTATGGACAAACTCCCTGACGTTTAAGGGTAGCAGTTGCATTCCAAGGTTGTAAATCTGGCCTCATAAAGCCTGTACACTTTTTATACGTGGGCTCTGATAAACACCCAGGTGTCAATGGCTTAGCTAAAGATGAGAGTTTAGGTGGGGATTAGGATGATGTTTGTAGCCACTTGAACCAAAACCTAGTTCAAATGGCTTGTATTTCATTGGGGTTGCCAAATATATATCTTCTCCAAACAGAGATACGCTGAGCAAATATCTCAAGTTCAGGGAGAGATGAATTCCCTCAAGCCCTTCCTGTTCTCCACTAAGATCTCTGCTGCTGCCTTGTGTTCATTTATTCTCATTGCAGCAGAATGGCTAAGGCATCCTCACCACCGAGCTGCCTGTGGTCCTAGAGTAACCAGCAAGACTGAGAGCTTAAAGTTTAAATAAACATTTGAGGTAGTTGTTTGAGGTAGGCCTTTTTGTGCTGAGTTGTTCTAGGCATCTCTCAGTTCAGCACATTTTTTTTTTTAGTGTTAGAAAAATAAAATAGACTGTTGGTCCTGTCTCAGACCAAATTCATTATATTTACTTTCAAAAAAATAAACCAACACCAACCCTAAATCTTGAGCCTTTACATGGGAACTGATATGAAGGATTGCTTTCTGGATTGTTAGGAAATTTAGGTAGATTTATTAGTATTTGGGTCATTTTCAGTCATCTCATTTTTTGCATGTGTCTTTGCATTTGTAGAAATTTATGTAAAAAGGTTTCCCATTTAGGCTAAAAAGCCATTGGCCCTGCCCACATGTGTTGCTCTGGATGTTTTTTCTCCCTCTTTAGCATGGAGGAGCCCATAGAGTCTTCCTGGCCCAGTGGGAAGAAAGAAATACGAGTTTTGTGCAAAGTAAGTGTATTTCTGTGAAATTCTCAAGTTCAATTTTTGTAGTCCTGAGAGGTTCACATACATCTGTCTATATCTGACACCTTTTCCATAGGCCATCAGATTTGCTGCCATTTCAGTGTTGGGCCTGTTTTCTCAAGGACAGTATTGCTAAGTCTTTGGGGGAAAAGAGGAGTAGAAGGGAAGGGAAGGGAATATACACCTACCCCTCCCCCCCCCAAAAAAAATAAAAGAACTACAAAAAGAAAATGGTCAATATATGTATCCTGCTACTCTTGCCAAATCCATGCTGCTCAGCTCTGTGTCCTGGACAAAATTATGTGTTTATCTTTTGCAGGTCACTAACACACTTGTCAGAACTGTTGTTACTTAAACTATCAGCCAAGACAGTCCTTGCTGGATTGAGGCAGCTCTTTGAGTAAGAGATGGGTGAATGAAATGGCACCACTTCTGAGACCATCACTAAAGTACTGTGTAGAAAGCTACAGCTTTCCTACCACAGGGAGCAGATGCTCTGTTCAAATAAAAGCAAGTGGAGTTCTGTCCTTGTTTTAGTACTGTGACACTGTTACAGTATTTAAACAAACATACATGGAATGATACCCTCAAAATCTGGAAGGGCTATCTGAAAGTCAAACTGAAATCATAATTAGTGACCAACCTTCAGGCTTTAAGGATTGCTTTGAGAGTTAATAATGAAACAAAAAAAAAGCTTTCATACTGGTATGTAATAATAATAATAATGGCCAGTCTTCACGAGCAAAGATTTGGGAAAGGTCATTAACCCTTCGAGCCTGCGCAGTGGATTTTTTAGGTGAGACATAGCGTGCACTGAACTGAGCCCACCCTTTAATCCTGGGGTTCATCTGCCAGGGCCGAGCAAGCTTGGACAGTGGCAGTGAGGTCCCCAGGACGTAGGTTTGTTTAGAGTGACCTTCTCTTAGATGGATTGCCTCACAAGGCTGACGAGCTCCATCTGCCCGGGGGGCTGGGAATCGAACCCGGGTCGCAGCGGTGAGAGTCCTGCACCCTGGTATGTACTTCCAAGAGAAGTGACAAAACCTCATTGCTTGAGTCATCTTAATATGAATAATTGGTGACTAACACAATCAAACATGTCTGGGAAGAGTAAGCCTAGTGAGGAATGAGCTGAGATTAATTCCAGTATTGAAAGGTAGGAAGGACACAAAAGGAGGGAGCTTCTCCCTGTTCTCTTCCTTTGTTGACTGGGACTTCCCTACAGATTAGCAATAATATTTCAGAGCATGGAAGTACCAGGCAAGTGATATTTTGCTACTCTTCATTATAATTGTAATCAAAATATATTTAATGCTTCTTTACTAAAATGATCAGGTTTTCACCATTTTCACATTTGGGCTTCTGTCACCTGAAGAAAAAAAAATCTGTAATAAAAGAACCTAATTTCATAATTCTGGGACACTTCCACAGCCTTGTTACCAAAGTTCATCAGATCTGTACAAGTATCTAGCCTTACATGTGCATATCCAATCAGGTGATGAGCACCTACTTTAAAAATAATTTCAAATAATATATAATATATTTTACAGAACATTGATTAACATTTTAAGTAAGGGATATTGCATTTACTGCATCTTCACAGAATTTTAATGGTAGACTTTAAAAATTCATTTTAGGCATTTTAGTATCATGAACAACCTGCTGAGAATAAAAACAAGAGCATGTTAGGCACAGATGCAAACAATTTTAAGGCAAAGGTAAAAATATACAGGCAGTGAGCTTATTCTTAAAAATAAAGCAATAAAATTAGTTAGAGTGGCCCAAAAGAACAGAACAGAAGCCCAGAAGATTCAGGTACAATGGTAAGAGATCCTTCTGCACAAACAGAGCTCTGTAAGGCCACAAAACAGTCCCCTCAAGCATAGAAGCCCAAGCATTTGTAATCTAAATGATTTAGACTTCAGAAATAGCTAAAAGTGTGATTTTGGACTACCTAAGGTAGATCCTAATGAAATGACATTCCAGGATTTCATGTATATTTTCTTCTGAGAAAAAATATTACTTTAAGTTTGACTTTAGGCCATATTTATAATCAGCTGGCAGGGCTTTTTTTTTTTCCTATATATAGTTCAGATTTAATCTGAGTTCATTCTTGACTCTCTCTAGGAGTAACAACTGACAGGAAGAGCACCAATTTTCTTGAGGCTCCAGCTAAACTGAAGAACATCTACATTGTCGCCATCTACATTGCTGCCTATTTCTAACACTGAAGACATCATAGTCTGCATGGATAGAGAGAAGCTGTAATGACCAGAATAGCCCTTTTTTCTATGAAGTACTCAGAAACCATGGAGAAACATATGAAGGGAACTTAGAAGTCTTGGTAGAAGGGTTTCTCCCATCTTTTTCTGGTACACTTGTGGAGGATCAGGACCTACTTTCCATAATGGATTTAGGGTAAATGATGAGCCCTAAATCTTTCAATGTTTCATTGAGACTAACATCCAAATACACATACATGATACCTTTGTTTCCTTGTGCTGAAAGACAGCAAAACAGAGGTCCTGGATTGTAACTGCAGATGTTTATATCACCCACTGGACTATTAAGGACTATTACAACCACTTAATTATCTTTTTAATAAATCAGGTATCTCACTGCTGGTAAAGATAACACCAGCACTACTTGGTGTTATGCAGAACCAGTGAATGCTGAAAAAGTACTAACTATCAATTCAGGCATACTCCAGTCCTTTTCTGTATCCTTTCAGCTCTTTCTTCTTTGGTTTCTGTACGGCACTTTGCAGATGCAGGTCAGAGAGACTGTCCTTTTTCTAATTTGGTTCTTCAACCTTGTGTATCTGTGGTGCAATACCTGTTGGAAAGATTCTCTGTTACCCCAATCTCGCCCTTTCAGCATGTTTGTCAGTAACTGCAGGCTTGACTTCTCAATTTCTTAAGCACAGCCCACCCAATTAAAAGCAGGCAGAAGGGTTTTCATTTGCTCCCTATGAAAAGCATGGTGCTGCATGTTGTTATTACATTTTCTTAGGGTATCGCTTTAATTTACTTAAGTTAACAAACTGATGAAGAAGTTTTTTCTTTTCTTTTTTTTTTTTCATTTTGGCAAATAAACCTGGCTGGATCCATACAGGGAGAACCCCTGTGGCTCTCAGTATCAGAGATAATTACAACGGGCATGCAGCCAAGCTTTATTTTTCCTAAAAATTATTTATTTCTCTTAACAATGACATCTTTATCTTCAAACTTTCCAGAGGGGTCATTATGTATTGTATTCAGCTGAAGCTCCCATGCTGGGATGGAGCAAGATGAAAGGTTTGAATATTTAATTAGGATTCTTTTTTTACCCAGATTTCCTGGTTAGAGCAGAACGATGGGAATCAAAGAGACAGCTTTGTGTTCTCTCAGTGTATTTCCATATGTCAGAAAGAAAGCATTTGGTTACTGAATTTTGTACTACGACAAGAATCACTGATCCAGTTTACTTGAGACTGGTTGATGAGCTTGAAATGGGAACAGAAATCCAGAAATAATGCCAGGAATATGTGTGATTTCTGCATGGATCTCAGATGTCACGTGCTAGAAAATGATTTGAAGGTAATTTGACACCTTGTACAAAGTCTGGTCAAGTGTAGTAAATGTGCAATAACCCTGGAATGCTGAATTACCACCTGAGTCAGAATTATACTTCCTTTGTGACACTTTCATCAGCTCTCTAGTAATTTAAAAGCTGAATTATCTTCTAGTTATGCAAAATGTCTATAAAATGATCTATAAAAGGCAGATAATTTATATATATTTATTGAGAGTTCTTAAGTGTCTGCTGTTTTGAGAACAAAAACCACTAACCAATTCTGGTTTGCTGATGCAGCAAAACTCATTTCCTGTAACAAATGTATTTATTTTAAGACTATGAATAGGCAATTTTTATTGTTCCAGGCTCTGGCAGCCTCCCCTGCTCCAAGCCTTGAAGGGTAACGAGCTATTCAGAAACTTCTTGCTTGTAAAACCTGTGGTATTTATCAGAGGGATAATACGCCTTCTTGTACTAGTCTAGACTGAAATATTTTTTTAGAGGAAAGCTTCTGGGGCCTGTGTATTTGGATAATGGGCACAAGACTGTAACTGTAGCAGAGAATAAACTTGCCAAGCTGGACTGGAAATGGCTGAATGGTGGGGATTCAGCACTGAGATGGGTTATTTATTCATATGTCTCTAGGTGCAGTGGGGGAGACAGCCTTGTAGGACAAAGTGGATGCTGCCCAACTTTGATGGAGGCAGCCCCAGAGCTTGTTAATGAAACAACAACATCTGAGCTGTAAGCAGGTATAAATGCTGAGCTGAAAGGACAGTATCAGGATACCCAAATGATAGAAAATGATCCAATAATGGTCCTGAACCATGTTAGAGATTCACTGAGGATCTCAAAGAGCTGCCAAAAATTACCTACTAAAGGATGTTTTATTTTATTATCCCATGACTCAGTTTTTTGATACCTCCGGATACTCTGCTTTCACTGCAAGAGGTAAACTGTACCTACACTGTCTAAGAAACCTATGTACCTAAACTGTGTACTTATGATAACTTAAAAAGACCATAAGTTAATTTCGTCCTTGAAATGTAGCCCATTCTCAACTCTTTTCACAATTTCTCATTCCGATTTGATTTGTCTGGATTGATAATTGAGAAAGATCACATTGTGATAACCTCTGCAGACATGTTTCAGTGCTGTGAGAAGCAATATGGATTCAGATGCTGCTGCTTTTCCTATCTGAAGCTCATTCTCACAGATGTTGCTACAGAGACATGCCAGAGGAAGCAATGTAAGCAGTCTTAGGGAGGAGCCTCCTCTATGAACGAACACAATCCCTGAGAGAATGCATCCAAAGTTCTTGTACATCCATATAGCCCTCAGGAGCAGTAGTATTTTTTTTTTGTGGGTTCACCTAAATTTAAGGGTGAATATTACATTTTACTCTGTGAATTTTTCGAACAGGATATCACTTTTTAGAATGATTTCACAGCAACTCTGTGCATTGCATGAGAATTGCATCCTCCTGTTCCAGAAGAAGTCTGAAAAAAGTAGGGAATATAGAGATTTATGTGCAAAATCTAGCTATGGTCAATTTCCTATTTATGAACAAGATACTTCATTTCTCTGTTTCTCAGTTTCTCCATCTGTAAAATACAAATTATTTCAGAACCATAAACAAAGGCTGATGCAAAATTTGTTGAAGTAACAATTCCAAGTACTTGAGGTACTCACATAGAAGCTATCAGAGAAGTGTAAAAATACGAGTGGGAACGGAAGTGGAATAAACAAGGTGCTAAAACACTTTAATGAGAAATATTGACGGTGAATATTGTTCATTCTGAGTGCCAATTCATTTCACAGTTGTAGTACCTGCTTTTGGGTCAAAGTAAAATGAACACTGCACAGATGAGAAACTAGACCAGATCTTACAGTCCTTCTCACAGGACAAAATCCAGATTGTCTTCTACAAAGTCACTCCTAACAAGAAAATGAGATGAGAATCTTGAGAATTTCCTGAGACTTCAAAGAAATCCTACACTTTATCTCCCTTGTTCCAGGGATACTCATTACTTATTCTCATGGAAATCTTTGAAAATCCTGTATTTTCCCAAGTATCTCTTGGTATATCTGTGGCTGTGCTGTGGATTTCCAATTGTTGAAGTGCTCCTGGCACATTTGATATGGTGTGATAGACAATAAGGAAATCATGTGTTGGAAGAGAGGCTGCTCCTCACAGTGCTGTGATGAAAGAAACCAGCAGTTTGGTGAAGGAGATAATGGAAAAAGGAGATGATGTCAAGAGAAGATCAGCACAGTGCCTTGTTGCATGAGAGAATCATCTTCTCATTGTACTGTTAATCTGAATTATCCCTGAAGAGCAGAAAATCTCTGCAGGACAGATGGAAAATAATGCAAATCCAAAACAATTGTTTTCATTTCCATATTTCATTTCTATTTTCATTTCTCCAAATTCTATACCTTGCACATTGTATTTCTTCTTTCTATAAAGTTGTGTTTTTCCCTCAAGATGCTACTGGGCTGAATTGTCATTTGATAAAAACTGGAATAGTGCAATAAATGCCTATAGTTAATTTATGTTAGACAATGATCTGGCCCCGTATTTGGTAATTGTAAATACCACAACCTATGAGTGTAAGGAAATAAGTTTAGATGAGAAATTTCCTACTACTTTTCATACTGACCCATCAATTCCTTCTCAGTGTCTGTGGTGTATATATATATATATATATATATATATACCTGTGGTGTGTATATATATATGTATACATTGTGCTTATATATGACTGTACTATGTGTATATTAGAATTTATTTAAATTTCTTTCCTGGTAATATCAAAATCTACTCCTACTGGAATTAACATCACAGATCTTTCCATCCCATTGAGTTTTCAACATTCTCCTTTAAAACTGTTACTGGTCCATTGTGTAATTTCAGATTAAGAAAGCATGAAAGCTTCCAAAAAAGGGTCACTTATCTCTCCATCTACATGCTTAATGAAAGCAACTTTTCAGATAGTTAGACATTTTTCAGATCAAATCTGTTACAGATGGTGGTCTAATCTTACTCTTGATTACTTCACTGTAAATATAGTGACATTTCATTGAAGGCATTTTAAATGAACTACTTTTATGAGGAAAAAAAATCTGTTTAAATAGAACCATTATGAGGCTGATGAACTCCTTTACATCCTACTCACACTGTAAAATAAGACTGAAGTGGGACATAAGCCTTGCACTGCTTCTCTGTGTGTGATGAACTGCTCTTACTTACATGATGAATGCTAAGTAGGCACATCCACTCAGGTTCCATTTTGCCCCGTTAATAGAGACTGTAAATAGGAGCTAAGATTATAAACAGGGATTAATATTAATATTTATTTCTCCCTTTGTTTGTCCTTTTTAATGTTTGCAAGCAATTATTATCTTTGTTATGCTTCCACTTGCATTTCATTATATGAATAGTTCTTTTTCGTCATCCCCCAAAATCAAGAGGAAATTTCTCCTTTAACTCCTGCATCAAAATGTAACACTAAAAAAAAACCAACCCTGTTATAAATTATGACTTTGGCTGTATGGCTTTGCAGAAAAGAGTCTGGGGGTCCTGATGGATCAGCTACATTAGGCAGAATGCTACCAGCAGGTCAAGGGAGGTGATTCTTCCCCTCTGCTCAGCTCTGATGAGGCAACACCTGGAGGCCCGTGCCCAGTTCTGGGCTTCCCAATACAAGAGGGACATGGAGCTGCTGCACAGAGTCCAACAAAAGGCCACTAAGACAGTTCAGGGACAGGAGATTCTTTCCTATGAGGTGAGGCTGAGAGAACTGCGACTGTTCTACATGTACAGAAATTTGAAGAGAGTGTTTAAAGAAGGCAGAGACAGCCTCTTTCAGTGGTGTCCAGTAGCAGAAAAAGAAGCAATCAGCACAAACTAAAATATATGAGGTTCCATCTGAACATTAGGAAATGTATTTTACTGTGAGGGTAATAAAGCACTGGAGCAGGTTGCCTAGAGAAGTTGGGATTTGCTGCATTTTCTGTTATTTTGAGTCTGTAGGTCCAAAGCAGTTTCTTACTTTTAAAATTCTTCATGGGTTTACTTGTTGTTTGTATGTTCTTTCTGCCCAGTCTGGAAATTCTTCTTACTCCCTCTACCTTCTCCTCTGATGAACATAAATCTTTCATGTGCTCTGTCTTTACTCTCTGCTGTGACTTGATTCTTTTCAAAATCATTTTCTCTCTTTCCCAAGCAAAACCCCTAGATTCCTCTACTACTTTTGCCTTCAGCAAATAATTTTGGAATGTTGTTGTGGGAATTTCAAATGAAGTTGTGGTGTGTAAATGGAGACAATTTTTGGCACAGAGTCCTCCCCCTGGATCATTTGAATGGTGCTTTTCAACCTCAGGGTGAAAACTATTCAATCTAAGCCACTGGTACACTACAAACTTGAAGAAAATGAAATTAGTTCTCCAGTTTACATTCATTGGATTAGGGATAAATCTATACTTCTTTTTGCCTAATGCTGCCATCTAACCAGATGATTGAACAAGACAGAGGAGATCCAAGAATGATCCTTGATCTAGCGTGGTATGTTAAAAAATGAAAAAGCAAGGGAGATTGATGACTGGGACATTACTTAAGAGCTTAAGAGTAGTTCATTATTGTGGGATCTTGATTATAATGGATCAATTTGAAGAGAGTACTGGAAAGAGTGGATGTTATTTTTTAATTCTATCATCAGATTAAATTCAGTAATTCACATGGTTACATGCCTATGTGAATGGGATCACAGATCCCAGCTGATGTGTGGAAATAACATTGAATTGCTATGATGGAACACATACACCATAGTCTTGTGCAATCCCAACAGCCCAGTTAGAGTTATATAACAAATGACAGGATAATTTTACAGCATGACCATCCAGATCCACTAAAAGACTAGAACACCTAAATGCCCAAGCCTGTGATCCACAGTTGCTCTAATGAATCTATTTCAGCTAGAAGATGCAGTTGTTTAAGATTTTGTTGACTGATTTATTTTAGATCCTAGGATACCACTGCTATGCTTGCCCATCAGATCACACATATGTGACTTAGAACCAATATATGGTATGTGGTAAAGCCTATCTTTGATAAGGCCATTAAGGAGACTAAAGTTCTGGATCAGTTTAGTTTTTAGGCATTTTATATTTGTACATTCTTACTTGCCATTAAAATAACACTAAGCAATAAGGCCCAGGATTTGTGACTTCTGCCCTCGGAGTTTCAGAAAATTGAAGTCATAAGTTCATTCTGTATTGTATTTAAGAAGGGCTTACAACCCAGGAATAGCTAGATGCCTGATTCTTCTGACAAGGTCCCGAACACACAAAGGAAAACTGTGTTTAGGGAGGAAGTGGCAGACAGTGATATATTTTCCTTAATTAAGGTGGCTCTTGTGAGCATTTAGTTTGAGATTTGGATAGCAAGGCTCTCATAAAATTGATCTCATGTGGTCTAAACTTGACTTATGGACCATTTTATGGTCTATTATAGATTGACAATACTAACTAAAGACTGCTTAGCATTGTAAAATGCCAATATATGTGATTCCATGATTATATAAAGATCTATTTTTTGAAAACTCTCATCCAGGGTTAGTCCTTGACAGCTGGGGAAAAAAGAGTGCACATTCTATCTACACGGAATGTGTTTCCTAAAAAAAAAAAAATGTCAGAAGGATCAGAATGTCCTAGTAGTCAAAGAACTTAATTTTGAAAGGCTTACTATGATCTGTGGGTGAATATGTCAGTGTAAGAGGCTGGTTTCCTGTCCATGTATAGTAATAGTGAGACTGGTTTTGTCTGTTCTTGATATTCTCCTCTCAAAAGGAAGCCAAAAATTGTGATGAAGAAGAGAACCATAGCAATGAAAGGAGAACTAAAAAAGATGTGTGACAGGGAGACATTTAAATATTTCAATTTTTTAGAGTATAAAGAAGTGAATATGTGACCCAGTGATGGTGGAAAATGCAGAACTATCAGATCACAAACAGCTCTTTATCCCAATTGGATAGTGTAAAGAAGCGTCAGGCAAACATCAATTAAAAATTATCATAGCCATGGGAAAAAACAGTCCAACGTATCTTGTAGATTCATTATTCCTGAATTAATCAAGATGAGATGCCTTTCTAGCAATGATTCTTCAGTCAAGTGTAAGGTAAACTCAGTAGTGGGTCAAGAGGTGAAATGTAATGTCCTCGAGGGTAAAGATCAATGTTCCCTCTTCTGCCTTAATTTCCATGGCAATATGCTCATGGCTTTTTGTGAAAAGACTTGGTCTTATTTCTAGTACTTTGTATAACCTGCAGATGATATTTGGAGGCCCCATGTTCAGACTTGGGTCCGCAAAAGGAGAGCTTATTCAGAGTATCCAAATTCAGGATACGAGTTCAGAAGAAGAGAAGACATTTAGTCTCCTACTTGGTAGGTCTGATAGACTGATCTTTTATTTTGCAATAATATTTTACCTGTCCAAAAAAATCCAACCATTGCTTCTCAGTACAAACTGCAGGCAACTCAGCTGTTGACTATTATTACTGTAGTCCTCTTCATTGGGGAAACCCACACTTGTTTATCATGATAACTGTTATTATTGTTATTGTTATTAGTTTGTTCTTGTTATGAGTCCACAAAGATGACAGGTTAAAATAGCAACAGTTTTACAACATATAATAGAGACAGTAAGGTTATATTATAATTACTGTCCTTTTTAACAGAGCAACATGAGTAGATGTATTTTTAAATAGCTTATTTCAGATAGTGCCTTCTCATTCATATCTGTCGAACTAGCTGATTTGTCTGAGTAAACCTGATTTTCTTATTTTTAATCTCCTGTTCACTTGCAGAGTTAGTACACTTCAAAGAGGACTAGAGTCTGCTCTCAGCAACAGAATTGTTTATAAATGATCAATCTGTTACAGATTGGGCAGTATAGGTTTGGCTAAAAGTTACCAAAATGCAGAGAGAGAGAGTTGTACAGATGCAACTAAAATTCTAGTATTAGCCAGCAGCATGTATGATTTCTAGAGTCACTGTAAACTAGAAAAAAACCCAACCTTACTTAGCATGGCCTGAATTTAAGGGATTAATTTTAAGAAGCAAACAGCTTTATCACTGTTAGCTAAGTACACTTGGTCTTGTATAAAAGATACAAATAACAGACCAAACTGTATTAACTAGTTGAGGCATAGATGCCAACCCATTGCACTCATACTTGTGACTTGATTTTACAGCAGTTGACTAGAAGACAGTACATTACATTACTCTGTTCATTCAAGGAAGAGAGATTATGGAAGAAACCAGAAAGAAATCTCGACATGTTTTCATGAATCTGCATGTTTCAACTGAGAATATTTCAAGAACAGAGTTTTCTTATCACCTGAAAAAGGGAAATGAAATAGCTAAGCTCCAAGGCTTTTTGAGAGCAGCTCTGTATTTCAGCACACCAGGGGGAGTGATTCCTCTTTGAACAGGCCCCAGTTACAGATCGGCAAGGTCTAGAAGATGGTGATTTCCCATTAACTCAGTGCAGCCCTTTCAGTAACACTGAAGTGGAACAGCTTCATACACACAGCACGATGACCTTGAATGCCACAACAAAATGTAAATTCTGAGAGAGGTGCCATTTTTTCCACAGATTTGAAAAGTGAAGGATTAGACTAGCTTTTTAGTTGGACATGAGGTTTGCTCTTCCATACTGTCTTTTATTGATATCCAGAGATGCAAATTTACATGTGGTCTGCAATCCTCGGGATGCTCGGTACCCATGAATAGTTCCTAGCATGGAAAACGTGATCAGCTGATTTCATTGCTCTTCTAGCATCACCTGGTTTCAGGAAAAGGAAAGAACCCAGATCTCTGGGTTGAACCCAGATCTATTGCCTAGCTGCATCTGTATGTGTAAAAGTTGTGTAGTTGACCGGTGAGAAAGCAAGCCAAAGGCAGAATGGATTCAATCTGGCTGCCTTCACTTAGAGTATCCCTCAGGTAGACTTGGCTGGAATTCCTGACCAAGGAAGATCCAGTGGTAGGGACAGTTCTATCCTTATTTGCTTATTAAAGGTGAGTTCCTTGGTGTTGCTCATCATTTCCCACCACACCCAGAGGTTTCATTCAACTTCATAACATATGAATTTTCTGGGACTAAGGAAGCTACAGCAGCTTCTTTCTTTCTAGATAGCCCTAAGTGCTGAACATATTTGTACTAAACAGACAGCCTCTTTCAGCATTTCTCTCCACAAAGCAGCTTATGCTCCCTAAATTGGCCTTAATATAGTGTTGTACTAAGTTTACATCCTTCAATTAAAAAAAAACCAAACCCAAACAAACAAACAAAAAAACCCCAAACAGGGTCTGCAAGCCATTTCACCTGCATGTGCACTGAGGATACTCAGGTTCAAAACACAGAAATCCCTCTGTAAGTCAGACCATCATGGAGCCTTTCCTCAACATCATTTCAGGTATGGATGCAAAAATCTTAGTTTACATGTTTGTCTTTGAACACTCTGGTGAGCAGGGCCTGTTTCTGAATAAACATGCCACGGCTTAGTGAGGCAGGGAGTGCACAGGCATGTAGCTCCTGGCTGAGAATTTCACTTGGCTGCCAAAGCGGCATAGGTGGGAACTTGCTTGCCCGATGTGCTCTTTGGCAGCACAATACATTAACTGACGTACTGGTGTAGATCCAATTATCTGTCTGGGAGGCTCTCCAGCAACTGACACTAAAAAGGTAGGTTCAAGGAACCTCATCAGGAATAATTACAAAACAACTTGCCTTAAGGTGAAGTTTCTTCCTGTTTCCAGACAGTGAGAAGTTGATGTTCAAGCTATTAGTCTTAGCAATATATTCTTTTTAACTACAGGTATGACTCTTCTGAGCTTTCATTAAAAATACCTAATGCCCTCAAGAAGGTCTATGCATTGATCCTTGTGCATTTAATTTACTCATTATTCTTATGCACTGCATACTATAGAAATCATACAGAGTAAAGGCAGGCAATAACTTGTTAATCTCCCATTACTCCTCTGGCAAACAATATGGCTCTGTAAGACTTTTTGGCATTGTTTCTCACTGTTCTGGTGAAGGACAGACATCAGGTGCCTAGGTGAGCCCCACTCCTTTCCCTCCTGATCCTTATCCCTACCTGTTGAGGGTGCTCATATACTATAGGACATCCCAGATGACTGTGGAAACAGAATGTAGCATTTCTGTTTTCAGACAATTGAGAAAAGTAAGGTCAGGATATTTCTAATGCTTTTGCCATGACTGCCTTTCCTCCATGCTTGGAGAGTTGAGGAGTGACATGATGACAAACAACACAAGTTGCATTACAACATTAGAACCTTTGCATTCCAAGCTATGGAAGAAAATAAGCACTTGAAAATAAGGAACAGACTGGGAATAAAGAGAATGGAGAGACTTAGAGAAAAGAGTTATCCATTTGCACTCACTTTGTGATGCCAAGTCTGTCCCTGTGCAGTTCTAGCCACAGCCATGACACCTTGACACTTGACTTGGAACTATCATGGGGAGATTTCAAAATGCCTTAGAAGAGGAGGAAGAGGAGATCTGTGACGGCCAATCACTACATGCCTTCCTTGGTATAGCAAGTAAATCCCTTTCCACTGACTGTGCAAACAACTTTGCAATACACTTAATATGCTAAAGTAAATGTTGTACTGCCTGAACTACCAGTGAGCAGGTTAATTCACTGCAGCTCCCCACAAGGGGCTACTAAACCTCATCGACAATAGAATAAGATTCAGACAAGGCTCCCATAGTGTATTTTCTGCATATAAATTTCCGCCACGCTGAAAAGAGGCCGCAGGATTTGAACTAGATTGCTAATTTCTCCACTGATACTGGCCATCCAAGGCATGGAAAAGAAAGGCTGCCACGTTTCCCCAAATGGCACATAGAACTAGAATACACTCATATATAAAGATGCATATATGCACTGTTGTCCTCTGGTGAATATATATGGAAGGTGCTAGAGACCACAGATTCCCCTCAACATCTTGTGCTCAATATGCTTTCTGAAAAGGACAACACTTGTTCTGTCTCAGATGCCGTGGGTGGAGCTGACAGTCAGTCAGCATACATGGGACTGGATGTGTGAGTATTACAAGTTTACAGAAACCCCTTAAAAAGCACAGACTGAAATTTTCTAGGGTTGGACTCTAGTCTGATGTGTGGGTTTTTTTTAAACCTTCACACTCTCTTTGTACCGCCATGAATGTTTTATTCATGTTTCCTTGTATTGTTTTTGTATTGACTTTTTTATATCTTGAAAGAATGCCCTGCTGTTTTCCCTCGTCGGCTAAAAAAAATTAATTATAATGTTGCTCTAATGGCTTAACAAGGAGCCTGAACTGTGTTGGCTATTCTAGAGCAACTATTCTGGAGCACCTCCCATCATATTATTGGACTCTTCAATCACTATTAAACATGCTTTTAGACCGAAAGTCTTCAATTGCTGGGTTGACTGGGGGAATCCTTAAATCTGTATAGGAGTAGTATCTGAAGTAGTTGTGATATTCTAACCTTGACAACTGGAGAAATACAGTAAGTTCATGACTAGTTCACAGTGAGCCAGCAGATGAGCACAGATTGGAACAGTCAGGGTTATTTCCTCTCTAGACACAAAAAAGGTACTGTCATTGGGGTCTTGTTTAACAGGGACATTTCTATTTCCCTTCCTATGTATTAATGAGGTAGCAAGTGTATAGTTTTCCCCAAGTGTATGAGTTTTCCTCTCAAGCTCAGCTTCATGTTTTCTTACCCCTGCATAGGGATAGACAGAGAGATATAGTCCTGAAACTCTGCCCCTTCTCAAAGCAGATCTTTCCTTAAGTCTGTCTGAAGGGGTATATAAGCTCTGGCATTCTGGTTACTCTCATGTACCTCTACCAAACAACATAGTTGATCTCAAGAACATTGTTAATGATTTTTAAGGACTGAAGTGACTTGTGGGACTGATACCATTCCCTGATCAAAACTTGTGAAAGAGTTTCACTTTCCTTGTTCCAATTGTCTATTTAAAGTTCACTACCGCGGGTCTGCATTTTCTTCAAAACCAATATTCAAACAGCTGTGCCGAAGGGCCAGGGTGAGAAAAAGAAGTATTTTTCAAGAGCAAAGGGCTTTGGATTTGTCACAATCTTCAGTGTCTGTAAGGGGGTCAGAAGAGAACAAAATCCAAATTCTGGGTACTCAGGATTTCTGAGTATCACAGCTTTCCTCATAAGAATGGGCTTGTGAGAACCAGAATCTATTTGTTTCCCTCTCCACTTGTAGATCCAGCAGGATGGGTTCTACGAATTCTTATTTATCCATTCTGTTGCAGTCCCATAAATAGAGTCGTGTAGCACCAAGGATGGACTGTTCCTCAAATAACCAGAAAAAATCAGTAATTTCTACCATGGAGCAGATCCAAGAACAGCATGTGAAATAGCATTGAATTTTGAACCCTTTACTCTCAACTTTACCAGGTAATATGTTATTGCTTACCACATATTGTGCACCAGCTGGAACTTCAGTTCTGGACTGAGCTGGCATACCAAGTGATAGCCTCATGCTCCATCTGAATAATAATCTCTCAGACCATTCTTCTGAAAAAAATGCTAATTTTTTTGCCTTTATTATGTCTTTGTAGCTTTGCTGGGCTCTTGGCCATAGACAAAGCCTGCTGATGACTTTGTAAAGTTGTCAGATACCTTTTGTTGGCAGAGAAGAGGCAACAGGTGCTTGTGATCTGTCCAAGTTATTATCCCATCTCCGCCCCATTTTATTATAACCTTCCCACCCCAAACCCATTCCCAATGTATGATGTCAGCCACATTTAATTGTCACCAGTCATTTAGCTCTGCTTTCATATCATAGCAAGGCTTTGTTTTTGTTCATGGAACAGGACATGTAGCGTGCACTCTGGGTGCATTAAGTCTTCAAGTAGCATACTGACGATTTTTTCTTACAGTGAAAATCCCTCTGAATTCCCCCAGAACCTTTCCAGAGTTTGAGACTAGTGGAATAAGGATGGTGTAAACATCACACTTCAACTGGTTCAAGTTGATTCAAATGGACTCGCATGAGCTGGATGCTGTTTAGAATCTTCTTTTGGTGACCTACGAGGGTGATGCCAATACGCTGGATATCTCTGCAAAAGAACAAAAGACATGGAAACTGCTAAAATAGGCTGCTTGTTCTGAATGGTCTCAGTCCATTTTGCTGTACATCCAAATCAATGCGTATGGATATATATGTGCGTATATCTGTATATTCTGAGAAACAGCTGACAAGGGTTCTGCTTTTGCTTGACAAATGTGGGTGGGTGGAGGGGGGCGTTGGCAGAACGTGGTAGGTACAAAAAGAAGCAGTGGAAGTGGGCCACAAAAAGGATCAGAGGATTGGAACTCCTCTCCTATGAAAAAAAAGGAGAGTTAGACAGGAGCAGAGAAGGCTCCAGAAAGACCTTCTTGCAGCCTGTCAATATATAAAGGGGGCTTACAAGAAAGATGGAGAAAGACTTTTTACCAGGCCCTGCAGTGACAGGACAAGGCACAACAGTTTTAAACTGAAAAAGGGTAGTTTTAGAGAGACAAGAAAGGGTAGTGAGACACTGAAACAGGTTGCCAGAAGAAGTTGTGGATGCCCCATCCCTGTAACTATTCAATGTCAGGTTGGACAAGGCTCTGAGAAGCATCATCTAATGAAAGGTGTCCCTGCTCATGGCAAGGGTCTTGGACTAGATAATCTTTAGAGGTCCCTTCCAATCCAAACCATTTTATGATTCCAAGAATGTTCCTTTTCCTGGCTCCTGTCTTCTAAGTAACACTTCAGTCCAGTAGATGGTGTGGCTGATTCTACATATCTACTTAAAAGTGGTTATTACCTGTGGTAGCTGTCATGAACATTCTGATGTAACAGTTTCTCTGCAATACTGACAATATATTTTCTAACGCACATTGGATCAGTACTAGTGCTTATAGAAACACACTACAAATGTATCATGGTACGGATGATGCCCAGAGGCCCTAGCAATATGTAAGAAACAGCAGCTACTTTGCTCTGGCTTCCCTCTCCTTTTTCACGTGTATGTATTCTCCATATAGCCCTTACTGAACATTTCTCAGATTGCTTTCACTTTCTGCATGGAAAACTCAGTGTCTGGTATCTTTTGCTCTCTGTCCCACTACTTACTCTAGAGTCATGCGTGATATGACATCAAACGTCATCAGACCAGCTTGGTCAAAATTCTCCTTGTAACGGCCCATCTTGATAGCATCCAACCACTCATGGGCATTGCTGAGTGAAGGGAAATCTGGAGGACAGTTGCTCAGGAGAGGCTGAGATGGTCTGCAAAAGAGGCAGGTTCTAAAACCCAAGTTATCAACTTCAGCTGACCACACTAGTAAAGTAAAAGATATGAGAGGAAGAGAACACAACCTCTGAAGAGTACAGAATGAAGAACAATGGCATTTGTTCTTCATGCCCTGATTCATAAAGTCCCACCATGATATGCTGTTTCTTGGCTACCTGTGTCCCTTTTTCTGTCTAAAAACAGTCAAACAACCCAAGAAATTGATCCTTCCCATTGCCCATACTCGCTCAGGCACATTCTCTTCTCGTTGCCCATAATCTTTCCACACTTTCTGGGTCTAGGCCTAGTAGCTGGGCAAAGAGCTTCAGTGATGAGGTTTCAGAAAGAAAGATGAGACCTTATATACCTTTTCAACTTTGTGACTAATTCTCCCTCTCCTAAATGCTTTCCTTGGATCAGATAGTAACCTATGAGAGAATGAGTGTGTTGTTTAAGCTCCAACACCCATCAGATAAAAGCATAGTAGTAAAAGGCCAAAGAAATGACTGTTCACACATGGTATTTGCTCTTTTCTCCATCATCTGAATCTGTCCTGAAGCTATAACACTTGCTGCTTTTAGTAAACCAGAAATCACTAGATACTTCCCCCCTCCCCCAGATGTGGAGTGCATTCCACAGAGACAAGATTTATAACCACAGGGAAAAACCCTCCAGGCCAGCAGGATGTAATTTTGTCATCAGCCCAGCAGTCATCTAACCTTGGCACCATTTATTCCGCCGAGACTTCTCCTTTGCTGACCTCCTGCCCCCTGTTCCATCATGTTGCAAAATGCAGTTGGGAAAATATGGGATGCAAGCTGCAGTTCTAATTATTATTTTCTGAAGAATTTCTTCTCTCCATAAGCTAAGGTCTTCTTTTCCTTCATCATCTCTTGTGGTCACACAGTATTGTGTGATCACAGAATATCTTATGCAACTGCACCCAGATTTGTCCCCTACCTTCATTCCCTAAGATCCCTCACTCATTCATCCTCAGTGCAACTCACTGAGATTTATCTCCTGTCACATTCAGCACTCACGACTCCTCATCACCCATTAAATGAACCAGGATACATATTTCTTCCAACCTGCTTTCTCTTTTTTTTTTCTTCTTTTTTGTTCCCAGTCTCAGAAAAAAAAAAAGATTTATTGTTTTCTGTTCCTCATGATGCCTATCAAGAGACAAGTCCTATTATTTTGCATTTAATCCTCATCTCACCTGCTGGTCCCAGTGCCAATGGCTTTCAGGGCAGATGGCTTGCGAATCATTTTATCTAGGGCACTGACTATCTGCTCAAACTTGGGTCTCTGAACCCGTTCCTTCTGCCAGCAGTCAAGCATAAGCAGGTGCAAAACAGTTGGGCAGTCTGGGGGTGGTGGAAGGCGATAGTCCTGGTCAATGGCATTAATTACCTGCAGAAAAAGAAGAACAAGGTTTTTTCATGGCTGGGAAAAAAAAAGACAAAAGACCTTCAGTGAGTTGGTGTGTATGATTTTTCTCTGCTTGAACTGATATAGAATAGAGAGGTGGATGTACATTCTCACCACTTCTAGAACTTACATCCTGATTGGACATGTCCCAGTAAGGTCTTTCACCATAGGACATCACTTCCCACATTACAATGCCATAGCTCCAGACATCACTGGAGGAGGTGAACTTGCGATATTGGATAGCTTCAGGGGCAGTCCAACGGATAGGGATTTTGCAGCCCTAGAAAGCAGACAAAAAGCAACCATAACATTAGTGAGATAAGGACTATTTGTGAAAATGACATCAGTGAAACAGCACAACACAACTCTGAACACAGGGTGACAGTCTGGTTGATTCTGTCTTGTCGACATTGTTGGTTTAAATTCAAATCATGTTCAAGGTTTCAACCTTGTTTTACTGACAAATCTAGATGAAAAGAGAGAATCATGCCTCCTTTCTGCTACAAATACCATGATATTAACTTTCATACCTCTACTTTACAGCATTTGAAAGCAGCATACAGTAAAATCCTCCTGAAAGTCGCAATCATTTGGAAATCTAAAGCCATTTAAATAATCCCAACCTGCAACACTATACTCAGTGGCTAGCATTAGGTTCTTTCTCTTTCCATCTTGACCTCTCTGACTGCAGGTATGACTGGCAAGATGAAGTATCATTCGGGTGCTGGTTCTTCAAAATGGATATATCTAAAAATTGTTTCGCTTTTCAGTGACTGGATTCTTCTGCATCCCCTTCATCTTCAACCCACCTGTTATACTCCCACTCTTTTTGTAGTATGTGTAGAAACTGCCAGAACTTCATAGACAATAAGTTCATTTGATGGTTAGTTATAAGCCCATAAATATACTTAGGCCATTTATCTTTTCTGTAGGAAAAAAAGAACTGTTTCCTCAAAGGGTGGTGGTACAGGATTTCAATCTCTCTTTCAGTCCTTTATCCTTCCTGTAAAAAGCTAATGAGTGGGGGAAGATAACAGCTACATCAGGCTATGAGGTTTGACCTATTCACCATCACGCCAAAAAGAACAGCACCAAGACTTCACCTGGCAGAGTGAATCAGATATTGCTATCTTTGTTTTTTGCTGGTTTGGAACAAATTGCCCCAGAGACAGAAGGCTCTACTCCACTGTTCTCTGTGGTCTCAAGATGGACTAAAAAGGGTACACCAAATCAAAGAGGAACACAGAAAATAACTATAGCTGTCAGCACTGCTGACTAATTCACACCATTGCAGTAACTCACCAGACCTCCAGTATAGGTGGGATTTGAAGCATCGTCCTCCAGAAAGCGGGACAACCCAAAGTCTGACACCTTGCATACCAGGTTACTGTTGACTAAGATGTTACGTGCTGCCAGGTCACGATGCACATAGTTCATGTCGGAAAGGTAGCGCATGCCAGCTGCAATCCCCCGTAGCATTCCTACCAGCTGTAACACACTGAACTGTCCCTCCTTCTGCTGCAAGTGAGGAGGCAAACAGAAGCTTTTATGATCACAAAACACAAAGCCAACAGGGAAGATTATTAAAAAGCAAGGTAACAAGGTGGATTTATGAAGTTAGAGAACATAAATCTTAACTTCAGCCAAAATCTGAAGGTTCAGGGACAGTGAATAAGAAAGTGCTTAAAGTAATGAATCTCAAATGAAATCAGACACTAGTAGTTATCTTCTTCTGAAGGCAATTCTCCTCTTGTGGCCACATTCTCCTTTAGCATCCTATGCCCAGTCGCACTAACTACTAAGATGACTAAATGAATGGCAGTAGACAATTCTGCTCTTACTAAGATCTTTACAATGGGCTCTATGCAGTTCTACACAATGGGTTCACATACTCTTCAAAATGTACCTGCCAAAGCATTTGTGGTTGAATTAGTGTATGAACCAGTAAAAAAGAGAAGTGAAGCACCTATACCAAAAAAATGCCTGCATTTTTGTTTCATTACTAGAAAAAGCATTGAAAACTATGAGTCTAAAAATAACTGCAAGATTCATTACTTCATTACAACGTTGAAACTTGAAAATATTCTGTGGAATAAAGTCTTATATACATTACTAGAAAGGCAAACTGGAACATGCACATAAGCAACTGAAAGGTTGTGTACAAAGATAAACAATTTGGTACTGTTTACATTAATTATTGGAGTTTGAGAAGTCTAAAATACTGAAAAAATGTTATATGATGGTTGAGCTTTTGAAATATTTTCACCATGATGGCCGAAAACCACTTACTCTGGTAACTTGCTATTATTTCTATTGCACCTGAAGAAGGCAATTGAGGACTTAAAGAGATAGGAGTGAAAAGGAAGAACAGGCAAAATTATCAGATCTGAGACTGGCACACAGCAAGATGAAGAGGTAACGATTGTGGGAGACTCTGGTTGTGGTACCCTGAGGAAGGAATCCAGTGATCCATTCTCCATGAACTCTGTGACAATCATGACTGGTCGGCTCTTGGTGACCACACCCTCCAGGTGGATGACATTGGGATGCTCAAATTGCCCCATGATGCTGGCCTCGCTCAGGAACTCCCGTCGCTGTTCCTCTGTGTAACCTGACTTCAAGGTCTTAATAGCTACTGTGTATTCACGCTTCCCTGGGTGTTTTAGGCGCCCAAAGCACACCTCTCCAAACTCTCCTGTCAGGAAGGGAAGAAACACACCTCAAGTAAGGAAACAGCAATGAATTTTAGTCAGGTGTACTAAAGCATTCTACTGTGGACGACTTCAGGCACTGTTTGGAAATAGGGTTATTAGGACTGTTCTGATTAAGGTAAAGTTCTTGATGAAGATTGGAGACTATATATTCAGGGTTCAAATGAGGAATTCTGAGTTTTAGGGCGTTTTAAACTTGGTTTGGAGCCAGCATCTAAGGGTAAGTAGGTTAAGATGAATTTTGGTAAAAATGAAGGTTAGCAATCCTGACACATTTGATGTACCATGGATCCATGGGTCCACTTCAGCCCCGTAGTGTGCCAGGTCTCAAGGTGAACAAGAAGGCACTTTAAAATCTGGAGATTCTCACACTACCTGATCCAATGACCTCCTCAATCTTGATGAGGGACACATCAATCTCCTTGGCAAATTCTCGAATAGCTTCATTGGGATCTTCATAGGTTGAAGGATCAATATAATACTTCACTCCAAGTCCTGCAGCGGAGGAGACAGTCCAAAACATCACCAGAATAAAACCCTGAGACATATAGGTGTTAATGATTCCTGAAAAGAGACAGGCCCTTGCCTTCTGTTGCTCAAAACCACTTACCTCGTGCACCGATATACTGCTGCAGGCGGTCTGTGTATGGAGTCTCTCGCCTTTTACTGCAGGACATAAAGGAAAGTAAAGTCAAAACACACACAAGAGTCTCTCACAGGATGTCGGGGTAGGTTTCTCAATGCAAGGTTCAGAGAACCCTTGAATTTAGGGGTACAAGATGGGTGTTAAGATCCTGTCCATCTCCAGGTAACCAGTACATGCTTGTTTTCTACATGGTAGTTTTTACACCACTGTTTGCATCCCCACTTTAGATATGACAAATGAGAGGGCCTCCATCACTATCCTGAAAAAAAATATTACAGTTTAACATCACTGTCTTGGAAATTTTCTTGCTATTCAGGCTAAATTTGCATTTTAATTCCATCAAATTACAACAAATGATTCTTTTTGATAGTAATCTAAGCCATCTCCTATGATGACTTTTAATTTCTTTGAAAACATTCTAAGAGCCATTTACTCTAATACTTAATTTGTATAGATTTCCCCCAATTATTTTTCCTCCTGGACTCTTAACAGCATTTACATTGGCTATTCTTTTCATAAGTATGGCACCCAAACACAACAACAAAGAGCCAGAGGGACAGAAATCTGTACCATGATGTTATTTTTGCATGTGCAGATCAAAACAGGTATTGTCTTTATTACTGTAATCTTTATTGCATATATGCAACTAATTTCCAGTAAGTATAGGTCCTTCTCAACACAGGCATTTCTCAGATTTCATTCTCCCTTTAAATGTGTGCAATTCAAGCATTTTTCCCCACACAATCTAATTATTTTCTAAGTTTCATCTTATTCTTTGTTTGCTCTAAATATATTTTCCAATTTCAAGCTACTTTCTTTGTTCCCAACAGCGTTCATTTTCCCCTCAAAAATCTACAATTCATGCTAGTTTATAATCATCATATTAATTAGATGAGACTGTAAATCAAACTCTGTGTTATCCTGCAGTATCTCTGCTGTACACATGGATTTGTGTCAACCCATATGTTTTGCTGTTTCAGCATAAGACCTTTTAGCTGCTGATTCAACTAGCATCTGAACGTAGAGTATCATGAAACGTTATTTTTCCTTATGAACCTAGCTAATTCTGTCATTCTAACAGATAACTGTATTATTTTTACTTGTCAGGCTTATCTCTTGAAATTCTGCTAAAATTTCAAAACCACAGACAATTCTACCTTCAAATTCTGTTCTGTCGTGCAAAGAAACTGGCTTTACTGGGGGCACACACCTAAGAGATCTAACTCTGCTGTTGCACCTGAAAGTCAGGTCTACTTTAATGTTTTTTTATGGATTATCTAACATATTAATGGTTTTCCATCTTAAAAAAAACCCAAAACAATTAGCTAAAATAGGTGTTTCACATTGCATATTGTCTGAAAAATGTCTATCAACACTTTATAAAAACAAGCTAAAGTTATAGCATTTGACTCTACATATGTTCAACTTTTTAAAGAACTACTCATTTCAAGTGGTGTTCCTCATTTCCCGCATCTTCAAACTTATTTTTCTTATAGAGAACAAATTTAAAATAGAAATTTGGTATCTCTGCTTCTCTGAACAATTGTCTATTAACTGTACATTATCCTTTAAGTATAAATGGATCAATTTTTTATGATATTTCCTTATATGTATATTTACAGATACCCATTAATGTCTTTCCCCAACACAGTTTTGGTAGTATTAACTTATTCTGGGTTTAGTTTATTTTTTTTAGAAAAATATAAGCTTTATTGAGTTGTGCACAAAATATCACATTTCCAGCTGTAACAAGAATTGATATTTTTAACAGTTCAAAGCTACAAAAGGAGGCAACAATTCAATTATAACAATATTTTATAATTTTTTTCTTTCTGGAAAGAAAAATATTAAAAGAGAATATACACAGAAGGAGAAAACAAATGCGGAAAAGGGAAGACAACAAAAAAGAAATCATTAAAACTAGACGTCAATTTCTAAAGTTAAGTAGTTTATACATTTTTTAGGTCGGCAGAAAAAGCTAAAAAGTCCCTCTTGTGCAGAGGCACAGTAGAGCAAAGATACAGAATCCATTACTGACAATCTAGGGGATTAAGTTCAAACCTCAGTAAATTCAAGGAGCAGGTAATGACTGTTTCTTTTCTTCAAATAACAAAACCCCCATTGTTTACTTTTGTATCTCTACGAAAGCAGCAACCCTTACTTTTTTCTCTTTAAAATTTGTCCTTCTATTTTTGCTATAACCGATTATCTCTACAATTACTTATATGCCCTTTATTCTTTCCAAAATGGAAAGTGGTGTCTATTTTCTTTAACCTATATTTTATGAGTTAGCGTTCCATGGAACCATAGGGGTTGTATAGATTTTACTCCTCAGTAAATGAGCCCTTGGTTCTTGGTGACAGGATATTTAGCACCCTCTAAAAAACTAGATCTGAATACTTATTCCACCACTCCTTCTCCACTACATTGTTTCATTCTCCACTTGCTTGCCTAAAATGCAATTTACAGTCCCTTCTTTACAGTGATACATTTAAATACCTTTTGAGCATCAGCTTTAAAATACTTTCCTTGTGTTCATATTGCTAACTAGCCAAATATCAGCTGAGTATGTGAGTGGTTTACCAAAGAGAGGCTTCTCAGATAGGAATAATGGGGCAGATCTTTCCTTAATTACAAAATGGCATCTCAAGGACATCTGGATAAATGTAGATCAGGCTGTTTCCCTTGGGACGGGGTTATGTTGCAGGGGTAAGAAAGTTCCACTGTCTGAAGTGCACATGAGCAGGTCAAGGAATTCACCTCTTGAAGATGATGGCAAGGATGGCAATGGCAGCAATTACCAAGAAGGCTAGACCACCGAGTGCTGACCCCACGATAAGCGGCAGTCGGTCCTGCACCATCTCCGAACGTTCCCCTAGAATGGAAGACACATGCATACACACACACAGATGCAGGACAGGAATTGTCAGAGTTTCCCTTCCACTCAGCTGGGTCTCACCCGTAATTCCATCCCTACCAGCCCTTTGGTTCCCAGTCACTGTGCTTCTCCAGTGCCTTCCTTCCTACTTCTGAAAAACCAGTGCTCCTGAGTCCACTTTTCTATCCCCTGGTCCACTGACACCTAACTAGTCACTTAAGTATAGGTTAGCTCTACACCTGGGCTTTGATCCCATTGTCCCCTATCAATTTAGCTTGCAGATGACATATATGAGTACCTTTGATCCATACAAACTGATTCCATACTGCTGGAAAGCAAGCTTCCTCATATATGCCTATCTAACTTTGTGTCCTATGCCCCACCTGTCTTTAAGACTTTCACAGAGATTTCAGCTCTAAGATGTCTCACGAGACATCCCGTGTCACATGTAAGATGTCCAGCTGGAAGTTAAACTACAGCAGTGTATAGTGCTAGGTACTGCAACATCTCCCTAAAGAGAGTTCTACTGACATACTCTGCTCCTGCTGGTCAGAGGTACAGAGGCAACAAGGAACAGGACTGGGGAGTATGGCAGTAGTGTAAACAATACACTCTGATAGCATGAAGCTTCTTTGAGTGAACAAATCTGCATATGCAAATTAAGATATACAGAAATACAAGTTGAGCAGGAGTGTCTGGTAGCAGTCCTCCAGAGGATAAGCTAATACACTCAGGGACACACACAAGTGACAGATGATCATATACAGATCTGACTACAACATGGTAGCACTTACCTCCCGTTAAAGTCTGGAAATACATCTTCCCACTGTATGGGCCATAGCCCACTGCTGTTCTAGCTCGTACTTGGAAGGCATAGATCTTGCCTGGGCTCAGACTTGATATGGTGGCCATGTTGGTTTCACTAGTTAAGGTGAATGAATTATCCTCATCTTCTGCCTGTGAATGTCAGTGACCAAAAAAGAATGTGAAACTTCTGCCCTCGCTGCTCGCTCTCCTCATCAAGGCATGATAGTTTCCACATCAGCCCAATATTCTCTGAACCTGTTACAGAGCCTCCCAACCACAGCTGCTATTCCAGACCTTACTTTCCCACACACTACTCATTCCTCACTGCTGCTTTTCATTCCCTTAGGCCTGGGCTTCTGCTAAAGACTCCCTAGGCTCTGCTAAAGACTTTCAATCTAAACGAGAGTGAGAGAGAAAACTATCTGGTCCTGTGATTTGCTTTCTACAAACTCCAAACTCATGTATTCTAGGAGAATCCAGAGTAAGAACATGTGTAATGCTGTATCCAGGAAGCTGCTAGACATCACAAATAGCAGCCCTTTTACCACTAGAAAAACAGTAGCCCCTCACAATCCTGCAAAAATATTTATGTGAAAGATCAAGAATATGGAATGGGAGCTTGTCTGAATAGCCCCACGTACCTCTTCCCCTCAAATCAGACAGATTAGGAGTCACAAAACATGTGAATGGAGGACAACTCTGTATTTGCCACCCTGCAATTCCAGCATATAAAGAGGTAACTGGTATTTACCACTTAGTGAATGAAAAAGTGCATTCCTCCTCAAAAATTTTCTTAGAGACATCTGCCCAGGCATAAATGGGGACACAAGACTTCCCTCACAAACATGACAGACTTTTGCAGTCAGTCCAATTCCAATAAACACATTTAGAAAATTGAGTTCCTTCTGCTGTTACCTGTGTCAGCTGGTGCTAAACTTATTGTTAGCCACAGCTTTTAAGCTTAAGCAAGTGTCTTCTATTTGTTTTAATTTGCAATGTCCATAGATGTTTCCAAGTTGGGAAATGCACATGGACTGATGTCAGATGAAGCATGTATTACTTCTGGTAATAATTCTGCTACAGTTTGTTCTTTCCTCCTCTGTTCTTTCCTCCACCTTGCTCATTCTGATCCAGGAGTGCATCTCCCAGACAGAAGATTTCTCTGTTCTCTATAGAACAATCAGCACGGTATCACTTTCTACTCACCTTATCAAAGTAGCGTAGCTGGTAATCCAGGATTACTCCATTGGGCTGGTCTGGCTGAGGCCATGACAGTGTGATGCTATTGGTAGTACGACTCACCTGATGCATCATAGGGACTGCAGAGGGGACTGAAATAAAAGAGAGAAAGGAGAGATTGCAAAGGGACAAGCTTAACAGTGAACTATGACTGAATATTCATTATGATGAGTTAATAAGTTAGATCAGCTTTTCCTTTAATTTCCCATAATTTGCATTATGAAGTGCTTTGTAGAACAACCAGAAGAAATCTGGCACAATACTACTCTGCTGGGAGATACAGTCATTGACAACATGGACAGAAAGAAAATGAAGAAATCCACATCCAACTGATCATGCACAGGAGCTAAATTATCTGTATTGTAGCTGGAACGTAATCTTCAAACCCGCAATTTTTACATCAAGCTGAGAAGATGTTCAGTGCCATTGCCTTAAGATCACACTTGGACAAAGAATGTGATAGTGGTCAGAACAGAAGCAGAGCACACTATCTCCCTTCTGCTTCTCCCCCAGATTCTTTGCCTGGGGGAAAAAATCAAGTATGGTCTACTGGAGCAACGGAGGCCTTTCACTATCAGATCATTGCTGCAAACCAGAAGACAGAGGCAGATGAGACCACTGCCACATTAAGGAACAGACTTTGGAGCATGCCTCAGTTCAGTTGCAGACCCCAGAGAATGAAAGCACCTCATTTTCATAGCCTGGTATGCAGCCTTGTGTTCAGACCAGCTCCTGGATCTCAGACCAATCTCTGTCAGGACTGTTGCCTAGATGTCAAAACTTTTACTGTATTTGAGACTCCCAGTCCTTCTGTGGGGCATTGGAATACAGAAGTCCAGTCTGAATGGGCTTCTAACTATCACTGTTGCCTGAGACCACCACCTAAAGGTCACTGTTAAGTGTGCATGTGTAGAAACGTCACATACAGTTTTTTCTGTCTGTTCTTAAATAGTTTGCCAGCGTTCTTTCTTTTGGTAAACACGCCAGCCTGGAATACTACCCAGATGAAGTTGTTAGCTCCCTTGATTACATTACGATATTAAGCACTTACAGCCAAGGAACGATATTAATTACTGGGGGGAAATGTCAACTTCCCTTTATGTAGAAAGCAAGGGTCTGGACATAACAAACATAAATGAGGGATTTAAAAGCATGAATCTGAATCAGAAAGCAAACAAGAACTTTCATCTACCAATTTTAGAAAACTTTTGATTCGTTATTCTCAAAGTCTCAAGTTCAGTTCAAGACTTTGAGAGTTGTGTAATTGCCATTAATTCTCTCTAACCTGGAACTCATTAAATCAGTAGGCAGGAAACACAATTCTATCTTGAAGATAATATGAGTAACAATTTCAAATACTGTTCATGGAACCAAGATTAGATTACAATGAGAAACAATACAAGGGACCACCTGGAGTAGTTTTACTCTTCATTTTTTTATCTTTAGAGGCACCACTCACATGTTCTGAAGACACCAGATGTTCGGAACACCTATTTAATGGCAGGTCCTCTCCTAAGTAGTTAGCTCTTCAAAAAAAATTGTCCTCAGAGTAGGAAGGGAGATGAATGGCTGTTAAAGCCACTTGCATGTGAAGCTTCCTGGAGAATGGAATTTCACTTCTACTAAAACCATCCATGAATCCATGTGCACACACATGCATACTCCCCAGTTTCATGCAAAAGCTAAAAGAATGTGAGCTGAATCTTAGGAAGAGTTTTTCAAGCAAAAATTCCAGGATAATTGTAAGAGATCTTTCAGCCTGTCGGCTGTCTGTCCACAAAGCTCTTCTCAAGTTTTGCTTTCTCTCTGAAAGCAAAAAAGTCATGTTGCCAAGAAATCTCAAGCAGAGCAGCTAGGGAATCCTCATTTTCCTAATGGATGCAACATTTTCAGCAATGTTTAAATTTTCCAGAAAAAGAATACCAATGAAAAGCTGCCACCTAACTCTACTGGTTTTACAAAACAAAACCCATAAACTTCCTTGATGTGAGGAATGAAGCAGAGACATTTGGTAAATGAGCAAAACCTGCAGAAAAGCATTTTCTTCCCTCATTAATTGTGAGAAAGATAAAAGAAATGTTTTTAATAACAAGATAAAATTATTCAGAAAAACATAATTCAGGTGTTCTTCAAGCAGCTCAGGCAAGTGGGAACTAATTTAAAAATGTAAATGAAACAAAAATGTAAGAGTATAAACAATAAAATGCTTTCTCTTCTCCTTACTCCTTTTATTTTTTTACCATTGCTTGTGTTTCAAACAAGACTGCACAACTAGTTCACCTGAGGTAATTGGTCAGTTAACACTCGATCAAGACAGATTCTGCTACATTTTAATGTTACGGAAAGTTTAACTCCCTTAACATAAAGCACACACCAGCAGAGGAGCAAATGTAAATACACAGCTACGCTGTCAGGGAAGAGCCCACTTCCTTCTAGTTTTGGATGAAGATTTTGCAGATTGAGCAGAGTTAAATCTCCCCTCAATTCCTCTCCTTACGCCCTCCAACAGTTAATTCTTCCCGTCCTTATCATTCCTTCCTGATCCCCAATTTTTCCCCTACCCGGAAGAAATAATCAACTAGCAATATTTGACCCGCATTTTAGCAAAAAACATATCCATTCTGACACGACTACATGCTATGAATTTTCAGCTACCCATCAACGGGCTATCTTTTGCCAGCAGTAAAGAGACTCAAGCTGGCACTGCGCATAGTACATTTAGGCACAGTAAAATCTGCAACAGAACAATGATGCTAAATGACACTCCCCTCAGACAGGCAGCATGCATAAGCAGGTTATAACTAGTTGAACTAGACATACTGGGAAACATAACAAAAAAATCACACAAGTGTATCTTTTGACCATGTGCCACAGCCTTCTAGAATCTCCCTGCTATATAGGTATGTCCATCACTCAGGGTAATCAGATGGTGGTGGTGGGGATGACCAGGAAAACGCAGTCTGTTGTATTAAAAAATACTAATTTCAGTGATATGTACCTAATAAGCAGACACCACTTAAGGGAAAAGCCAGTAAAAATTCTCAGAAATAAAATCAGATATGAATCAAGGCAAGGCAGGTTGTCTTTAATCTGCGTCTCTGAGACAGAGTTCAGATTTTGATATGTGTGCCTCTCTTTTAAGGACAAAAATTACAAAACACTGGCCAGGGAGCCCTCCCATCACTTCAAGTAAAAGAGATATCAAGATTTCTCCATTGAAAAATTTTATACTAATGTGATGTGAATATTAATATTAAGGTGATGTGAGATGTGAACGTAATTGTTGGTGGACTAAGTACCTATTTCCTGTCAGAAGTGTATTATAAAGTTACTGTCCCAGTGTTAATACAATAAGAAATACAAATTTCAAGGCTTTATATCTATAGACATTCAAACTACCCTACCTGTGCTGCCACAGAAGTGCTTAGATGAGTATTTTCCTTTGTATGCATGCCAACTATAAAAATGTTTATAACATAACCTTGCTTTCAAAGCTTTGTTTTGTGTACACAAATGTGTCCAGCTCTATGACGATTTGTCACTTTTATTCATTTTGTTCTTTTCACATGGAGTTTATACACATTGACATGTTAGGTCCCTGTCTAATGACAGCTGAAATCACAGGGCCTGATTCAATCCAGTGTGGGCAGTTGTATTAAATGATCATTGTAGGTGACTTCCAACTATTCTATTCTATTCTATTCTATTCTATTCTATTCTATTCTACTCTACTCTACTCTACTCCACTCTACTCTATCCTATTTACTGAGACGAAAAAACATGCTGTGAGATCAGACCTCTAATTAAGACTGAAAAAGCAATGCTTTTTGTATACTATTTATAAAATAGCAAATGTATGGAAATTTCTTTCACATATAGACCTAGTTAAAGCTGTAAAGCAGTCCAAACACCAATTAAATCCAACTCCCAGGTTCTATATTCTGTGAGTTGTCAGTTGCAACTCTTCTACACTGTGGAACAAATTTTTTCCTGGTATCAGTGGATACAGTGGATTTGAGATAGTTTGAGTACCTTGAAAATGCTACATTCCCTGAGTTACTAATGTTTGACAAGTTTCAGCTGTTTTCTAATAACGGTGATGTCATGTCCTTGGCTGTGGTACCTGCTTAGACCAGCAACACATGCCTGCAAGACTAAAAATCTTATCTCAATCAACAGAGTAGGTAAGGAAGGAAGGTGAAGGAAGTGCAGACTCTTGTAACAGTACACGGAGATCCCTACTCATGCAGAGCACAGCCAAGTGCCATTCTCAGTAGACGACGAACATCTCTGGCATGTGACATTCAGTCCATATTCCATGCAGATCCTTCAGGAGAGCAGATGTGACCCCTGCATGGAGAAGTCCCACAGCATAAGGTCCGGGAAGAAAGAGTGGGTCCAAAAAAGCTAGTTCATATGCACGGGTTACCTCTTCCATGTGCAAAAGCAAATCATCCCAACAAGCAGGAATTCAGGCAAAAAATGCCAGGAGGCCTGCATGTTTGAACAAGGACTTCCTAGCTAAACTCAAACACAAAAAAGGAAGGATACAGAAGGCAGAAGCATGGACAGATAGCCTGGGAGGAACAGAGAGGCACTGTCCAAACATGTAGACACACGGCTAGGAAAGCCAAAGCCTACCTGGAATCACATCTGGCTACCGAGGTCAAAAGCAAGAAGGGTTTCTCTAGGTACAGAAGTAGCTAAAGGAAGACCAGAGAAAATGTGGGCCTACTGCTGGGTGGCACGGGGGTCCTGGTGACACAGGATATCTTCTTCACATCAGTCTTTACCAGCAAGACTGGCCTTTAGGAACGCCAGGTCCTGCAGACCTGGGGGAAGGCTGAAGCAAGGAAGACCTTCTTCCTCATACCAGATCAGGTGATTAAATATTTACACAAACTATATAATTTCATGGGCCCTGGTCAGATGCATCCATCTGGGAGCTGGCTGATGTCATTTTGAGGCCACTCTTCATAATCTCTGAATCATCGTGTTGACTGTGACAGGTGCCTGAGGACTAGTGGAAAACAAATGTCATTCCTCTTCTCAATAAGGGGAAGAAGGAGGCAGCTAATCCTTACCTTCACCCCTGGGAAGATGGAACAACTAATCCTGGATACCTTTCTGGGAACACAAAGGACAAGAAAGTAATAGTGAGCAGCCAGCATGGATTCTCAGAAGGAAACTCAGGCTTGATCAACCTTCTAGGATGAAATTTCTGGCTTGGTAGATGGGGGGAGAGCAGTGGATAGTGACTTTCTTGATATCAGGAAGGCCTTCCACACTGTTTCCCATGATATCCTCATGGAGAACACAGTATGGGCTTTAAGAACTGTCTCCCATAGTGTCCTTACAGATAACCCAAACTTGATGAAGTGTGGGCTGGATGAGCAGACAGTGAGGTTATTTGAAAACTTCCTGAACAACTGAGCCCAGACCAGTGGAAGGAAGTGACAGAGCAACGGACCAGGCAAACCAGAGTTGTTGACTCTCCAACCTTGGTGATAGTTCAAAAGTGTTCTGGATGTGGTCATGGGCAATTTGCTTGAGGTGACCCTGATAAGCAGAGGGGTTGCAGAATATGTTCTCCAGAGGTCTCTTCCAAGCTTGTCCATTTTCTGATTCTTTCCAGGTACTTATGCATCTTCTTCCCCTTACTTCTCACCCCCTAATCTTCTGCAAGTACACAGTTTGATCAACCTCAGCTATGTCTCTAATGTTCTCTAATATGCCTCTATATTCTCTAACAGAAGCCCCAAATCTACCCCTTTCACATTCTTGTTTCTCCTTTGTTACCACTTCAGGTATCCTATTTTCCTCATATTCTAAGCAAATGACATGAAGATCCTAGCTTTGTTCCACACAGCTTCCCACATATCATCTTCAAGGAAGATCAATCTGAATACAACATGGAAACTCCTTTCTTTGCATGTTTATTATCTTATCTTTATTTTGAAAATGTCCTATGTCTTTTGTACACATTTCATTTTAACTCTGACCCTTTCTCTAAATATCTGAAAATACTTTAAAAGTATCTTGGATTGTCTTCTGTCGTAACCTTGTACTTTACTTCCTATGGAGGAAGAGTGCTTTAGAAGGGCTAATTAGTTATTTTCACTTATCTCTATTGTTAATACTTTTTATGTATGCATTCCACTCATATTTAATAAAGAGGAAAAAAATCCTTTAGGACAAGAGGTGCCATGTTTTACTTTGTACCTTCTATTTATTCTTGCTCAAAAGGTTTCTGTCTTCATTCAAACAGTGGCTAATACCTGAATTGTGAAAACAAGCACATTTTTTCTCTGCTCATGCTGCAGAGATCAGGCATAGTAAAGAGAGAAACTGGAATAGCTTCTTTTTGTGGAGTGACCACAGAAACTGTTATTAATTCCAAGTCATAGCTGGGCAAATCTGCTGAAGATGGCTAAGTTTACAAATGTCATTAATGTCACTAAGGGGAAAATTAAACCTTAAAAGAGTATTTTTGTTGTTGTATGTGAACAGAAAATGAAAAAGTTAAATTCTTAGGGACCTTTGGTGAATGCTGAGGGTTGGCAATTATATCATAACTAAGCAAATAGCTTATTACTTTGAAGAACAATGTAGTTCATTCAGAGGACAATGAGCACTTACATTCCACTTGCTTTACCTGCTGGTTTTAGCCTGGCAAAACACAGTATGTGTTTTGACAGCTCTCTTCTTATTCCTTTCTTGTTTTGAACAAGAAAATACCTTGCCTGTGTCTCTGCTCTTGCCAACTAAGTCTACTATATTCCTTTGACTCTCTTTGGAAAACCAAACATCTTCCAGTAATTCATCCACTTCCCTTCATAATCTCATAATCACACTTGGCATAAAATTCTTTTCCTCTTCTCATACCATGTCACCTGAAAATCTTCTTTCAGGTCCTCTTAAATTTCCTGGCACTACCCATAACTGTCCTTGTCCCCATTCAGCCTCTTACACAAACCTTCAGAGTGTCTAGCACTCATTTCTGCAGTGCTAAGATTTTTGGTATTGCCAGGTCCCACTGCTCTGATTCCAACTGATGCAAAAGGCTGCTACATTTCTTTTCACAGGTACAAGGCAACCTGGTCAAACAACCTTTACCCTCACACACCTCCATTAGCTCTCATAATGTCTCGATTCAGTTAAAAAGCAGTCCACTTGCTTTTAAAAGTCTGTATTGATTTGCTCCAACATTTGAGTCTCTGCTGTCTTTCTCTTCTTTCTAGTAATGTAACAACTGCCTGAATGAATAAGTTCAGTAGCATGTCTCTGGCAACAGACATTACTACATGCTTCAGTGCAAGGAGCAAGAAAAAAAATGGACAGATAGTTAAAGCTGTGCACAGAGAAAGTTTCTTTACAGTCCTTTAAATGAAAACCTGACTTCTGTACTGAGACATTAGAACAGATATTTGTTTACCCTGATAAGTACACTTGAAGATATTAGAATAATGAATAAAATTGTAGTCAGGTTTTTTTTTAATAATATGGTTGGAGTTTAAGTTCTTTGCACCCTTTGTGTCAGGTTCCCACCTGTGAAGAAGTGTAACTTCATTAGAATTACATAATAGCCTTTCCTCATGTAGTTCCTGCTATTTAGAACATCCTTCCAACATTTTTCTACATATCCTGACACTTCTTCAGGTATTCACCCTCAGCACTTCAAACCTGAGCTGAAAGCAATTCCCGTCTCTTGTCTCATCTCCTTACAATTCTTCTGGTAATTAGTAGATGATACTTGCATGTCCAAACAGGTTTTCTTATTACTATCCAAACAGGTTTCAGGTTAAGGTTGTCTTATTATAGTAAAGGACATTTTTAGTGCCAGCCCTTCTTATTTTGATTTCAGACACATAGTCACTGAAGAATAAGAATATCATAATCAGTCTGCCACAGAAAATGTGATTGTGTAACCAAAAGATCCCATCGCACTTTGAAGAAGGGCCTGAAGACTCTGAGGGGTAAAAAACTCTTAGACGAAGAGTTTTGGAGACAAAGATGAAGAGTGAATAGGTACTATGGGAAAAGAAAAAGTATAAATGTTCCAGCACAGAATATTGCCTAAGATACCTCTAGGGGGGCAGGTATATTTCTTGGATCAGCAATGGAAGAAGCAAGAGAACTCTGACTGATGTATGAGTAAGCAGAATATTCAGAAACTGCAAGGATTGGAGGGTCTTTTTTTCATCATCTTTAATTCAATGGAGAGAAAATTTTTGCTATGGCCCTTTATTCTGAAACCATATCTTTCTCCAGTTCGCTTTTTTTGGTACCCTTCATGCTTTGCTGTACCTTTTTGGTTTCTTTCTGCATGTAAGGTCCTGAAATTTCCATCTCTGCTTATATAACAATAATAGGAACAATAATAATTGTTATAATAACACAACAACCACAAGCATTGCTAAAGTGAAAAGCTGCTGAAGGGATCAAAAGGAAGGGGTATGGTTGAGACAGTCCACGTGATGGAGGAAGCAGGGCCTTGTTAGTATGAGCTGTCACCACAAATCAAGGGCAGCTCATCTCAAGCTCACTCCTAACAATCCTGAGAAAGAGGAAGGAAAAAAAACCTGCAACCAAACACAAAAAAGAAGCCACTCAGTACACATGGCTGTTTAAGAAAGTTGGTCTCCCTTGAAACTGCTTCAGCACAAAAGAGAGGCAACTTAGAGAGAAACACCCACATACCCAAGACACCCAGAGACACCAAGAGATAACTGGAGGAATAGGAGTGGTCAGAAAAATCAAACAGAAGAAAAAGAAGAGCATAGGTTTGGTGATTCCAGGAAGGAGAAGGAAGTAGATGCTCAATTAAATTATCTCTGATATAGATGAAGACGGTTGAGATGAGATGTATGAAGAAAGAGAATTCTGTAGGATGTTAATAGAACACCCACCTGTCTCCAGGAAAAGCCAAAGGAACTGCCTGGAATTACCATACAAATTATCCAGCCACATTTTACTGTAAACAAAAACTGATCACCCACTTGCAGCCAGCCTCTTAAGGGGACCAGGCATCCTATAGATGCTCTGTTACTCAGTGTCAGGTAACATTTCAAAGGGTTGAAACAGATGTTGTCAATCCCCTGGCATCCCCAAACAGTAGGAAATTACTTGGGGTGTATATATATTCCCTTTCTTTTTATATCATGGAAGCAGAAATGATAAGATGTGATTTAACCAAGATCATGATGTCATATCTGGTACCACAGCACTTTTCTTGAGATTTATCAAAACCCTTGTTTTGCAGGGGTTTCCACATGACACTCTGGAATCTCATTTGGGATTTGTTTCAGTTTAACATTTACACAACTCTAAATGTTTGCAGACATTTTCTGTCACTCAGTTCAAAATGTTCCCCCTCTTTCTCCTCCTCATCATATTACTCCTCATTATATCCTCTTAAACAAGCTGTGTACAATTCCTCTCCATATTAGCTTATACATTCCTGTAAAAAACAACATATGCCCAGTCACTTAATGTTGACATTTAGCAGAACTCTATGCCTGTACATATGTAGCTCTCTCCAGCTCCAGTCCCTGTAGATGGTATTTACAGACTCTGACTGCCCACACAAGTCATTAGTAGCTTGGTTTATTCATCCCCATGGTTTAGTTCCTAGTTACAAGGACCACAACATCTTTGAATATAACTGTACAATACATTTTGGTATTTCTACCATGCAAAAAGCAAAACAAAAAGAAGTTTCTTATTAACAGGAGAATAGTATTCCAAGACCATGTATCAGAACAGGAAAGTTGAAAAGGTAAGAACAAGGGAGAAAAAAATACATGCAATGCAGAAGAGCACAGAGCAATTTCAATAAAACAGGAATGGTGATTCTGCTTCTGCATTTTTTGTCAAAACTCCATTTAATGGTTCTCTAGGTATTGTAAAACTGTAGTTTTCAGATCCTTTTATGACCCACCAGACCACACAGTATTAACACATGCCATCCCAGGAACGTGTACATTTAGGTGATGAGAAAATATCATTGTATACATTCTTTCTTGTCATACAGCACTTCTCTGTAAATTTTAACTGTACCTTCATCTTTAGACAGTGCTTATCTATTTTCCACCTCCTTATTTTGATATGCAGAAAGGCAAAAGTGGATGGATTTGATGAAACACTCAATACTTCTTGTTAAAGTGCAGTAGAGTATGACTGAAATGAGGAGAATGAAAGGTGGTATACAGAAACAAGAGAGAATGGAAAACTAGAGTACCTCAAAACACAAAGACAAAAAAGAAATGTGAACAGGTGAAAAATGCTAGAAACTCTGACTGAAGAATAAGAAGATGAAATGGAGAAGTAGGAGACAGAGAAGATGAAGAGAAATGAAGAAATGCTCACTAACACCTGCTCTGCCAAGCTGATGCTCACAAAATCCTTGTCAAACCGTGGCAGTATCCCTTCTCCTGCACAATCAAACAACATTCTTTGTCTGATGTACAGAGCTACATCTCCCACTGGCTTCTTCTCCAGGGCAGCTTTTTCCTCAATAATCACATCAGCTGCTATACTCATTTTTCTGCCAAGAGGGAAGAATGGAAAGCCCATTGAGAGAAGGAAGGAATGAGAAGGGCAGAAGTGAAACTGTGAAGCTAGCAGAGCACAATAAAAAAGGGCAAAACACACAAGTAAAAAGGCAAAGCAAAGCAAGTGAGAGGCAGAAGTAGAAATTTTGGGACTTAGACACAGGGGTCTCCTCACCTGACTGGCTGGTGCTAACATTGATGGTGGCATAGTGAGGTGCTTCTGAACTCAATTCAGTCACCAAGTTGACAGCCTGGATCTCAAAGGTGTACTGCACACGGGCCAGGAGGTTGGAGACTTGCACGCGGCTTTCTGTCAGGCCCACTTGGCGCGGTTCAAACTGAACACTGTCCCCACAGCGCACGCACGGCCCTGAGGACCCTGCTGGGCACACTTTGCAGATGACATTGAAGAAAACATCCTTGCGGCCACCCAGGTCCCTCGGGAGGCGCCAGGTCAGGAGCACGTTGGAGCCAACAATTTCATAGCTAAGGTCACGAGGAGCAGAGGGGATGCCTAGAAGAAAGAATGAAAGATCAAAACCCCGTGAAGGAATGGGAAAGAGGTGGGGGAGGGGAGAAGACAAAGCAAGGGGAAAAGAACAGAAGAACAAATTGCTTTTTATTCTCATTCTTACTCTTCTCCAGTTGTTTCTTTGAACAAGGCTAAGAAAAACATATTCTTTGCTACATCAAGCACACACATAAACAAAGGAACAACTTTATGATCACATTTTAGAGAAATAAAATTATAAACAAGAGTCTTTGTTTCAAGGGTGTGACTTTTTCATTTCCCTAAAAGAACATTGTTTAGGGAAATGTAAATCCTTTGAAATTTTACACAAGTTTAGTAAATATATATCTCTACTGAGATTTTGAATTCTCTCCTTTGGCACCTAATATCTCTGAACTCTCTCAGACTTCAGTTAGCCTGTTCCATCTATTACAGGAACTGGACAACAGTTTCCCTGGGATTGTTCCTGATGCCAGCCAGATTCCTCAGTGGCAATGGGGGTAAACTCTGACAGCTGAAAAACTGCCCATTCTGTGCATCCAACACTTCTCCTGCAATCACAGTGAAGAGAAGAAGGAAAATGCAGAGAGTCAGAAGAAGGTATGGGGATGACAATGGGACAGAACACTGCAGCTAAAATGTGAAAAGTTCAGAGAGGTAAAATAGGCAGCATTATTGCACTGCTAAACCTGGGTGCAGACACAAAGCAAGAGGGGAAGGGCAGGGACATAGAGGCTCGGTGACGGGGAGGGGCAAGGAAAACATTATTTACAGAACATTTCCCTCTGAAGGCTGTAATGAAATCCAAGAATCCTCCTTCTCACCACTACTCTGTAGTCAAGAAATGTTGATGAAAAAGCAAAACATTTGCCCTGTCTAAAACTGAACAACGTAAAGGATGTCATCCTCTATTAGTACAAGTGGATGAGGTCTTTGGGGGGGATCTCTCTGGCTGCAATTTAGTTCATTGCTGGAGCATTTGAGTATTTCCAATAGCTACATTTCCCATGTTGTTAAAAATATAAATTATGTTGGAAAATTGCACACAGAAGACTGTCACATAATGTATTACTGAAAGATGAAGTATTTCTACATCAAGAAATGCCAGAATTATGTTTTCTTTTTTGATCTTAACTGGGCCCACTCAACATTTGCACTGTGGTATAGTATTTAATTGCATGATCATGCACTAGTTTCCCCTGAGCATTCTTACCACAGTCAATCCAAAGGATGGACAACTGCCCAGGAAAAAATAATCCCTGCGAATTACAGACTGCTTGATGCTGGCTGCTGAAGGTGGATTCTGTGCAGTACAGGAAGCAAAGGATTACAGAAAAAAAACCACAATCACATTTCCTAATTTCTGAGTATTTAACTTTAGAGCCATACAGTGTTTCCCTGTCACTTCTACAAAGTTCAAGGGTGATGCTTGACACATTATTTAAGCTATATTTTTGAGTGCTGATAGGTACCTTTATTTAATTTTCTGCATCTACTTATTCTTTCTTGACCTATTAATAAATGACTGAAAAATGTCATAATTGATGAGAACCACTGAGAAGCTAATGGAAAAACAATCTATATTTCTATAAATAAAATTCACAGAATTTGAATTTTGTGCAGTTAATATGGTCTTCACACTTTGAATGATACAGGGAAGAAAATATTGGTTAACTCCTTCAATGAATACCTCGTGTATGAAATGAGTTTAGCATTTCATGAGAAATTAGTATGCCATTTTCTCATGAAAAGCTGTACCTTATGCATACTTGCAATGGACTTATTTAAGATTGCATGAGTCATCTACAATTTGACATTTTTTAATTTCTGAAATCTAGTATTGCAACACTCCAGTATTCTCAAAACACAATTTCACCAATGTATCAGCATTGAAAAAAGCATGTACGAACACTTCTGCTTTGTCATCTACACACAGTGAGTGGATATACCCTGTAGTAAACTGCAGGAGCAATGAGAAGTTTTGGATTATTCCAGAGGTCTTGAGGAGAGGTGAACTGCAACTCCCCTGAATCATTTGGGCACATCCTCTCTCACTAACTGCCCTTCTTGCTTTCAAATACTTTGTCCAAATACTTACCAGTGCAGGGAGCATCAGAATTGTCTGAAGCAGATCGATAATAGCGGTTCTGACACACACATTCACGGGAACCTGGCAGTGGAGCGTGGCTGTGGGCAGGGCATAGATGGCAGGGGTCATCTCCCACAGACACTTTAAAGAAACCAAGTGGACAGGCTAAGAGGAGGAAAATGAGAGAGACAAAAGCAGGAGAATCATTAATTCAGATTTCAGAAACATTGCAATCTTATTACATTTAACTTGTGCTGCTTCTGCAGGTAGAAGTCATTACATAGAGTAGCTACTACTGGTTTTGATGCTTTATGGAGCACGTATTATTCAAGTGGCAATTTCAAACCAGTTTATTCCATATAAGTGCTTGAATTGATTCACTGGCAGATGAAAGAGATCCAGTCCAGAGACAGCTTTGGCCATCTGAAATAATTGTCTTCTCATTACTCATTCAAAGACCTTTAAAATTGGAGAAGCCAAAGAGCACAGTCATGTGATTGTCTGGAAATATCATACAGTTACATGTATTACCCACACCCACCTTCCCCCACCCAACACACCTATAATAATTGCTTAAACTAATATACACTACCATGGCGGATTTTACATCAAAACAAAGGGCAGACACTAAGATTGGCAGTCCTACTGTTTTCCTGTAGGTCTGAAAACTTCCCAGTAATGGATAAAAGCATCTTAATTAGTCAAATTTTATCTGCAAATGCATAGAAACATGTATATGCAACAAGCTGAAACAAGGATGGAAATCCATCCTACAAAGAAAGAAAATATAAAAATAATAACATAACAATATGGGAGTATGGTACACTCTAGGTTTGGCAAAGATGCTATGCTGAATTACCTAATAGGAGGTGCTGGGAGCTTACACTGATGTGCTAGGATACAGTTTTTACCATTTTTATCTAGGTTTTATGCAAGTTTCCTAAAGTTGATTTTCTATAAACAGATCTATACATAGATCTATAAATAGATCCAGCTCTTTTAGATTTTATGGACTAATAAGCTAGGTGAAAGTTCATTTGCAGACTGACATTTGCTTAGTTAACTTCACAATAAAGAGCATTTACAAGGAATGGGACACTTTCAGATAGACCTCAGCTGAGCATTTGATGTCAAAACACACAAAGGACACCCTCAAGACAGCAAACTGCTCTAGTGGTTACCAGAAGCAGAATATTCCCAAGGATTGTGGATAGCAAAAAATTATCTGAAAAAAAAAACAACCATGTAAGAGAAGAATATTGTATACAGGTGTTATATGAAATTAGGATCATATGTGTTCAATTCCCTTTGCAGTTACAGGCGCAGTCCAGACATAACAGCCCATAACATCTGTGGAGTCCCATCAGCTTTATACCTCTTCTTCAGCATATTACTTCTTCTTCTCTCTCAAAATTCTTCTTGGCTGCAGAGCAACCTCCATATGTACAGTGATAAGAGTGGTAAGTCCTGGAACAGGTCAGACCGTAAAAGGGACTTCAATAACTCTGAATGATAGCTATTAAATAGGAGAACACTGGTTCTTCCCAGCACTCAAAAATTGACAAAATTCAGTGTGTGATGCATTGCTATATGGAAAGGAAAAGGGAAGAAGAGACTGGAATTTTTCATATGATGCATGATGGTAAGAAAAGAGCAACTGCCTTTGCCTTCAGGCCTGTATCCAGCAGAAAATCAAATCATTCTTATATGGAGACATATGTCCATATGTTCCAATAAATAAAAAGAATAAGTAAGATTTTGTCCACTTTATGAATTATACCCCTTTCCCTCAGTTTAAGACTCTGCTAACAGCCACAAACATAGAATATAATTTTTCACACTAATTGGCAAATGCACCTGCACTGAAACTATGAGTATTATGAATTGGAAGTTCTCATTCAACTCACTGCAGCATCCTTCAACCAAAATTTACCACTTTCAGGGATCTTTATTTATTTCAAATTTGAGAATGCTGAACTGAATGTGAATTTTTTTTCTTACAAGTAATTTTATCTCATCTGTTTTTTCTTGCATCGAACTCCTTCTCAAGCTTTTGTCAAGGCTTAGAACTAATGGTACATTCATTCCACTTGTCAAGGTAGACACTGTAGAAGGTTTCTTTTCTTTCATTCAGTACTACAGCCTGATATCAAGTGGGACAACAACCTTGCTGCTAGTCACAGTAGTAAAAATGAATAGGTAATGGTAATATCTGTCATCTATGTGATGCTAGAAGGAAATCTGTAGAGGATATGGACCTTACCCCTGCAGTGCAAAACCACATTTACCCTACAAGGGCAGTGCTAAGAGAATTCAGGTAGATTCATATTTAGCCCAATTGCAAATCATATGAAAAGCCAGCAAAGCCATGAATTTGTCTGGTATTTAATAAATAGAATTTAGTTAAAAATAAACACATTGTTTTAGAAATAAACAAATATTTATTTTTACACAGTTCTTTGAAGTCTACCAGCAACTTGCTCTTGAACCCGGGTATGCAGGGATGAGGTCTGCAGGGATGGCACACTATTGATGAATTAGACAAAGATAGTAAGCAAAAGTGCAATGTAGGTTTTACGTAAAGGAACAAACATGTAGCACTACTATCTCAGTAAAGAAAGCCAGTTTATATAAGGTAGAACAAGTCTGTTGCTTAAAAGGCTGTGCAAGATTTCATCAATGCTATGGGCAGTCACTCCAAGTGGCCATAAGCATTCAAAAGCTGCTTATAAAAACCAACCAAGCAACACACAGAGAAAGAATACAACAGGGATATGGTGTCAGCTAATGGATAACAATGTTATCCTCATGATATGAGTATACTCTCATATCACTGACACAGTACACTACTATAGAGACAGTACTTTGGAATAGGTATGTATAACAAATACTAGAGATCAAACACCTACATCTGTTCTTTCTTATTTGCTTCACAAAATCTAATTTCATCATCCATGCACTGTGCTTGACATTATATGCCTGAACTATATGTAAAGGTATGTTATTGCTGTCTCCCTAGAACTGCCCAGTGTGCTGTCACACTTAGGTGATTTCTTGCTACCTACGAGCTCTCTTACTAATTGAGGTAGCATCTATTTTTGAATGAAGTTCTGGAACTGTAAAAGCCAGTGAATGAAGAATTGTTTATTTATGCTGAAGAGATATGACAACCTGAAAACGGGTGACTTTACAGTAAATTGTAGGTTACAAGAACAATACACGAACTACAGTAGCAGGCTTCTGAGAAAAACTTCCAGTATGAGCAGCAGACAAAAAAGAAGGAAAAAAAAAGGCCTAACCACATTTAAGAAGGAACCTGGCCTGTTTCTGAAGTGATTTGGTGATACAGGTACCATTTAGAGCAAAGTATCAGACAATGTACACATTTCCAATGTCTCCACACCCAACACTCCCTTGTCCTGTATTCAACTTCAGCAGAGTGTGAAGCAGACACGTAGGCTCTTCTATAGTAAGCACTCCACTACAGCTCAGTAAACTGAACAAATAAAACTTCACTGTAGCTGTTTCACCAAACCCCCACAAATTTTAGTAATGTCTTATCTGGTAGTCTGGAGGAGATTGATGTCTTGGCTACACCAGCATGTCTCAGAGGGCTTTAGATGCTTACTTGTGAAAAACTGAATGGAGCGGAGAGCTGACAGCTGGAATTAGCCTCCCATTCAGAGGCATTGATCCTCAAGGGGGACTTCAACCACCCTAATATCTGCTGGAGGAGGAACACAGCAGGGTATAAGTGATCCAGGAAGTTCTGGAACACATCAGCAACTACTTCCTGACCCAAGGAATAGAGGAGGCAATGAGAGAGGTGCTCCCTGGACGTTATGCTCACAAACAAGGAAGGGCTCATTGCTGATGTGAAGGCTGAAGGTAGTCTGGTCTTCACTGACCATGAGATGGTGGAGTTCAAGATCCTGAGGTCAGTGAGCAAAGCAAAAAGTGAGCTCAACATGTTGAACTCTGGGAGAGCAGATGATCATCCCTTGGTGATCTGGAGGAGTCCCAGAAGGTCGATGAGGAAAGAGTGGGTCCAAAAAAGCTAGTTCATATGCATGGGTTACCTCTTCCATGTGCAAAAGCAAATCATCCCAACAAGCAGGAATTCAGGCAAAAAATGCCAGGAGGCCTGCATGTTTGAACAAGGAGTTCCTAGTTAAACTCAAACACAAAAAAGGAAGGATACAGAAGCATGGAAGCATGGACAGGTAGCCTGGGAAGAACAGAGAGGCACTGTCCAAACATGTAGACACACGGCTAGGAAAGCCAAAGCCTACCTGGAATCACATCTGGCTACCGAGGTCAAAAGCAAGAAGGGTTTCTCTAAGTACAGAAGTAGCTAAAGGAAGACCAGAGAAAATGTGGGCCTACTGCTGGGTGGTACGGGGGTCCTGGTGACACAGGATTATCTTCTTCACATCAGTCTTTACCAGCAAGACTGGCCTTTAGGAACGCCAGGTCCGGCAGACCTGGGGGAAGGCTGAAGCAAGGAAGACCTTCTTCCTCATACCAGATCAGGTGATTAAATATTTACACAAACTATATAATTCAGATGCATGTCTCTCTGAACGCATGGAAACACTTTTTACCATGAGGGTGACTGAGCACTGGAGCAGGTTACCCAGAGGGGTTGTACAGTCTCCCTTCTTGGGGAAATTCAAAATTAGCCTGGACCTATTCCTGGGCAACCTGCTAGAGGTGACTCTGCTTGGGCAGGGAGGGGTTAAGGTGTGCTCTAGAGATCTCTTCCAAGTTCAGCTATTCTGTGATTTTCCTTAAACATATGCAAATTAAAATGTGTGGATAGAACCCTGTGGCCTTGGCTGCCTCACTGCCAGATCATTCACCACATTTGTGATTGTAGGTGGACAGGGAATAATGAATGGAAAGTTCTTGACACTAGGCTGCATCTCATTTCAGATGTTCAGAAGTGAAATGAGAATAGGATTGTCAGGTTCCCTCTGAGGGAGGAATCTGAGAAAAGACTTTGAACAAGATAGAGAAAAGTGTAAAAAAAAAAGCAATAAGAAAGAGGATTCCCCTTCCTGGTTCCACTCGCATTGCAGAAATGGCAGTTGAAGAACTACGGAGTTGAATACTGAGCAATTTAGGAGGAAAGATCTCTCCACAGTGACTATTTTTTTATTGTCTAGTGAAAAAATAATTACTACATAAACCTATAATCTCACGCTGTTATTTCCAGGAGGGATGGCAGATAGAGAGAAATGATCATGCTTTGAAACTCTCGTTCTGCCCCTGGGTATTTATATTTCCAGAAGAAAAACAGCAAAATGAAATCATACAGCATATTGCAAGCAAAGCTGATTTACAGTAATTAAATATGATTCACATCTCTCTCACCTTCCTAATGAATATATAGCTATAAAAAAATACTATGACTTAAAATTTGTTGTTACTTATACTTTACAACTGCAGTTTTGGCCAAAAAGGCTGGACTGAATACAGTAGACACTAACTGGCCTCCAGCTAAAAGAAGCTCAAGAATGGCCTCCAAGAGCAGGCACTGCAGCTATCACAAACTTTCTGCTTCCATCTAAACCCTGCCTCTACATCCAGTCACAGACATGCTTACAATCATGAGCACCTTTATCTCTTTTCAAAATTGTTTAAGATAGGCTAGCTCACAGCACTCAGGACCTTAGCCCACAGATAGCAATAGTAATTGTTCCCATGACATGGAGTTTTTCCTGGCATTGCCTCAGTCCAGTCACTATAAATAGTCAGGTCAAGTCAGGAGGAAAGAGAAAAAAATTCCCTGGCAATTTAAATAGGCAAAAGCCACTTCCCTTTATTCAAGCAGCCACAGTGAGCCTAGGGCTGTCTTTACGCACACAGACAGAATCCATCTCTCATTTGTTTCTAAAGGATCTTACCTTACATTCCCTTCTTACTGCAGATCATGGCATCAGGGCCACTTGCTCTGGTCTTACAACATCTGCAGATGACTGTTGTGCTCACCGGAGATAGTTATAGCAAATATCCAAGCTGAAGCAAGTCCACCATCACTAGAACTCGCATGTTTTGCCTTAGTGAACATTACCACTTCAGGAGAAAGACCCAGAGAAAGCCTGAATAAGAGCAGCTTCTCCTGAAACACCTCCACTGTGTGCTTGCAGAACAACTTCACACAAAACACCAACACCAGCCAAGTCACTGAAGGCCTTGTCACCAGTGATAGTATGACTTATCACCCCCCAGGCACCAGGACTTTCCAAGAAAACACAGATCTAGCTTTCATTGATTCACAATATCCAATGCAAGGACAGAGGGTTGCAAAGCTAGCACCTCAGGGGGCAGAGCAAGCCGCCACTTCCCATCAAGTCAAGGCTACTATGAACGGAGAAGGCAGAGTTCAGAGTGCGCAAGCGCTTTTCCTTCAGCTTGTCTCAGCTGTTTTTCATATCTTGGCACAGTGTCAGAATGCCACAATAGTTCAGCTGGGCACAGCTCATCTCAGACATTGACCCAGTTTTCCTCAGCTACAACACTCGTCCCTGTGTTGCCTGTGTTTGCCTGACTGCTCACTGGAGACAAGTTCCACCCGGGAGGCCAGAGGAGCAGTTTCTGACAGACTTCTAATAATAACAAATATCAAAACCAGCAGAGAAAAGTGCTGGAATCATGGAGTGGCATGGGGGAAGAGGAGTAAAGACAATGAAAATCAGGAGAGGACAGACCAAAAGACAAAGAGGTTAAGAAAGAGAAAAATGCATCGGAAAGCTCACTTGGACAGTAAGGCTGGAGAGGAAATATTCTGAGAACTAAAAAAAATGCAGCAAGGGGAGAAGGACCAAGAAGAGTAGTTGGGAACTTCAACAGAGCTTTATGTACTCCTAGTAGTGGTTTTAGGGAATGTCATAAAGATGAAACTGACTTTTTGTACACAGATATGATTTGGAACTGAGGTGGGACACAGGAAGACATTTAGAAAAGCATGAAATTGCTCTCTTCTTTACTGAGACAAGTGATCTGTTTCTTATATGGGAGTTGTGCTCCCAGGTGTACTGTGGGGCAGCAAGAATAAATACTAGATGGGAGAGTATTGAAAATGAAGAGTGTCAAAGCTGGCATTAGAGTCAAAGTGGGAAGGATGAAAGGACATAGCTGAATTTGCGGCCTAGGGAAAACTGGATGTGCAGAGCTACAGAGGGCCTCAAATGAGAATGACTCAAAACAAGGGATGGAGTTTGGCACTTAGAGGGCAGGATGATGGAAAGGAGTTAGTAACTGACAATACTGTAGAAATATGATGTAGACATTTAGACATTACATCTGTCATAAAGCAAGATAGACAGCATAATTAGCATGCAGAAGACACACCAGAAAAGAAAACATTAAGTATTTTTTAGATAAAACACTGCTTTTTTCCCTCACCCAGAAATAAGTCTATGACTAGCTCATGGTGATAGGAAGCAAATTCCCACTGGGCCAGGCTGTTACTGTGTATCTTGTGTCCTATTCTGAGAGAGATGGGATCAGACAGAGGTAGAAGCAAGTCATGGTGAAGCAATAGCGCCCTGGGTTGATCTAGTTTCATTGTTGCTACAGCTGTTTGGGTGGGGAAGAGACAGTGGATAAAAGACACATAAAGAGAGAAAAGTGTGGATTTTGAGTTGTAAAGGAAAGCATCAAATCAACTGAGATAAATGAAGTGACTAAGAACCCTTTCCTGCTAAATTGTTGATAGGAGATCAGTCGAGTAAGGGATTTTTTAGTTAAAAGAGGCAGAGCTAAAGCAATTACTAGCTAATTATATATGGGAGGACTGCCAGGGAATGGGTTGCGTGAAGCAAAAAAAGGCAAAAACAAGAGAGGAAAGATTTGGGCAGGGTAAGGATGAAATATGAGTCTAGAGCAAGCACTTGATACAAGAAAAGCAGCAAACTACTTGAAAAGCACCAAAATGTATGTGTATATAGCAGAAAAACTGATGAAAGGAGCAATATGGAAGGGGAAAAAAAAAGAAAAAAGAAAAAGGTAATCTAGCTCAAGGCACCAAACACTATTGTCAACTGTGAGTTTACCTTGAAATTAAAGCTCTTACTCAGGAGAGGCTAACACACTGGTTTTTTTCATTTTGAAGAAGAGTAGGTTGCGGGGTGGGAACTTACAGGTGGCATCAGCCACCTAATGGGAGGATATGAAAAAGGGGTAGGCACGAGGTGGTAGAACATGAGAAACACACAAGCTCTAATAACCTCTTATTACATCTTGCTAAAATCTCCTTCTACATAGGAAAAGGTAATTTCACCACAGGTGTTGTCAAACACTGGAACAGTTGCCCAGGGACATTGTGCAATCTTGATCTTTAGGAATAATGAAAACTAGATTAGAATAGGCCTTGAGTGACATAACCCAATTTGGTCCTGCTTTGAGCAGGGGTTGGAGAAGATCACTTCCACAGGTCCCTGCAATGTAAATTATGCTGTGGTTTTAAAGGAAGCATCTTTTAAGTGATTAAAATTTGAGAAAACCTTATTGTGCTTTTTTCTTTGCTAATAGTATGTGCATATTTTTACCAGACTACTGAAGCTTTTGCTTTAACATAAATCTTAACATTTTCTTAGCCTTGTACACTGAAAAAAGTTTATCCAGGCTGGTCAGAAAGGGCATCTTTCAATAATAAAAAAATAAACATGAAATACTCTTCCCAAATGAGAAGTCAAACAGCTGTGTGCACAGTTGCTAGCTCCCGTAGTTATCGGTAATAGAGACGTGATTCCTTCTGCAACCAGAAGGAATATAGCCATAGGACATGGGCAATTTTACGGAATCCTTACAACTACTACAGATGACAGGCAGACCTTTTGCTTGCTTAATACCCTTAGGGAAAGAAGAGAGAAGAAGCAGGCATGTGGATGGCTAACCTCTCTCACTCCTCCTCCTCAGCCAGACATAGGGAGAAAATTGGATTAGAAAGATGGTGGGCAGAGGTAAAGAAGTTATAAAGACACGGAGTTTGTTTACCAGTTACTATCACAGGCAAAACAGACTTGGCTCAGGGAAATTTAATTTAATTTATTGATGATTAACATAGATTTGGATAATGAGAAAACAAAAACAAACATTGAAACAACACCTTTCCTCCTCCCTGTTCCAAGCTCAACTTAACTCTTTCCACTCCAAACTTGTTCCCTCCTCCTCTCTCTGGCTGCTGTTTTCTGTCTCCAGTTAAATATATTTGTACAGAGGTGCCACAGACATGGCCAATCAGCTCAGCTCTGCCCTGAGCTCTGTCCTTCTTCATTCAGAAGTCAGCTTAGCACTTTATCTAGCAGTCATTTCTCTTCTCCTTTTTGTCAACACTGCAATTTCTGAAGTATTTTTAAAATGTCTCAGTCATGAATTCTAAATATTATTTTCAAAAGCATGTGGTAACTTAAATCCTATATGACTTTTAACAGCAATGATAAGCAGCAGGCAGTGTATCCCAAGAAACACATTATTTAATTGTTTGTGGGGATGGATTCGGGAACAACTGTTTTCAGTAACGAATATGCGAATCGGAGAGAAGGTTTGGGAGAACAGCCAATCAGTCCAGAATTTTGGGAACCAGTAGTCTAGGATAGCCTAATCACACAGAACATTCTGCTTCCAGCCTTCTATGAGGAAAAACACAAGCTGCAGAAAACCTTGCCAGGCAAGGTTGCCTGTGTGTATATATCTACACAAAGAAAAGGAGATTAGGTCCCAACCTTCGTTTTTTTTCCTCTTCAAACTGCCGTTCTCCTTTCTGACCGTTCAGCATGAAAAGTCTGCTCAGATAAGGTCAAAAGTGAATCCCACACAGAGCACATCCCACATCACCCAGAGGGCTTACTAAAGACTGTTGGTTCGCTCTTCTTTTCTATCTAGTTGGAGAAATTTGCCATATAGTAAAATATAGCAGGCAGTCTCATAAAACTAATAAAAGAAAGTATCTTAACTTATGATAGGGGGCAGGGGGAAAAAACAAGGGCTTTCTATCTTTCTCCTCAGAATGGCTCTTGGTAGATTCTTTGTTCTAAATAAAGAGGTAACAGCTGGTCCGGGAAGGACTCCACAGGCTTGCATATGGTGAGGGGGAAGGCAATGCCCACACACTCTTCTACTAAAGTGTAAGAAGGAAACTTGCTTCTCCTTCCTATCCTTGGTTGATTCTTCAGTCTTATTAAGAAGAGCTCTCTGCGGTATCATCAGTAGAAATCTGCCCTTGGGCTATTGCTTTTGTTCTGTATTTCATCTACAACACTGTAGCAGCTCTGTATCATGGCATACTTCTGTTCTTAGGAAGGGAGAACATACATATAGAGGGGAAGTGCTGGAAAGGACTCCACACAAAGAAACACCAAGCAAGGGGACAAATTACATGAACTGAATGTGGCTGCATTCAGACAGGACAGCAACATATTGTTAGCAGGAGAAGAGATCAGGAACAAACACTGATTGAGCCAGAGGAGTTAACAGGAAACATGAGCAGAAAAAAAATACCCTCTAACATTAAGATTCATTATTTGGTTGTCTTTAACTGCTCTAAGCTGCTCATGGAATTTTAGGAAGTAATTGATGGGAATGGAGTTTTGTAGCTTGATAGACTGTCATTGTTTCCGTTATTCCTTATAGTGTTTATAATTTTCATCTTTCTCCAGCTTTTATGATAATGAGGCTGCAAGGCAGTATCAGCTTTCACTGAATGGTATGAAAAATAGAAGATAGATTTTTTAAAATTTTATCTACCAAGCCTAATTCCGTTATTTTTTGAGTGCTTAAGACTACTATCTGATACTAAATTATTGACTGGCAGTTTATCTAAACTGTGAACTAGTCATGTTACTGATGCAGACAGCAGAACTAGTGCCATACAGAGCTACTCTATGTCTGCCTGAGCTTACCGTCTCAGGAGCAGCACTATAGGAATGTAGTTACATTTCTTTCAGGATGAGCAGGATAAAAAGGCACACACATTTTAATTATTCTCAAAGTTTAAACAAATGAAAAGCACTTACCAATTTTAATTGCTTTATAAGTCTCCAGCACAATGACCTGTATTTTAATAAAGCTATTTTACATGACCCAAATCACTTCATGAAGCACGAATGTAAAGTATCATATTGACAACCTTTAATTATCTGTTGCATTTGCACTTGGTGTTAACCAGGATATTTGTACACCTAATGTTTGACTCGAACTCTTATTTGAATAAATTATAATTCAACTTTAAAATTGTGTCTGCAGCCAAAACTTGTTTCCACATTACATTTATTTTTTAGATTAGTAAGAGTGGTGCAGCAACACTTTATATTGCTGAGAGATTTTTAATAGATGCATATTAAAACAAAGGAAGCATGAGAGGAATGTTCTACAAAAAATTATATAACCAACATAAGCAGTTTCCTCTAATGGACAGTCTTAAGCTTGAGATAGGAATACAGTCATGACATTAGACTGGGTGTTCAGGCTTGGCCAGATTTTGGCCCAGTATCACTTCTGGGTGATACATAATTTATTCTATTTCCTCCAACAAACACAGAAAATACCATGGGACCTTGGGCAGAGAGTACATTACTGGTAATGATAATACCATTATGACTATTTTTTCTTGTCAGGTCAGCCCTGCTACATATTTCCTGCCCCATGACCAGACTGCTGCCATTTCCTTTTTTTTTTTTTTTTAATTCCTAGTTCCAACAGTACTAGCAAAAGGGCCAAAACTAGCTAGGACAGTAGAGTGTATTAGCTCTGAGCTCAGCTCTGCTCCATGTAGCATGTTTCTTCTAACACTGTTGCCTCTTGGTAAAGAAGTGGAGTTTTGGTAGGTCTGGCTAGTGACAACTCCTGGTAATTCTGTATAAGTAGCCCAACAGGCTGCCTCTTGTGGTAGCTTGAACTAAGGCCTGAGTGGAGTTTCCAACCAGTTTGTTATCACCAAGAAGTGGTGTCCCAGCTTTAGTCAGGACAAGGTAATTTCTGCAGTAGCTGGGAGGGGGTGTGGCTGAGGGGGCATGACCAGGACCCAGATGTTATTCTGTACCACCAGATGTTATTCTGTACCACCTAGGGTAATTGCTGGGGGCAGTGGGACAGGACTCTCTCTTCTGAGGAGAAGGGTGTTCTTTCTGGTCCGCAGAAAACGTGGCAGAGAAAAGCTGATTGGTATTTGTATATTGTCATGGACTTTCCATGTAAATAATTTCTTTGTCTTATACCTTTTCTTATTAATATCATTGCTGTTACTGTTCATTTTCTTATCTCATTGCTGTTTCCAGTAAATTGCTCTAACCTCAAACTGTGATCTTTGCCTTTTGTGCTTTCAGTTTGAGGGAGACCAGGAGCAAGAGGCAGCATGGTTTTAGCCAGAGCACTGAATTGAAGAATACCACTCCTAAACCCCTCCAGCTCCAGTATGAGGTGCTAAAAGTGTCAGAAGAGACTGCTAGTAGGCACTCACTGTAAGAAATGGTTTAACCTCCTAGCTCTGTGAACTTTTCACTAGTACCAAATACTGTTGATACAGAGAACCAACAAAAAAGGGGCTGCCTAAAGGGTGGAAAAAAGGTTCTCTCACCTTGGCAAGCTCGTTCATCATCAACAGGCTGGTAGCCAGCCTTGCAGGTACATCGTCCAATGGCCACCATCCACTCCCCTTCTCCATTGCAGTGCAACCGAACACTTGAAGACCCAGTCGTGCTTGTCTCTTCAGCATTTGGCACACACGTCCCTGGTGACTCCACCAGCGAGGTCCTCTCCCCTCCTGCAAACGTTTCAGGAAAGGAGGCAAATCCTTTCACCACAGCTGGGCACTTGTAGAAAAAGACTTGGACTGCCACCAGGGACATGCAGGCTCCTGAGTCCTGGAAGGCCAGGTAGAAGCCATGCTTGGTAAGTGGTCCAAAGCTACGTACTTTAACATTCATCTTTACCACCTTCCCAGTGCTGTCCACCTGGGAAAAGCTTTCATCAGCTGCAATAGTATCCACTTTGGTCCAGGGGCCCTCACGCCACTCTGGCAGGTCCTGAGAGGCTATGTCAGCCTCCGACTGGTGATAGTAGAGTGTGAAAGTCTCCTTGCAAGAAGAGGCCACAGTGCGCATGCTGGCACAGTCTCTCACTGAGAAACGGAGGCGGACATGGACTCGGTGGGCTCCACGTCGCTCTATGAAGTGAGTACGCAACCAGTTGTTCTGACCTGGTTCAGCCACATTACAGACTTGAAAGGTCCGGATCAGGCGCTTCTTGTCATCCAAGACGCTTACCTCATCCCACTACAATGGAAATAGGGCAGAGAAAAGAAAAAAGAAACTGTAAAAAAAAACAAGATTCAGTGTTCAACTGCATCAAAAATATGGGACAGGTCTTAGTCTTCCCCTTCCTTCTCCTTGCCAGTCTTGTCTATGACAAGACTTGAATCTGCTGATGCCATGTGCAGCACAGCACTCTACACAGGACAAAGCATGACCCTGTAAAGAAGAGTGGTCAAAGTTTTGAAGTAAGAACTGTTGTGACAGAAAACATAATTAATATAAACTTGTCACATGGCATTCAGAATCTTAAAATGAGAGTCACTTTCTTCCCTCCTATTTCCCCATGTCTTATCTCCAGAGACAAGACGCACAACACAAGCAAATGAGACAGAGCAACAAGACACTGTTCTTTGGAAAGCACATTGAAGTAGAAGCCCCTTCTACCCAGCTTTACCACAGTTGGAGCTATCCTCTGACATCTCCTATGCACACAAGCCACTCTGCATGACCACTACAAGGGCAGGCCCAGATCTGGTTTGTGCAAGGAGGAAGGCACAAAGGAAGGATAGGGAGGGGTTACTGTACTGAAAGCGGGTTACTGTACAAAGCTGTAAGAGAAACCCCTCCTTACCCTCTTAACTAGCTTTATATAATAGGTACAAGGTCCTGAGTATGACAGAGGAAGCACACAGTGAGATAGAAGAGAAGGGACCCGGTCAAGCATTCTCGTGAAGATCTGACCAACAAACTGCTCGCAACAAGATCTGCATTAAACCAGTACCAGTGCTAGTGGAAATATGTATGCTGCTCCCGGGAGCATGGAGGGCTCAGGAGCACAACTGAAATGTTTGTACATCAATGCACACAGTATGAATTATGGAATCACGGAACATCTGAGTTGGAAGGGACTCACAAGGATCATAGAGTCCAACTCCTAGCTCTGCCACAGTGTTCCTTGGACTCAGTTCTAGAGCCAGTTCTGTGCAAGGTATTTATCGATGACCTGGATGCAGGAGTTGAACGCACCATTAGCAAGTTTACTGTCAAGACTAACCTGGTAAGTGCTATTAACTCTCTGGAGGGACAAAAGAGCTTGTGGAGGGATCTGGATAGATTACAGCATTAGGCAGTCATCCATGGCATGAAACTTAACAAGAACAAACGCCAGATGCTGCACCTGGGATGGAGTAACTGCACACAAGTATAAAGTGGGAGAGGAGTGGCTGGAGAGCGCCCTGCAGAGCACCCTGGGGGTGCTGGTGGCATCAGCTCAATGTGAGTCAGCAGTGTGTGCCCAGGCAGCCCCGAGGGCAAACCACATCCTGGGGAGCATCAAACATGGCATCACCAGCTGGTCAGAAGAGGGGATTATCCCACTGTGCTCAGCATTGGTGTGGCCTCACACGGAGTGCTGGGTGCAGTTCTGAGCCCCACTATTTCAGAGGGGTGTGAAGGTCCTGAAATGAGTCCAGAGGAGGGCAAAAAAAGCTGGTGGATGGGTTGAAAGGCATATGCTGTGGTGAGCAGCTGAGGGTTCTGGGTTTGTCTAGCTTGTAAAAAAGGAGGCTGAGTGGCAATCCCCTTGCCATCTGCAGCTTCTTGAGGAGGGAAAATGGAGAGGGAGGAGCTGATCCCTTCTCCCTGGAGTCCAGTGATAGGACGCATGGGAATGGTTCAAAGCTGCCTTAGGGGAAGTTTAGAATTGACATTAGGAAACATTTCTTTACCAAGAGGGTGGTCAGACACTGAAACAGGCTCCCTAGGGAGGCAGTCAATACTCCAAGCCTGTCAGCATTTGACGATGCTTGTAACAACATGCTTTAACTTTTGATCAGCCCTGAAGTGGTCAGGCAGCTGGAGTAGGTGATTGTTGTAGGTACCTTCCAACTGAAATATTCTATTCTATTCTATCAGTACAGAGGGATAATTATTTATATTAGGACAGTGGAAGGCAGACAGTAAGGAGGTGACAATAGTATCCCACCCAGTATCCTCCTCTCTTAACCATCTGGCTTTGCACAACACATTGTGTTCAAATTGTTCATATGTACAAAATCCATGAACAAAGTCTCATTGCTTCCAGTTTCCCTTTCTTCATCAGATGCATGCACGTCTTCCCAGCAGAGGCACAGTCAAGAAGAGGACAAGGGAAATGCTTACCCCATCAGAAGGGTGTGTGGTCCAGCCAATCTCTGAGGTCTCTTGAGTTGTATCCAGAAGTATTTCTGTTTATATTTAAAAAAATTAAATAAAAAGAGTATTTTGTGCTATTACAAGTCAGACTAAAATCTTATCTGTTCCTCACAAGATTGTCTTGTAGAGGGCTTCCATACACCAAAAATATACATTAATGTTTTGAGATTTAATATGACAGTTATGTCCATACTAGTAAATTAAGATGGGCCAAGACGGGGGTAGAGGTACTGGGTACATAATCATGCTAAGTCATGATTAGCAAGTTGCTTGGCAATGTTCTGACCAGACTTTCCCAGGCAAAGTGTAAGCACACTGACAGCATGGAGCAGAGTCATCATAATGAGCAGTATACACAAGGCCACTCTCTTTTTGGAAAGGGAAAGGTGGGACAGAGAGATGAGTTACATGAATGCATGCCGGTATCCTTAGGACTAGGGTTGCCTGTTTCATTCGCAGGTGTAAATGTGGACACAAGGCTAAGACACGTTTGTTTCCAGTTCTGGAACAAAATTTCTTTTGGAGTTTAGGATGACGACCCAGTTGATCCTGTAATGGATTCACTTTGTTCTGGATCTGGGCATTACATTGCAAGCCTGTGTAGGAGTCCCAGTTTTATCAGAAAAATTAGTATTAAATAGTCTGTTGCATTATCCTGCTCAGGAGTAGGGTACATGCAGAGCTTCACAGGCCAAGTTTATTCCCACAAGTGGTCTGCATTTCCATTGTAATTGAATCTACTACTGGAGGCAGATACTAGCCTTGACTGCTCTTGGACTTGTTATTCTCTATTTGGGTACAAAGAAATACAGAAGAAATTGTAACATTCTCCAAATTACTATGTCAAGGTCTGAGACCACCCTGGAAGTTACTAGTATGGAAGCATTCGCACTATACTGTGTACATTTATAGTGAGGACACAGAAGAAGAACAAGATTCCCTTGAATAGATACTTATGTGTGTTGATAAACACTGTATAAATCAGTTGCTTTTTCTTTAATTCTGGAAAGTTTTATTTGTTTATTTTGACTTTCCTATTTCCATTTTGTTGCTTTAAAAAAGCAAAACCTTACAAAACAGATCAAAAAAGCCAACCCAGAACCCAACAGCAACAGCCAGCTTATTTACAAATAGGATTCATTGTTCCTATTCCCCTTCTAAAAGTTTATAGATATGACTGTTCCATGTTTTATGGAGGAGAGAGATTCTCAATGGTTTCTATTTCCAGTTTATGGACTGGTGATGTCACTATCCATACCAATGCACCTGGGGATTCATTCCACATTAATCATCAGAAAGGAAAGACTAGACTCATCCTAAAGTAGACATTACCAAGTGAGCAAGTTTATGCAGATCTCAGCCTTCATCAATGTGTCCCTGAACTATGTTCCCTATATTCCTACAGGAGACCTTATATTTCTTAGACCTTCCTGAAGAGCTGATTCCTTGATTCAAAAGCAGTGCAAAATACCTGGGCGGGCTTGCGAAAACTGGAAGGAGCTTACTGGTTAAGCACAACCTCATTAAAATTGTCTAACAGACCTCGAGAAATGCTGAGCAGCTCAGTACTCAAGGGTAACTTGGCTCAGATGGTTACTCTGAGCAGCAGAACCTCCGGAAAAGGCCTATGCCTCCCTGAGGCACAGGCTTCCCTAGGCTGTCCTGGCAGCAGAGGAACTTGGCATTCCCCCACATCCATTACAGTCTCAATTGCATGGTCTGGCATAGGGGTTGCACTGCATCGTGTCATTACTTTGCCACTGGGTTCCCAGAATTGCCTTGATATGCTGAAATAATATACAAGGTAATTTTTCAACACAGAAAGAACTTTTTTTCTAATCAGGTCTGTCTCCCATTTACCAAAGTATAATGCCTCTACCCTAAGGAAACTAGAAGAAAATAAAATAGAGAAAAGTTAATCAGGGCACAGAAAGTCAGATAAAAAGTGAGAAAGGAAAGAAGAAGAAAAAAAATAAAGAAGACTTGCTCAGCAGACTGCTTGCCATGTCAAGCATATTCTCCAGATAGCTTCTCACCAGTGATCAAGGTAATATTTATCAAGCACAGAAGTATTTCACAGGCAAACAGAAATAGGCAGCCTGAAGCAGACAGAACTGTCCCTCTCACAGTGAATATTTTAAGTCAGAAAGCATTAGGAAAATAAGAAAAGTACACAAGAACTTTGTGTGCATAAATCTCATTTCACAACCTGCAGTCCAACGTCCCTCACTATTTTTCTTCTCTTTCTCCCTCTCCTACTGGCTCCATGCCTTGAATCAGATCCCCAGTCACACTAGCTGCAGGCACACTCACAAATCTAACAAGCTGTTAAACTGCTCTCTAATTCTGAGGACAACAGGCACAGTATGGTTCATGTTCACATGGTTAAGAATTCCAACTTCCAAAGAAGTGCATGGTTACACCCAATCATCTCTGAGGAATGGTCCTTGGTCCACTCTACCTTTTGACTTACGTGTAGACACTGTTTATGATAAGATCAATTGGCATGGGCCAAACACATGGATGTGCTAATAATTTAACACTATGAATGTGTACAGGTACAAGCCTTCAATCTGCCACTTTACTAGTACAGATGACCGATGTAGCATTTCAGATCCTCAGTGTGTTCAGTCTTCAGTGTAGATATAAATGATCTGTTCAGCTGAATTTGCCAATTTGGAAAAAAAATTACTTTCACCCTTTCTATCTTGCTCAAAATCAAGGATCTTGCAAGATCAGGCTAGACCCAGGCTCAGTCCAGTGCCTGATACTGCTAGAGGCAACACTGATTGAGGTCATCTCAGAGTATCGATGGAACAATATTACATTCTACATTAAAAATGAGGAATAAGCAAGATATCTGAGCGAACTGGAGGCTTTTAAACACATGAAATGATGACAATTCTTTTTTGACTTCTGCTTTAATTTCAGTTTTGAAGAATGATATTCCAATTTCATATTATGAGTTATTTTAGTTCAAAGAAGAGAAAAATAACTGATGAGAGATTCTCCTGTATTTCTCTTCCCTAAACTAAAAAGAAAAAGATCATCTTTTATAGAAGAGTCAAATGGGTTCATTACAGTCTCTGTAAAACAAAATTTTAAACCAGTTAAACTCTCATTTAAGTATCCTTTGTTCTTGCAGGCCAGAAAGAGTGAAATAAAAATCCCCAATACTTAAGCTAGTACTAGTCTATACTTACATCACAAACCAAACTCTTGGGCCACATTACACTATAATGTCAATATCAAGATCAACTGGGCAGAGTGTGGAAATAGCTATTACAGATCACGATGTTCAAAATAGGCATTTTAATGATTTTAAGATTTTGGATAGCCTGCACCTTCAAGCAAGACTATTTAGTGCTTGTGTTACAGGCAAAATGTTCTCCTGATGTGAGAGGATGACAATTCACCCAAGGATCATTGACCCTTAGACAACCTTCATGAAGGCTTTCTAAATTGAAGAATACTTCTCCTCAGTGTCTTAACAGTGCAGTGGTGCAAGAGCGAATTATACAACCCAAGCCTGCCGAAACTATAGCCACTGACAAGAAAGTTGATCCTGAGAAGGCAGCAAAAGAATCTCTTCACCTGTGGGATGAGAATCTGGTGCAAAGAATGACAACACCACAGAATTACAGAATGAAACAAGTTGGAAGGGAGGTACCAGAGGTCATCGATATCAACACGCTGCTCAAGGCCAGGTTAAATTACAGTAGGTTGCTCAAAACCTTGTCCAGTTGAATTCTGTATTTATCCAAATGTACACGTACATCGCTAGATAAGGCGAAGGGCAGTAGAGTAAAAGGTAACATTCGGAGAGTTCACTTTGCTCTGGAGCTGAATGCCCCAAGCAGCAAAGCTCTAGCAGACTTCTTGAAAAGAACTGAAACACTACTGAGCTTATTCTGCCTTCTATGATCATGCCTTGAACATGAATAAGTAGGAAGACTGTGAATGCTCTCTAAGAAGGCTGGAAAGAGAAAGCATTTTCTGGGCTTGTGAAAAAATATTGTTAGGGGTTGTCAAACCCAGTAACCTCACATAATCAAGGCTGCTGCAGATTCATGTCTCTGGGTACAACCAATAGCAAGGTTGAGTGTGTATTCCCTACAGGCACACACACAAACCCATGCAGGCACTGCACACATGCAAATGGCCAGCCACAAAGATTAACACAGGCAGACAGAAACACTCACCAGTCATGCAAATAGAAACAGCACCACCAATGGCCTCATCCTGCTCCCCTTTCTGGGTGGTCAGGATGAAGGTCTGTTAGTGGGAAATATATATGCATTTCTATACAATACAGATCCATGCAATAACTGTCCTTACACATTTAGCCTTCAGTAGCTGACCTCTGGATCTGCGGTCTCTATGCATGCTGACACCTGAAGCTTGCAGCCCTACTCCTTTTGCTAGTGTTCAGACAGCCTCACTCACTGACACATCCCTTCACACACACACACAGAGGTATGCTGTGGATCCTCTACTAACTGGTTTTAAGCATGCAGCCTATCCAGTAGCTAGACCTGGATTCTTGTTCTCCTGGGTTGCCGACACTTGGACTTGTGAGCCTCCAAGGTCTGCAGCCAGTTGCTGTAGTGCTGCCCCACTCCAGAGAACCCTACTTACATGTACAAACACATGCACAGGCACACATACTATGAATCTCTCCATTAATTGGTCTTAGACACTCAGCCTACCCAGGAGCTGGCCTTTGGATCATCTTGTCTCCAGTTGCACTGATATACACAATATATAGACAGGACTCTCAAAGAACCTCCAGAATTTATGGTGACCTGGACCTCCTGATTCCCTCAGTAGACAGCCCCCTCCATCTGTCTCACTCACAGAGATGTGCACATACAAACGAGTGTTTCATTCATCTTCTAGACTCTCCGGCCTTTCCCTGGCTTCTCAACCCACTTACTCTACTAACAAGCTAGTCTGGCTTGATATAGAGATTGCAGACTCACTAACAAAAGCTCATCTGTGGTCCAACCTGAGTTCCTAGCACTTGATTTTCATCCATTCCAGGCTCTCCAGCTTCTGGTAGCACTAACTCATGGGCCACTACGATCTGTGGTTCAGCTCCAGTTGCTGGTATATAAACGTCCATGTACACACATACAGCTGCAGGCTGTTTACACAATTGGCCCCTTATCTCTACTTTCACACACATAATCCTCCCCAAAACCACCTTGATCCTTCCCTTTCCCCATCTATGATTCCTCTCCTAAACAACCCACAATAAGTTTTGTAGGAGCCCTAAATGCTCTTCCTTGCTTCCCCTAATAAATACCATGGTCCCGCTGGCAGTAACCGCCTTCAATCTCCATGGTGTTCCAGAGAGCACTTCCATTGACTTAATTTAATGCTTTCCATTCCCACCCCATGGGCTGATCACACTCCTGTGATAGCCCTGGGAGAAGCTGGGTCACAGTGCTTATTTCTCTGTTAGGTTATTCAGGTTCCCCTGCCTTTCATTGTTCCTCTGTGCTCCTTTGAGCATGTGGAGAGGACTCTTTTATCAGAAGCCTTTTATCACTCAACTGGACAAATATTTTTATGCATGGGGTTCTATCACCTGGAGACAGAATACAGTCAAACCTTTGGGAAGCCTTAAATACACTAGAATTTCTTCCAAAACTAAACAGCTATTGTGGTGAAGTAAAATCAATGGCCAGTGACATATGCAACTGTAACAACTATTCTATTTTTCAAGAATTAGTTGATGAAATAAGTAAAAAAAACAAACAAAAATAGTAAAAAAACCTACTTGTTCATGAACGACCCAAAGATTGATATTATTTTTTAACAAAAACTCTCTTTTAAAGTCAAGCTATGACTTAACACAAAAAAACAAGTTGCAGGTTATAAAATATGTCTCCTAACATAAGAGAATACAGACAAAACCAATCTATATGAGACAAAGGAATTTTAATTTTTTCTTGGATAAATCTATATTTTGAAATAATTCTGCAATCAATGATCTTGTATTACTTCTGCACTCCTATACAATTAATTTTAAAAAAGCTATTTGGAGCCAACGGGACATGTGTTTAGTAAGTTCCATGAAGTATATATTATTTAACTACTTGCTGTGTCAGAGCAAAATGCTGATACTATCAGAATATCAAAGTTGTCATCTGAAAGAAGGAATTCTCACACCCCAACCAGGAGTTATGTGCCATCTGTGAAAGAGAGAAATCACAGCCAAATGGTCTAGGATATGGAAATACACAGCTTTTTGTAACACAGATTTTAAGCTTTATGAATGACTGTGTATTTTTCTCTTTACCTGCCCTTTTCTTTGATAAAGCTCTAAGGAAACTGCCAGGACTAGTATGTTGTGCTACCTGATCTACTGATGTCAGAAAATGCAGATATCGGGAAATTTAAAAAAAAAAAGTTTCACCTTTGCATATGAAATCAAATTAAATGACTATCTACAACTTTTCTAGTGATAAAATATAATGTGTATTCTTCTGCAGCTTAAGATGTTCATTCTGCAAACACCCACTACTGAGTCTAGAAATTGGATCCAACTGCCACTGCCATCAAACTGGCTACTTTTGATGACAGTGTGACTTCTGGTGTTTATCTGTGTTTTCCTGCTTACTTTTTTGCATAGACATTAAAAAGTGAGTTTATGTCTTCCAAAATTTCACCGAAGCATATATTTTAAGTCCCAGATACCCTACACTACAAGAATGCCATCCTTTCTCCTTGAAGGTTTAATTACCTTTGAATATAAACAGTGTTAGTTGCAGCATTAATAGTCTCTACTGTCCTACTGGCCTCTGAGCAGCAAGGGCTAGCCTGCAGTTTGGGAATAGATCCATCACAGGACTATGGTACATGCCTGGGAATGTGGATGTCCTAGCACAGGGAACACACAGGAATCTACTCTGGAAGAAAACAAATCAAATAGAGCTGCTGAGACTGACCAAAAGGATAACCCCCTGTCTGTTTTCCGCTTACAAACAAGCTGCACATCCAATCAAGTCTCCTTCACCTTCTGCATGTCTACAACAGGATATTCCTCTGGGAAAGCCCCGGGCTTTCCAAGCATGCAGCAAAGATTTTGGTACGCAGGTGAGTGCCAGGAAAGAACTTGGAAGAAAATGTTTGCTAGGATTTTAATAACTCATGTGAATCACAAGTAGCCAAAGTAAATTAACACTAATTTAAACCCTTTTTTGTATATACTAAACTGTGTACAATAAAACAAAAGGCAAATTTTTTTTTTCTCTGAAAATTCCTTTCGAGGAAAGTATAGTTTTCCTCCACTTCAAAGGCAAGCCAATTTAAGCAATCAATACATTATTTTCAACAGCCCAAGATGACAACCAGTTAATAGAAAAGACAGGGGAAAAAATGAAATAAGAATGTCTGACCTCACTAACTTTTTCTTTCATGTTCCCTTTTGCCAAGGAGACACTTTCAATGCAAAGAGGTTCTACCAAGGCAGAATAATTTTTCTCTCTCTACCTTGCACTTCTGGAAGATAGTTAGAAAAGTTGTCCAGCCATTCTGCAGGCTGGAGAGCTTGTTGCAAAATAAATGCAGTCACTTACATGCAGAACACATAATTCCTTTGGAACATATTTAATGAGTTCTGCAAAATGAACTTTGCTTGTGTTTATAGCTGTAAACATTTATAACTCATTCAAAGCAAAACCAATATTCCACATAAAATTCATCTCAGTGCTCTAGTAAGAGCTATTTCATTAACAAGTTATCACTAGCTCTCACCTGTCTTGACTGCAGCCTATCAGGCATTCTTAAATTCTATGCTTCACTAACTTTTACAATCAGAAAAGTTAACCTAAAATGTTAACTTAAATGTTAAGTGATAAATTGTAATTACATACATATATAGATTTTCAAAGAAATAAAATTTCTGTGTAGGTGTCTTTGAGAAAAGGGAAAAATACATTACTTCACCCAGCATGTAGCTCAAAAATTATGCTCTCCAAACTAAATCCTCAAAAACTTTTGCAGAGCCATAAACATTGGGAAATGTAATCTTAATGAAAACTTTCATGCAATCTTGTTTCATTTTATAAAGTTAAAATAACAAGTTTACAAATGTCTTCTGTTTGCAAAGCAGTTTCCCATGCAGGTTTCTTTTCTACTGTGAAAATCATGTCTGGAAAACTTTGGACAGACATGCTCATTCCTGTTGAAATCAGTGTGTCCAAATACTAGAGCTGCATCAAATAAATTCAGCCTAATGATTCCTTTTCATGCATTAAAACCAACAACAACAACAACAAAAACATCTTCACTTGCTTACAAGAATTTCTTTACTTCTGAGTCATGAAGGAATCTGAAGTTTGACTAGGTCCTGTAAAAGCATGCTGCCTTCCATTTATCAAAAGTATTCTGCATAAAAAGTATTTGCTCTTTTCATACTGCATACAAAGATGGTTTGAATACTTTGACTACTTCTCTTCCCCTCTCTACAGCTTCTCCTTCTTTACTTAATTATTTATAGTAAGGTTTATAAAATTTCAAACAAAGCTTAGTTTGAGAAAAAAAGTGATTTACATTCGGACTGTGAAATCTAACTCAAATGCCTGAGAAACACTTGGAAGAAAAATTACCTTGACTGATTTTCCCACTCAATTTTCTTCAGTTAGAGGTGAGACATATTTTAGACACCATCTAAAACTTCTAACAAACATTACAAAAACTAAAGACCACACTGGATATTCCCTATATTTTTCAACTAAAATCTGAAACCTGAAGTTCAGGTTTCTACTCTATATAATAATGAGTCAACAAATCAGCCATGGGCTTTTTTTCTTCCTTATGGACAATCCTGTACTAAAGCAAAGCTTTCTACATAGTTATCATCAGACTTTCCTCCCCTACTGCATAATTTTTCTTTGACTTTTGACCACAACAAAAATACTTACCTCTGAGATGCAAATCAGCTTTGGAGTGCAAACCTAGGACCATGCAGCACGGTCACAATGAAGGTGCTGACTCCCCTGACTCTGAATTGAGAGTTAAAAATCAGCTCATGGGAATCTTTACTACTTCATCTCCATAGGCAAAATTTTAAATTTTACTGTCGTATTTTAATCCAAGCAATTCAACTATGTGATCTGTGAAGCTGTATCACATGGTGCTTTCTCAACTCTTTTATCTCTACGAACTTACAGGAGTGAGTACAGAATTCAAAAAATGTCAGTTCCTACAGGCATCACTGAGTTGCTTCATATTTGCAGAGAGAATTAACATTTTCTCCCCCTTTTCTATCTCAGTTCCTTTACCAGTTACACAAGGAATTACACAGTACTTTGTAAGATAATTTTAAAATCAGTAATTAACAGAATTTCAGAGATTTAAGAATTTGTACTGTAATCTTATATCAATTATTTTGTCTCTAAACTCCTCCCCCACTCCCCTCCCCTCCGATTAAGAGAAGGGATGCTTTAAGAAGCTTTCCTCTTTTTATTAGACCTCACACTATTCTCTTTTCCTATCCTCTAGGTCTTTCCTTGTCTTCCTTTGATTCCTCCTCTCCTTTTTCAGAGGCTTTTAGAAATGCAAGAGATGAACATTCATCACAAAGCAGTACAGTTCATTGAGCACATGTAGCTGCAAGGATATTTCTTGGAACAAACAAGAGGACTGTTTACAATACCTCTGCCCTTCTCTAAGTCTCTTCCACGGCTCTCATCTTACCTCCTGCTCTCATCACCCTCCCTCCTACCATCTATTCTTTCTTCTAGCGTTTTCTTGGCCTTCCTTTTCTGCCCACCTTTTCCCTACACTGCCTTCACTGCTCTCTCCCTCCTCTCCTCTACTGGCTGAATGTGAACTGCCTTTTCTTGTTAATGTAAAGCATTCTCTCCATATCTATTATTTGAGGCAAGTTGTTCAAATGCGAGAAAAAGACTTGATTTCAGCCCACTGTATGCTGCCTTCTAGAACAGCCTAAACATTCAGAGATTGTTTCACAAAACAAACACGGTGCAAGAACAGGAACACAAGAATCAAATATATGCAAAGCATAAACAGGGAGCTTATTTCCTGAGAAAAAAAATTATTCTTTGAGGCCGTCATTTCTGAGACAGCTAGTAGTCATGTTCATGGTCTTTCATAAGAGGGTTTGCCTCTCCCACTAGAAACAATACTAAAACTTTTACATCTCAAGAGATAGTCATCAACCATCAAACAGAAAGACATGTCCTCAATGCTCATCTGCACTAGGATAAGTATACTGGAGAGCACACTTTTCTTATTTATTCTTTTTTTTAATCTCTACAGAAAACTTCATTAAGTTGTTGCAACATATAGCATCTGTTCTTACCTTCTAGTGAGGTGACTAGATGAAAGCAGCAGACCATCCAGATCCAACCCATTCCCGCCACTCTTCTTGCACTGATGCCACCATTAGAATCCATGAAGATTCTCTGTGAATACCACCATCTTTAACAAACACACACCACTCCCTTGAAACGGTCAGAGATTTCTTGGAGTGTTTTAATATCTTCCCAAATCAAAGCACAGAGGCCTTCACACAGAAATACTGTTTAAGGAAAAACAGAAGATGGAAACTGAAATCAGGCCACAATAATACAAAACTGACAGTTTTTATACATCCACTCCATCACTTACTATTTCCGAGATACAAGTGAAACACAGTAGCACAGACTTAGCATTTACCTCATACCTGGCCCTCAAGACTTCCGTCAGTCACAGGTGTTCTGCACACTGCCCGTACAGATTTTGAGACATTCATGGCATCAGTGAGAGTGGGTTCCCACATCAGTGTTAATCTGTACCACAGTACAGGCTGCGCTCCTACTTAAGTTCTGACCCTTCACATCTCCAGCAATGTATCTTAGAAGGCGTGCATTCCATTTCCCCTGCATGTTTTTCAAATTCTGTCTCATTTTGCCTTTTCAGGACTCTGCAGGGCAGCAGCTATGACAAGAGAGTTTTTGCCAACACAAATCCGCATGGCTGACACACTTGTAACTGTGTATCAGATGTAGGCATTTGTCCCTTTAACCATACGACTGCACATTACTGAAGCTGGACAGTATTTTTGCCATGGATATGCTGTACATGAGGAAGCTAACACTGTGATATTTAAGGTCAAATAGGGAGACTGTTACAGCCAGAAAAAGCAGAAAAAGACCAAGTTTATCATCTTAAGAGGGAAAAAAATTGAAACAAAACTCTACCACCACCATTAAGAATCTGACACGCAGGCTTATCTCAGAAAAGGAGCAGCATGTGGCCTAATCTAGCATTGCATGAGATCAATCCAGAAAAATAATTTTGCTAAGCAAGGTAATTTTGGCTCCATCTAACCAATTCTCAGCCCACCACAGAAATATCACAATAATACATAGGTTGCATGCAAAAAGCCAGTATGTTTTGTTTCTTCAGGTGCTCTTTGCGCAGAGCATTGAAAATACTTCAATGTCTTCAGTGAGACAGTGAAGCGTAGCTAAGGAGAAAGAAAAATGTCTCAGGCAATATAGAGAAATGGCTCAATAACTTGGCTGAAATAGCAGAGGGAAGAGTTGTAATTAAAAGAGGCAGCCTCAGTGCAATTATCTGAAAACCTTGCAATGTGGGATTTGAGCAAGTTTGGCATTAGCAGAGGAAAAAGCAGCCTGGGGAGCATGCAAAAAGGTAGTGGAGTGCAATTTGATTTGCTTTCCTGGAGAAGGGGAGAAATTACTGAACAGGATGGAATAGTTCTCTCTTACACTGCCCCCAATAAGACCAAATACAGTTGAACTCTGGGCATTACTAAAATGTAAGGAAACTAAAGAAACCTCAGCGGGAGGCAAAAGGTTTGATTCATGACTTATAATAAAAGAGAAAAATAAAATCACTTAAGTATAACAGAGGAATAATGAAGATAGTATAATATACAGGTACTACATATTAGTTAATGCATGCACCACGATGTACCACAGAAGAAAAACACCACTGCATGTAACTGTAAAAAGGAGAAAATTTCAGGCTGAATGATCAGAAGGCACTTCTTTACAGAAAGAACTATCCAAGCACATAGCAGTGTTCTCCTGGAACAGGACTGAAGACTGTTGCCTGAGCCACAAAGGTCAAGACTGGGTACACCAGAACCAAGCCTGCATGACTATTCTATATGGAGACATAAATACTCACCATTTGTACTGCCAGTCAATCTGTAACATTATAATATCTAAAAGCTTTTTTATTAGGCCAGTAAAATCCTGAGAGATGGGGACTTTTAAACGTTCACTTTGAAGGCAAATAAATGCAGAAACAGAGGTCAAATAAACTGAACACAACCTTGATTTCAGTCAATGGGACTGCATTCATTTACAGAAGGTTTGAAGACGGCTCACAACCCAGATTTTCTCATGTCACATAACTAATGAGTGGTAGAGCAGAAGACAGAACCCAAATATGCTCTGGCTGCTGAATTTCAGGCAAAAGTACTGAAATTACCACAGATATAACTAAAAAAAAAAATCCCTTGTACACAAAAACAGACACAATTTCTGGCTTCAAGGAAACCGATTTTTCTGCTTCCCTTCTGACCTGCCTCTCTCTCTTACAACATCTGTTTGGTTTACTCTGGTCAACTCTGTATCCCAGCAAAGTTGCGTGGCTCTTCATGAGGAATCATACGGCTGTTGTCTGGATTAGACTGGAATTTATTTTTCCCTGAAATAAATTGTGGCTACATGAAAAAGCTGGTTATGATTTAGTAGTTAAAAATAGGTGAGTTTGCCTTTTTTTTTTCTTTCCTTTTTTTTTTTTTTTTTTTTTTATTCTGCCTCTTCCACACCTCAATGAAAAATGCTTACTCCACAACGAAGGAGAGAGACAACATTATGGAAGCATTTAAGGGAGAGTAGGAGGGAAGCACTAGCCTCTCTGAATTAAAGAGTACCAAGCCCCTAAATTGCTAACCACTGCCCTGCCCTTCCCCCTAGCACTTGATGTGTATAGAATCTGACTACACCCAAAGACGCTCATCTTTCATTCTTCAGTTCTCCTACTATTTCTTCCCTACACCAAACTACGTAAACAGAAACCTCAAACCATCTCAACTTTTAAACCACCCTCTTCTCTTGTCCACACAAGCACCTTTTCATGGCCTTCTCAGCTATTTACTTCTTCCAAAACTGCTTTCAGAGAGATTACTTCTTCTTGCTATGGAATCCACTATTCCCTATTCTCCCCCAAATCCAACTGCAAAGTAATACAGCTTGTCACAACAGGATTCTTAAAAAAACTTCCTTTAATACCCCTTCTCATCCTCTCTCTCTTCCAACTACATGAACTTGCTGGTCACGTACCATCTGTCAATCCTCTTACGCTAACTCTTCCATAAAGGATTCTAAACCACTTTTAGGCATATATTTCCTTAGGTAGTGGAATTATCTCAATCTCCTTGGAAGTCCTGAAAATCCTAAAACATCTGAAAAGCATGACAGCTCCTGAGGATCCCAATGTCTTTTAATGATTCAGCTCTATAAAACTGTGAAGATCCCAAGCAGTCAGAAAAGATGAGTCACTTTTGCTTTAGTACCAAGCTCCAAGAGATGGAAGATGGAAGTCTCCAGGTTATCTGCTTGCATTATTCACCAGTGTTTACTTTGGCACTATCTCTGTGCCACTGTACCTGGATTACCAAAATTTATGTTCAAGATCCCAATAAGAGAGATGAATACAATCATTACCAGTATTTTCAAGAATACTGGTTTCTTAATGGAACAACCAGAGAGAAGAAGAGTTCTTTGGGAAGCTTGTCAAGATGAGTTTTGAACATTGCCAAGGATGGAGATTCCTCGGCCTCTTTAGGCATCTGTACCAGCGCTAAACTGATTTTTTTGTTGTTATTATTTTTTCATAGGGGATTTTTTTCTTCCTTATATACAGTCAGAATCTCCTTTGCTCTATTCCATTGTTTATTTCAACAGCTCTTGCCTAGCATCTCAAAGCTTCTTATACCCAAAACGGTAAACACAAATAATTTCAGCTGGAAAGCCTCGAATGTGAAACATAATATGCCTGGCTTAACTGGCATTGTTTAAGGTCTGTTTCTTCTTGCCAGACAGAACCCGTGCTGTAATTTCTCACTTTTTCTGAACTCAGTCTTGAAGTGGGAACACTTTAGTACAATCTCCAGGCAAATGATGCTCAGTGCTACAGAACAATAGTGCAGAACAATAGTACAGAACAGATAGCAATAGTGCTCCCATATGTAATAAACCAATTGACATTATTACAGTTCTGAGCTCGTGGGATTTCTCTCACAAAGGGGGCTGCTGTGTGCCCATGCTATATCGAAACTCTGGCAAAGTATTTAACGCAGTCAGTATCTCTGAGGCAGTTTCCTTATGCAAATAAAGGGTTCCCTCAAAGTTCAAGCACCTGAAGAGCCATGGGCACTAGTGTTGCTTAAACAGGTCAGTGTTAATTCAAAATTCTCTTATATTAGTACATGTGCTTTTATTAGAAAGGTATCAGATTTGCTCCTAGGTTTGTGTAGTCATTTATTTTAGCGTACCCCAATGGTATGTGTCTTGAGTCTCGACGGAGTTGGTCATACACGTGACAAACCTAAGATGGATCTCCTTAAAATGGACAGATTTTTTTTTCTTCTGGGCTTGCATGGCACTCTGAGACTGATCAAGGACAGTCACAACTATATAAACTGTGTTAATTCTGTTCTGCTGGATCTAAGCTTTAAAGAAAATACCTTGTTTTCTAATCCTTTTGATTCTATCCATAAATCTTTAGAGAGAGTTTCACTGAAGCGTGTTCTAGCTTAGTATGCAAACAATATGTAGTCACAGATGAGAAAGTAATGCACATTGACCCTATTCCCCTCTGACAGATACCCCGTGCAGAACCTGACATCAAATAGCATTACACATGCATCTGAACGATGCACCTGGTCTGGCTTCTGCAAGAGGAATTCAGGCATACCTTTAGGATTAAGAAAAAAGCTTGGATTGTTCAGGCACTGCACAAGCCGCTTGAGAAAATACAAGGGCCTGACAGATTCTTCTTCTCCATTAATGAAATGTAGCTGTTTCTTTGAGTTCTGTGAAATTAGAGCAAACCAGAGGCATCAAGAAGAACTATCAGTACCATAGCCCTAATCTCTACAGAAGACCTACAGGCAGTTCAAATATTCTGTTTCTTAAAAGCTGATAGGAGATCGATCCACTGCAGAGAGGATGCTCCATCCTGCACTATTTTGTAAAAATCCCAACTCTAATATTGGTTCAAATACTTTATTCCCAGGAGGCATGGAGGCAAATGGAAACAATGGACATGTCAACACAATGTAAAAATTGTCAGTTCTTAATCGAGAGTTCCTGACAGCCTTCCTTATTGGAAGAACACTTGTGTTTTTGAATGTGCAGTCAAGTGAATAAAAATTCTGCACGCTTTAGTGCAAACTACATTTCAAAACACAAGCTAACAATGAAGCAGACCAATGTCCACCTAACCCAAGTTTTCTCTGTGCCACCAGTGTCAGGAAGAGCTACATGGACATGGCTTGCAAGCCTGGCCTCTACATGATCCACTCCCCCTACTATTTCTCCAGTATTCACAAATATAAGACAAGGGTTACTAGAAAATATCCCTCAATACATACCCATTAGTATCCCTTTAGAAAATTATCCAATCCCTGTTTTGAACTTGCAACAGATTTGGAAATATATATATCCTCGTGCAACAAAGTATTTTTATGTATTTAAAATTGTTCTACTAATAGAAGTTGAAGTAGTAACAATGGCAATTTTTTTTAAGCTTTCAATTCTTCTTAACTGTCCCAAGATCTTTTCCAAATCATCTTGTTTCCTCCCACTGAACAATGCTTCTTCCTCATTCATTGTTAACTGACTCCTCTAAGCTTATCTCACAGTAGAAATCATTATATGGGTACAACTTCCCTCTGCGACATTCGATTCCACATATTTCCCCCATATTTGCCATACTTCTTCATACAATGCACCTCAAAAATACTTCGGGGCAGAGAAAATGCTGTACCTTTGCAAGCACAGTCTTCTCTCCTCTTGCACATTTTCCATTGTGACTCATATTAGCTTAATATTATCTCTGAGTAAGAAGCATTAAGAAGATAAATGAGCACAACATCTGGGAGAGTCAATAAACTACTATTCCAATTGATTTGCGCTGCACACAGATTCATCACATTGAATCTGTGTATAGAAAGTGGAATTAATACTTCTCATTCACGATAAATAGGGAACCACGACAGTGTTATACATCAAGGAAGAGGCTTTCCCCCTCCTTTATTGCCCCCAGTGTTCTCCCACTATAATTGCTCCTTCGCCACTGGGATGCCCTTGCAGCTATGGTCACACATCTCAGGAGGCTAAATCTCACAATGCTGTTGGGAAAAGCTGTCATTCAATGCCTGTCCAACACTTTGAGTATTACATAATACTGCCTACCTTCTTCCTTAGACAATAATTACAATAACTGCTATTCATAGAAATCTTTCTACAGCCCAAACAGGAAATGAATGGGGAGAGAGCAACACATAATTTATTGCTCTGGGATTTAATATTATGAAGTTAATACGTTTTCTTCAAAAAATCTATCACTGGGACATATATAGCAGCACAGAGAAATGTTCAATTAAATAAATAAATAATCTTGATAGTTGCTGTATATCCTTTTATTTTATGTTACTATTTGAGATTATTTTTAATTACTGCAAAATACTTTAAAAATATCTGAGAGGAAAGTAGAATTGGTAACAAAGCCTTGTGGATTTTTTATGGTCTGTTCAGTTTATTAATGTAATTTTGAGAGAAAGGCTCAAGGTGAAATATATAACTAAGCTTAAAGAAATTCTTCTTCAACAGTGTACTTCATAAAATATTTCCTCTAGCTGTCTTGATCATTTGCTTCCTACAGATTATCTAAATAGAGCTGTGTCTTTTGGGATTTCTTAAATTTACAATGACAATCCAAAGGTTAATTTTGAATGTTCTCCAAAGAAAAGCATTTATTTCCTTGTTTACCATGGAAACACCAGGAGGCTTGAAGCTGATCTTCCATGCTCTGATTATACATTTCCTAGTGGGATCCAAATTAAGAACTTCCATAGGGAAAGCTCCCTCTTAAAGGGAAGTAAGAGACACTTCTTTTCATGAATTTTTATTAAACCCTTGAGGCTCAAATAGGGAGCCCAAATTAGAAGCATAATCACTCAAATGACCTCTACAGTCAGTGGACTGAGTTGAATCATATTCAGTAGGTAACTAAGACCTGCACTAATTAAAAAAAGGGAGCTATGGACAGATGAACAGCTCCCTCCAGATGACTCCCTAGCTGCAGCCTAAAGGTATCTGGGGAGATTCTGAGCCTCCGTGCTGCCTTCCAACTCACACAGGTGGCCACATTTGCATTTCTTTAGATAACTACCATGCTTTCCTTCAAATCTCATTTCTCTGCCACAACACATACTTGGCTGGAGTAGGCTCGCAGCATTGCTTGTGACTCTAGTCTTTCTTCCTAACCAAAATTCATTCACAGCTGCCCTGTGTTTCCATAGACTCTCTCAATGACTTCACATTACATTTCTGCTATGCCCAACAAAGATGGACACTGATCTCTTGAAATTATAGCAATTAGAATATTAATAACATTAACGAATAAAATACGTCAAGAAACTAATTGTTGTGTTTGTTATCCATCACTTTCCTGACAGAAACTCTCCTAAAAAATAACAGGAATTGGAGTGATACAGAAATCACTCCCTTTTTATTTCCATACAGTAAATAAAGGAGACTACACAAAGAAGAGGGAGGAAAACAATTAGTAGCTGTCCATCACATTTCTCTTCTTTGATTGAAAGAGAAGATGACAACTGTACCTGCTGGGTAGAGTTTCACTGAGCTGTTATCAATTTTACTCTGACTTCTCAGGATAGTTCTCTCAGTATAACTGTGCACAGATCCTTGCAATGCACTTTCATCTGTGTGAAAATAAACATGATGTTTTCAACGTCAAGTATGACTTACCTTTGTACGAAAGAAAAAAGGAAGACATAAGGCTTCAGAGATAAAAAAAATACTCAATTCACAAGCTCTAGGGCACAGCAGCAAACCTTTCTCAAGCACTGTGTAAAATGTTGCATTCTAAGCACAGGATTTTATGATTACGGTACTAGACTTAAGTATCTGAAGATCACCACATTATTAACTTCTAGGTAAAAATAATCCGTGGTAGTAAAAATCCTTTGAAAAGTGATATTTCCTTTTCTGGTATAACTGGCAATAACTAAGTTTAAACAAACACTTCAAATTTCAAATTTTATGACAGAACAAGTTTGAAAACAACAAGGAAAAAGATGCATACTATTTTGACATTAAAAAAGGGAAAGGAAATGAAACTTTCACAAACAGTTTTTAAACAAAGAATGTGTGACTGTCCTGGTTTCAGCTGGGATAGAGTTAAATTTCTTCTTAGTAGCTGGCACAGAGCTGTGTTTTGGATTCAGCATGAGAATACTGTTAATAACACAGATATTTTAGTTGTTGCTAAGTAGAGCTTACTCTAAATCAAGAACTTTTCAATTTCCCATGCTCTGCCAGCGGGGAGATGCACAAGTAACTGGGAGGGAGCATGGCCAGGACAGCTGACCCGAACTGGCCAAAGGGATATTCCATACCATGGAACGTCATGTTCAGTGTATAAACAGGGGAGAGTTGGCTGGGAGCCACTGATCACTACTCAGGGACAGGCTGGGCATTGGTCAGCGGGTGGTGAGCGTATTGTACATCACTTCTTTTTTTTGGATTTTATGCCTCTCTCTCCCTCTCCTTCTCTTCTTCATCATCATCGTCATCATCACCATTATTACTGTTCTTATTTTATTCTAATTATTAAACTGTTCTTAATGTTTTTATCTAAATCCATGGGTTTTACCTTTTTCCAATTCTCTTCCCCATCACCCTGGGGGGTGGGGAGCAAGCAAGCAGCTGTGCAGTACTTAGTTGCCAGCTGGGGTTAAACCATGACAGTGACGTAAAGAGTATGTCTCTAAAATCATATTCTCATCTAAACAGCAATGCTGATAGTGCTTCTTTTTCAAGTGAAATTTAAGTTATTATATACCAAGTTCTGATTGCAGATGGATGGAAAGTGATAAAGAACTCAAGCACAGTGTTTGCAATGGCCAGACAAGCAACGCCACAAATCAGACAAATAACCTTGACATTTGCTGAACAAGTCTGCTATTGCATCTGCAAATCTGCACAGACAAACCAAACACAGAGCTGCAAAAGAGCCTTTAAGGCACTGTCAGGATGCTGGAAAAGAAATCATGGGCCTGTAGGGTTGAGCAGGGGAAAAGTAAGAGGGGCTTGCAAAACTAAGATATGGATAGGCCTAAGAAAAGGAATGTTTTATACTAATGCTGTTTCCCATTTTAAATTAAGAATGCAGCCTTACATGGCATGTCTAGAAATATATGAACCAATATCTATGCACAAACATTTAAAAGACACAATGAAGGGAAAAAAAAACAAACAACAAACCAAAACCAGTTTTCTTAAACTGTTCTTTGTGGACCAATTTGCAAAGTCCTTTAGTAAGGATTAATATTTTCTTCAGCTGCAGTAAAGAATCTTCATTTTTTGTAAAAATATGCTTACTGTCCTCTTCTCTGCTTTTTCCTTCACAAGGGTTTTACAGTAAGAAATATTTAGCAAATCTCTTTGCATTAACAGTATCCAAGGCTATGTTGTGTATGGGGAGATAGTGACAGCAATGACAGCCAGTTCAAAGATAATGTTCCTCTTCCATGGGAATTCCCAGCATTTTGAAATTGCCTTTCATTCCATGAGAGAAACTATCATTTCAAAACAGATTACAGAAAGAACTAATAATGTTAAAGCATCTTAATTTAAGTGCAGCTCTTTTTATTAACCTCCTTTCTGGCTTCAATGAGGCAACTTGGGTTTTCAGAGAATGTGCTTCATAATTTAAGGGTTAATTAAAACTACCTTTTTCCATTTTAATCAGTTTCACAGCCTTGGGCTGTCATAGAGCTTGGTTCACAAATTGTTGGCTTCATGCATTTGCAGATAGAGGCTACTTTTAGAACTATTTAATTAGTAGCATTATTTCTCATCATTGCTTTTATACCTGTTAAGAGAAGCAAGACTGCTTCTTTGTAAAACAACAAAGCAGAAAAGCGTCGAAGCATAATCACTTTACTGACTTGTGAACTGCCTTTATCTTGCTGTCCAAACCTCCTCCTCAGTCCCACTGCATGCAGTTGTTTACCAGGTAGCCTCTATTCAGTTACACCCTCACAAAATTGCAAATGCCAGGTTTTGAGTTCATAAGGTTGCCCTAACAGAGGCCTATAACATAACATAACATGTTCCCTGAATGGAAGTGGGAATAAAAAACTATCTTCAGTTAAGCTGATCCCCTTATGTTTTACTAACTGCACCAACAGGCTATACAATACACAAGCCCTAGCTCCAACACATAAATTAGAGCGTTTGATGTGGAAATGCATGCACAAAACTAGGAAGCTGTGAAGGAGAGAGAAAATGGCTCAGAGAAGAGTTCTACCACACAGTTTTCATCTCTATATGACCACGGTTTGCCTAGACGGGAATTCTGTCTGTTCTACTATTAGTTTGAGCCTCCTGTTCCCATTAGGCTCTGAAACACTACAAAATAATCCTACAGTGCCCCAGTCAGAACTCCCCAGAGCTGTACACCAACACTAACTGCAGTCTGTCTACAACCATTTTTGCAGGAGGCATTACTGAACTGTGCAGTAATAAGCAACTAGGGAGGTACCTTGGCAGCAATCTCTCAAGGCACAGTAAGAACACAGAGAAAGGGACTGTGAGACTTAAAACTAATTTTGGAAAAACTTTGAGAAAATAGATGGTTTCTTCAGTTTTGCTCTCTTCAGTTCCAGTCTCCAAATCCATAATGCTCAGTTGCTTCTCCTCATCCTACCATGGTCTCATTGTTAAAAGGATTGAACTGAGCAACAAGAATAGACACTACAAGGGTCCTGTTGAACTTCAGAAGCATCTCACTTGGTCTTTAACACTAAGTTTCTTTTAAATTTTGTCAACAACGCCTAGATATTTATTTAATGATTCATGCTAATTCAATGCTTAGACCAGGCTCTGACTTTGGTTTTCGAAATTGGGTTGCCCAAAATTGGCTCTTGTCTACAAGACAATCGAGAGAGAAACAAAGCAGAAATGGTAGCTTGAAGAAAAGAAGTGAGATTGAGGTTGCAAAGAAGCAAGAGATGACCTGAACAGGAATGACTGTGTGGAACAATTACTTGAGTTCAGTGAAGCATCACAAGGAGCCCATGTGTAGCAAAAGCAGGTTAGAGCCCCACCAAAAATTTGAACTTGCCACTGGCAGAGCCTGAAGAGCAGCCAATTTCATTCTCAGGTCCTTCCCTCCTCCTCCATCCTGCATTTCCAGTTCAATGTTTCCACCCTCAGGAAATGGGAACATTATGTACCACTAATACTTCAGCAGAACAGAAATAGTCTTAAGAGGAAATGGGAAGGCCAAGCAGGTTATAGTAGAAAGATATTTCAGGCTCATAGCATCTCTTTCTAATGCATGTTTGTATTATTTTTCGTGACAGAGATGAAAGCAATAACACATAAATCTCAGAGTTCATCCTGCCTTCTCTGTGTCTCAAAGGCTTATTTATACTTCAGTGTGGATGCTGGGGCTCACTGCTCTTGTTACAACCATGTCCAACCTCAAAACCAAAGGATTACATTTAAAATGGAGAGAGTACAATACACCACTTCCTTTCCTTGGACACCAACCAGTCTTGGTTGTAACACAGCAGATCCAAGATGTATTTTCTGTCAGGAAGACAGTCCCTCCCCCACTTGCTGGTGAGACTGTAATAATAGAAATGAAAAGAGTGAGGCAGATATCTTTATCTAGACAACATCTGGCCTACGGTCCCAGTCAACTGTAGGATTTTTGTCTGTATATTTCTTTAAGCTTTCCTAGTTATTTTTTTAAATGACATCAGCAATAGGACTTCCAAGACTTTCTACAATCTACTTGGACCTTTGCTGGAAGAAAACATACCCTAATACTGAACCCGAAATGATCTACTTTGGGCAACTTGAACCATCCCTTTTACTTCGGCTGTGTTGTCTAGGATCCCGTCAACAGTCTCCCAAGTACTATAACCACTCCAGAGCAATCCCTTTTCAGTCATCATTAAGCTAGTTCTTTTTAATAGCATTTTAAAAATTCCATATAGTCTCCTGATCACTTCTGTTGGTCTTCACTGAGCTCCCAGCTCATCAGCGCTGTGACAGAGAAATTCCCACAATCAAATACAAATAGACTATGTGCATTTACATCAGGAATTGTCCAATTTCAACACCACAGGTTCAGAGACACTAAAGAAAATACAGTAGAAAACACCAGGCTGATCTGCTATGATCTGGAGGGTGGGGAACTAAGTTGTTTTCAAAAGAATCATCACCGTTTTAAAATAACTTTCTGAGCTTCTAGGGCAAGTTACCCTTTCCAACTCGGAGTTCTATACACATAACTCTTTATAATGCTGTTAGACACAGTGGGCTGGTACAGACCACTAGCTAAGAGAAGCAAGACAGGTATAACAAACCAACAAGCCTATTATAACCATTTAAATTATGGTTGTCCAGTAGGCGTTAATTTATCAGACAGAATAAGACTTGTTTTAGTGTAATTCTTTTAAAGAATTGAACATTTTTATTTTTAATCTGTTTCCAAAGTCAGATTTGCTTTCCTTACACTCTGTCATCACACACACTCTTTTGGGGGTAATTCATTAGGCATAATCAAAAGAATCTACTCAGGAAACAATTTTTAAGTTATTCTCTTCAGTCAACAGTGATTTATTTACTAATTTGATTTCATAGAATCATAGAATCATGGAATGGTTTGGGTTGAAAGAGACCTTAAAGATCATCTAGTTCCAACCCCCCTCCCATGGGCAGGGACACCTTCCACTGGACCAGGTTGCTGAAAGCCCCATCCAGCCTGGCCTTAAACACTTCCAGGGATGGGGCATCTACAGCTTGTCCAGGCAAGTTGTTCCAGTGCTTCACCACTCTCTGAGTAAAGAATTTATTCCTAATATCTAATCCAAACCTATCCTCCTTCAGTTTAAAGCCTTACGTATCCTGGTCAAAAGTCCCTCTCCAGCTCCCTTGTATCTCTTTTAGGTACTGGAAGGCCACAATAACATCTCTCCAGAGCCTTCTCTTCTCCAGTCTGAACAATCTAAGCTTTCTCAGGCTGTCTTCATAGAAGAAGTGCTCCAGCCTTCTTCTTGGCTTCCCCTGGGATGGCCCTCCCTTCATGGCCCTCCATCTTCTACCCAAAGTTAGTGCTTAGTGCTTGCAAGAACCTGCAGCTTCCTGAGACCACCTTCTAATTCCAGACTGGTAAAATTATCCATGAGAAACACACAACTGTCAACACAATTCTTCTAGTCAGAGTTAAGAGGACTTTTGACTAAAACAGGGAGCACAAATCATGCATCATTCCTCTTACGTTATTTCACTAAATGTGTTTCTGGTACTCAGCCAGGGGCCCTGAGCAAGAAGGTAGCTACAGTAAGGCTCAAAATGAAAATTAATTACTCTTCAGCACCTGACTCCACATACATGTCCCAGCAGAACACACCACCAAGGCACATGCAAACTAAGAAAATTCCCTCTGTCAAGAATCTATCTCTCTCCTAGATTTTAAGAGACCACTGACTTATAGTCAAGTCACCAGAATTTGTTCTCAAATCGTCTTGTACTGCTCCTTTATGTATTTCTAACATGCCTAGATACTGGAAGAGGAGAAGGCTACTAAGATCCTCTCTGCATTCGTAATAAAATGAACATTCCTCAACAGAACTCTTCCACTCCTGATACCATAGTGATGGCAGTGGTAACTGCTGGTATGGTACCCCCCTTATGAAGAACTCATGCACCAAATGGGATTAGCAAACTCACTGAAAAGTGAAAATGTCAGTACATATTCACATTCTCTTGCTGCTGGCACCAGCTGAAAGCCTACTGACATTAGCAAGGGAAGAGACCATCTGGGAGACAACTGCATGCAAACATCCCAATCCAGCTGTGCTTCCAGCAGCTTCTTCCTGGCTCAAACCCAAGCAGGAATAATTTCAAACATCTTCCTGGTGCAGAAAGCATTCCAGATTCTGTGTACTGGAACCAAATTGATCCTAGCTGTGAGTGAAACTTAACATTTGGAAACTCAAACAGTTTTATAAACAGTCCAATTTGAATTTCCAAATTGAAATTATTCAAAACCTGCCCAGAAATCTCCACAATACTGTCCCTCCTGTGACATCCCACTCTCTTTTTAAAGAATAGTTAGGAAGATAAGAGAGTTCTGCCAAGGAACTTTGTTTCCATTTGTAGACATCCTCAGGATCTGAGAGAACCTGTGGTAAGCCTGATGCTAAAGGCCTCCACACAGGCGTCTGTATCCTACACACTGCCTCTGAAGTGGTCAGCTGGGCCAAACAGATTCATATCATGTGAGTGTTTTGCAGTAAGTGGGAGAGAGATCAGGTCATCTAGGGAGCTTTGAAAGCTTTACAGTAACTTGAAGAAACATCAGTATGCTAAAACAGAAATGTTACAAAGAGTCAGTAGTCCTCAGTCTCCAGCTTCTAGGGTTTAATTACATGATTTAGACACACTGGATATTTTCCAGAGACATGGTACAGAGCAAAAAACTGCACTTGGAAACTGCAGAATCAGCAGAGGAATCATTTACTTGGCAAGCTTAAGCAGACAGAAAAAAAAAGCCTCTCTGAAAATGAAGTCATATATGTTTCAATATGCAGGTCTGGGCTGGCGAGAATTTCCATCCTAAGGTGAATCAAGACCTTAAGGACTCAGCCTTTATATGTAAGGCTATAGTTTTCAAACTGGATAGGCTGTGTTCTTATTGTATCCAGCATCTTCTCTCTTCCCAGGACAGCACTTTTTTTCTCCTCTTTACCCATTGCTGTGTGCACATATGAGCATGCACATGCACACATGCATATGGGAGTGGGGGCGTGCATGTGAAACGTTCGAACAAAAATTTTCTTGACAAGCAAGCCTGAGTAGCAGAATGCACAGGGGCCTCTGAAGGCATGGAAAATTGAAACCAGTGACTAGAAGAGCTTTTTTCAGAAGTGGTCTCAAGAACAATCTTGAGAAGTAGGACTTCTGTGACAGAAGCATCAGTCTGCTCGATAGTGACTTTTTAAGAGGCAATACAGTGCCTTCAGTGGGTCAGTACCCCCATAAAGAACACACTTCTTAATTTTTTTTAAATACAACCTATGTTAACAGTACACTTCAAATAAAATTCTACTCCTGGTGGCAGAGGAATATTTCTTGAAAGCACAACATGCCTCTAAGAACAAAGTACTAGTGTAGTTCTTCTTTGTTAAGTTTGAAGCTCCTTGTATAAATCAAAGGTGAAAAGAGTGACAACATGAAATGGAATTTTCTTACTCAGATTTGCTGGTCACATGTTAGAGTGCCATGGATGACATGAGTAACTAAGGAGTTTTTATCCTTTTGGGGGTCTGTTTATACAACACAGACAACACTGGAAACAGAGAGCTAGTTTGTTGCTGTGCAACATCTACAGAATTATTTACAGAATAATAATGTTAAACTTGTGCACACCGCAGAAGTCCATGACACCGGATGGTTGCCAAAAAGAGCAAATATGGGGAGAAGAGGGATGTTTGGCCCAAGTCATGCTCAGCCCAAGACTTAACACACAGAAGCTAAATTAGTAAGGTTGCAAAGAGTTGGAAAACCACTGAATGTGTGGAGTCAGTAGCTGGAAGAAATACTTTAACTCTATCGCTTTAAGATGATACAAAACTCTCTAACAAAACATAATTTTTTATTTTTTTAAACAGTAAGATATAACACTAATATAATATTAAAGCAGGTTTAAGAAAAAAATTACAAAATAATGACAATATTTATAGGAGGCTCATCAGTTTCCCCATAAAGTTTTAATCAGCTTTTCACAGAAATTAGTCTTTTAGCTTCTGGAAAAAAAGAATTACATGTTTATGACCAAGAACAGCCAACCTGGAACATTCTTAATAAACACATTTTCATGATAGCACCCTTTTTGGGGGATACTGACCTTTTCTTTTGGTGGCTAAACCGCACTATAAAGCTCTAACTTGACCATACACACCACTTTGTACTTCTTCCATATTCTACTGTTCGTGTGTGCAGTAAACATGTGCAATGTGGCCACAGAAATGAGAATTAAAAATAAACTTTGCAACCTTAAATGTGCTCCAAAAGTACTTTGTAGTCATCTGTAGGGACTTTAGGATAACCTCTGCACTGCTGAGGGATAATGAATGAAATACAAGGAAAGAAGGTTTTAGGGAGAGTGGATCTATAAAGGGGAGCATTCCTGAAGCCAGAGGAAAAGCATGCATAAATTTTGTAACAGTGCAGGTATCCAGGGAAGGAGAGTTGACCACAAAACCATTTTATCTTAATGGAGGCACACAAGATAAGGGGTGAGAAATTATACTTATCTCTTACATGATTCTCTGCATATGGCAAATACAATGTCAGAGGGCACAAAGAGGGATGTGAATTTGTACAGGCATAAAGAAGACAATTCTCAATGGACTGAGGGATCAGCTCCCTTGTCGGACACATCTGCTGGAAGCCTATGGGAGCGTGCTGAAGAATAAGCAGCTGTCTCATTGGAGCCACCACCTCCCTTCCCCCAAAAAAGGATTTACACTGTGTCATTGGTCAGCCCGCAAGTAAAATACGGAAGGAGAAGAGAGTAACGGCCTTGGGCAAAAAAAAAGACAGGAGGCATCGCTCCCCCAACCCTCTCCAAAAAGTCTCTATAACCCAAGCTGTTCTTGCCACAGATAACAGCTTGGAAGAGCTGAGAACCTCAGAACAATGCAAGAAGACATGCCCTTCTGCAGGGTTTCTGTGGTTAAATTAGAGAGATACAATCCTAGTTCATACAATCTCCAACATCCCACAGTAATGGTCTTTCAAAATGCATGGCCATGTAAACAATTCTTAGCAGCTCAGTGTAAGTGCAAGAAAGTCAAATAGGAGGGAACTCAGAAGACAGGAAAAAAATATTTAGGCTAAGACAACATACATGGAAAAGGCAGGAAAGGAAAGGATGCAATTACATGCAGTTATCTGAAGACTGACAAAACACTAGCAAAATAAACTGAAGTACTGGCAAGGTGTTGAATTTATGGAATGAACTTCTAAACAGAAACAGACAGTATTTTCTTTCAGCACCGAGATGGGGTAACATCAATGGAAAAGGATTATTAGATTGTGGATTATCTTTTCCTTTCCTTCTCCCAAAGGAACCTCAGCACTGGAATTATTTCAAACTGGGAATAAAAAAATAACTAAAAATAGTCAATAAATCTTGTATTAATGGCTTAGGGCAGGTGGATCAGCTGTGACTAAACAAGAAGTGCACCCAGTTTCATGTTTCTGATTAGAACCTACATAACAAGGAAAAAGGGAGCCTCCCTCCATCCCAACTGAAGCTGCAAATGTGTTTCTGTATCAGATGCATCTGGTGGCAGCAACTCTGCTTGACTTTGTTGTTTCCATTTGCCCTCTCACTCTCATTCCTCATGAAACTGCATTACTTGGTACTCTGATAGTGATGGATGACCCTTGGGACATTTGCTTCCACGTCTTTACTCTCTGACTTTTAGAACTTGTAGGAGAGGCAGGTGATATTCACCCTTCTTCCCAACCGAGTGAGTGTAATTGCAAGAGAAATTTCAGAGTAAGTGAAATCATCTCAGTAGATCCACAAAAGGCAAATTTAAAATTACCCATCACAACAGCCCCTCCCACATTCACAGATTTATTTAGCTCGAGTAGTAGTAACTTGCATCATCTCCTTGAAAAATAGGTTAACATGGTTTTTCTCTGCCACAAGCACTCATACAGCCATCTGTCCCCCAAAAGAGCACTGAACAACCCTACCCACAGACAAGGCCACACAACCTTCCACGTATCGTTCCATGAGAATCGGGAACCTACACCAGCATCCATCCATCCCTACTTCAGAGACTTCAAAGGCAGCAATTCCTTATGGCTCTTCAGAGAGCTAGAGGGAGAGGGAAACAACGGGCATGGGAGCACACCAAAAGCACCATGCATCTGTGGAACGTGTCTGTGTATGATAGTAATTTCCGTGAGCAGAGCAGCCGACCCGATTCCCCACATCTGTCCTCTCCGTGCCCACAGACGGCACCTGACAGCAGAGGTGCGCTTGGGGGAGGGTCACAGTAACGCAGCCTTTCAACAGCATACACCAGAAGAGGAGAAAAAACCCCACACAATCTGAGGAGTTTTAATCCCTCTCGAAGTAGTACTCGTTTGTTCTGTGTCTGCCCCTCCCTCGGATGGCAGAGACCGGAGAGTGTACCCGCGACCACGGCCCGCTCCGGTCGGGCTCACAATGCCCGTCCCCGCCGGCCCGATCGTCCGCCACGGTACCTTGTGCAGGACTCCAGCAACACCCTTTCACTTCCCAGCATTACTCGAGCAGTTTTCGCAGGAGCCCTTCCCGATAGAGCCGTGCCGACCGGCCTCCCGGCATCAGAAAAGTTGGACAAAGACCATTTTTCATCGCGCGAGTTGCACCATCCCGACGGGCCAGCGCAAGCTCCGCCGCTTTGTCCCCCGGCCCCAGGCACAGCCTCTGGCTCTCGGTCGATGCCTTTCAACAAGTCGGATGCTCGCCAGCAGTCCCGATACTTGCGCTACTCTCCAAGCCCTTCTCCGGGAACGTCCTCTCCCCGCCCAGGATCTCCCTCCTCCAGGAGTCTCTCTTCCTCTCTCTTCCCAGGATATGCCTTGTCCCTTTCTCCGGGCTCCTCTCTCTCTCTCTCTCTCCCTCTCTCTCTTTCTCTCCCCCCTGCCTCCCTCCCCTCTTCGCCGTGCCCCTCCTCCATTCTCTCTCCGCCCCCCCGACCTGCTTTCCTTCGCAGAGGCCCAGCGACGGCAAAAGGGGGTGGGGGCGCTGCGAGACCCCGCGCTCCGGGGCGGCTCCAGCCACTCCTGTCACTTCCGCGGCCATCGCCATCCTCTCTCCCGCACAGCCCCGTCGGCTCCCTCGTCCCCCGCCGCCTCAGGCTGCCTCCCCTCCGCCGCCCGCCCCTCGCAGCCGCTCGGCTGGGCGGGCCCCTGGGCGGCACCGGCGATGCCGGGCTGTGCTGCTCGGGCTCCCTCCCGCTCCCCCACCCGGTCTCTTCCAGAGGGGGGTTTTCCAAGTGGGTCTTCCCTCGCCGCAGCATCAAGGTTGCGGCCGGGCGCCCTCTGGGGATCTCGAGCGTGGCTGCAATTGCGCCTGCCCCAGCCCCTGCCCAAGCCCCGGCCCCCGCCCCTGCCCCTGTCAGGTTCAGGTCAGGAGGGACAGATTGGCCGTACAGGACTGATCCTTGGCCAGTCTCTCTTGACACTGTTGAAGTTCATGTTACTATGTAGCGTCTCCTGCTGTTCGCGGCAACCCCGCCTCAAGTTAAAGCGTATGTGCTTACTTGTGTTCTACCTCCAAATGCTCTCCCTCTACTCAGCCCCAGTGAGGCGCATCTGGAGTGCTTTGTCCAGTTCTGGGCTCCTCAAAACAAGAGAGGGACAAGGGGCTGCTGGTGTGAGTCCAGCAGAGGAAAGGCTGAGGAAGATGGGCCTGTTTAGCACCTAGAAGAGTTGTCTGAGAGAGGGGACCTTATCAATGTCTATAAGTATCTGCAGGGAGGGTATTAAGAGGAATGAGCCAGGCTCTTCACGGTGGTGCCAAGCAATAGGACGTGAGGCAACAAGCAGAAACTGATGCACAGGAACTTCCTCCTGAATATGAGGAAGAACTTCTTTGCTGTGCGGGTGACTGCACACTGGAACAGGTTGCCCAGAGAGTTTATAGAGTCTCCCTCATTGGAGATATTCCATAACCATCTGGACACAACCCTGTGCAATGTGCTCTAGGATAACGCTATTTAGGCAGTGATGACCTCACCAATCTTATCCATTTTGTGATTCTGTGAAATGTCACAGAGGCTAGGTGCTTGTTTGATTCTAGGTACTAACAAACCTCAATCATTGGGATGAATCAACCAATTCTTCCAAAGGAGAATTCTCCCAAAGGAGAACCTCAGCTTCCAATGTAGAAACAAAGGACTGGAAGCATCTTTCTGGGTCTCTCCATTCTCATTCTGCAAATATCACTGGGCTGAACACAGAGAAATGCTAGAGGATGAGGCATGCTGCAACAGCCTCTGCATGTACCTACCATTCACTGACTTACTCAGGTAAGTGGCAGAAAATGAGGAAGGGTGCAGTGAGCTACAGTGTAAGCACAGTGTGCATTAAGGACTGAATGAAAAATATATCAAAACTCAGTGGCTTACAATTCACAAATAACTTGATAACACAGAGCAGAGTTTTGGGCTTCTGCTGACAAAGTGACTTCCTTTGGTTTGAGGTACGAGCTTCACATTATATACCATAGAAAGTGACTGTGATTCCACTTCCACATAGGACACTGGTACACATACAAAACGACAAAGCACATTAGACACCCCACTGCATGGTAAAATATATAAAGTTCTGCTTAAAAGAAGTACCGTCAGCAGATAGTGACACATCTCAGCATTCAAAAAGCTAGGGCTGGTTTCCATACAGCACAGCCATCTCTAGCAGTTCTGTATAAATGCAGAATAACACAAATACCTACGTCTTCCCAGACAGCATAGTTTCTTTCTTAATCCTCTCTGTGGGGGTTTCTAGACACCAATTACAACAGACTTCTTTCCTTCCAACTTCCCTCCCCCCCTTTCTCCCATCTGATTCTAAAACAAATTTTCTTCAGGAGAAACTGCAGGTATTCAGCTTCTCTTGGAATCTGGTCCTTACTCAGTAGGGTAGTAAATTTTTGCACATGTTTTCCTTTCTTCCTCGTTTTTGTACTATGAGGAGCATCTGGCCCCTAGAAAGGAGCAGTGGGACTGTACCATTGCACTGGGGTCGGGAAAGAGGTTAACAAGCTGCTTTGTTCAATAGCTGCAGAAACACTTCCTCCCCTTTATGGTAACGGAATATTCCCCCCAAAACCTCCTCCTCCCCCTTCTTGTGGAATGAAAGCCAAGCATGAGCAAACTGCTACACTGAATAGGGAAGTCTGGGAAAAGTTCCTGTGCACGTGTGCACATGCAACATCCAAAGAGTGTTTAAAACCTCACCTGGTGAAAGGCGAGCTGACAGTCAATCTTTTACAAGGGATTAATTTTATGGCAGTGTTTAAATGTTCTTTCTTCAATGTGGCAAGATTTTGCAATGCTGCGGCATTTATATATTTAAAAAAAGTTTTCAGTTTCTGAAATCTCCCTCTGCTGGGCAGATTATTACACCCTACCAGACAAACTCATCCCTCTCAATATGAAAAGAATCACAGCCAACATGACAGAAACAGGGAAGCAAAAGCTCTCAATCCAAAACTACCATGCGTAGATCACATTCTCAGGACAATCTTAAATGTGACAAACCCAGCATTCCTCATGCAACAGTGTGGCTGCATGATATAGAGCTGTGATCTCCAAAGTGGGGTGCATGCACCCCAAGGGGTATGCAAGACAACCCATTGGGGTGCAGGAGGAAAATATTAGAACTTCGGTGGTATATAATTTATAAATAAGTAAACATATGTATATTGGGGGTGTATGCTAAAGCCTTTTAACAAGAGGGGTACATGATCAAAAAACTTTGGAGACCACTGATATAGACAATCGTATACTTCAAATTACATAGACATACATTCATTTTATAGACACGTGATTCCACAAAATATTGAGTTTCAAATATCCAGACAGACAAACAGATCTTGCAATATTTGAAGAAAAGAAGGTGCAGTTATTAAAAAGATGGTCAGGACAGCAAAGCATAATTCATTTCTTAAATACTCTCTTCACTGTGTGAAACATGTTAGGTCTTGAAGAGAAAAGAATTGGAATGTGCAGGGCAGACCACACAAACCAAAGAGAAGAAAACCACCCATGAGAGAATAGCTGAGGAGGATAAAAGGGAGGGGTTGGGTTAAGACAGGGGGAATAGAGTTTCAAAGGAAAAAGAGAGTTAAAGGAGGGTAAGAGTGAGAGAGGTGGGAGACAGAGGTAGAGAAAGAAAGATACTCACAGAGTGACTATAAAAGACAGACAAGGAAAGAAAGGGATGTGGAGAAGAAAGGGAGGAGCTGGCAACAGCAAATAGAATAGCAGGCAGAGGAAAGAATAAGAAGGGTACTATTTATACATGAGAGGACATGTTTGACAAGCAGTTTTGAAACAGAACTATTCAGCGGATAAAATCTTCAAGAAGATTTTTTTCAAGGGCAGATTTATCACTGCAACTGTCTGAAATAGCATATTTTCCTTTACAGATTTCTGGAAAATGATCATACATCAGTAAATTAAAACCTTGTAATATCCTCTGGATACCATATCTTATGGAATTGTTTTGTTTGGTGATGTGTTTGGTGAAGCAAAAAATTATTTTCTCCCTAAGAAAGACCAGCAGAGAAAGAGGAGAAGCTTATGTAAAATTCATAAGAAATAACTGAATATAATTTGGGGAAGCACAGAGTTGCAAAAGGAATGAGGGGCAGCCCAAAATAGAGTGTGAAAAACCAGACCTTTACAGTCTCCACAGTGGTGCTTGGCAACCATTAGTATTCACCCCTGCTTAGAGCTTTGTTTCCTGAGCTTTAATGGAAATAAATCTAAACCAGAAAGGGGAAAAAACCCTATCTTCACTGGATAACTATGAATTCCCTCGTATTTTTAATTATTATTTTTATTAAGTATGTGTATCAGTTGTTATGAAAATTACCTTCCTCGACTATTATATATCAACCAGTCTTTATAATATGACAGTGTATTTATTTTGTAAATATGTATTATTTCACATTATACACTGTATTGTCATAAAGTTCTGAAATTTTACTGAAGACATTAGTATTGTTCCTGCTTAGGTAAAAGAAACTAAAGGGTGGCCTAGTCCTGGAAATAAGGACTTTGCTTCTTGGAAGCTTGCTTTGTCCATGAAGGTTAAAGAATACCTGTGGACAACCAACACAACACCACTGTCCTAGACCACATCTTTGAAACCTTCCCAGCATCACCTGGCATCATAGGTAAGTAACTACAACAAGACTGACTCCAGGGATGTCTGCGTCAATAGATAAGCATTAAGAATTCTGCAAAAAATGTAGATGGTTTGCAGAGATTTACTGTGATTAATAATCAGTAGTGAGCGTCTTAGTGATTAGTCAAATCATGTAGTAACTGAATGTTTGAAGGGTATAAGAATTGTGTGTAAAACCACATTCGGGTTGGCCCAATTTGGCTGAGACACCTCATGCACATGAATTAATATTTACCCTTGTAATTTTATGCTTTGCATCCTAACCTCTCTCCTCAGTTGGCACGGGCCAGTTGCAAATTTTTGCAACAATCTCAAAGGTGAAGAAACAGCTAGACTTGTGCTGGTTCACTGGAGCTACAACCTAAATGTTTTTTTATCTATCCATTTTCTAGCATTCTCCCTATGTAACCCAAGCATTTTAACACACTCATCACACAGATAGAGAGCCAGTGTTCATGATGCTAACATCCAGGAGGAAAACCAGTAATTTCTGCTGTGGACCAGGATTTGGGGAAATTTAATAAGATAAGTAGCTGCCTAGGAATCCATGACTGGGTTTACAACAAGCCTAGTTCCATGCTGGGACTGGACACTATTTAGTCAATTCCATGCAGATCTGCAATCCAGCTGTGTAAATTCAATACTGTCTACTAGGTTTTTACCTGAATGCCCAGACATAGTAAATTAATTTGTAGCTTACTGGGACATGAGACACTACAGGGTTTCTGAAGCTGCCAAAGGGGGAAAAAAATGAGATTCATGAGCCCTACAATCATGGCTCAGGAACAGAAATGTGCAGTGAGAGAGATGTGTATTTGTCTTGTGTATGTTGTTACTAAAGTCCTCTGAACTCCCTAGAAAGTATGAATTTATAGGTATTTCTCTTATAAAGGTAGTGAAGTTGTGAACTTGTATGTGTTGCAAAATTATCTCTTCTATCAAGCGCCCTGTCTATCTGCTGATCTATGTTGATCCATGTTCCAAGCTTCACTCACTTCCACTGAAGGTGTGCTGCAACCATAGTTCTTGACCAAGCATGAAATTTGTAATTTCTGCTCGTGAAAACCAGGAACTTCAAACTCCTGTTGGAATAGCATGGGCAAAGTACCACTGTATTTTTTTCCGTATTGTCTGTTTAACTTGGAAGGGAGGTGAAAATAAGTTGCAATTATCCCACTGTTTTGTTGCTTCTATAAGAGTGTTTGAAAGTATTCCATACTTAAATCAGATCTGTGCTAGATTCAGGTGACTGTTGCTCATCTGAAGAATGACTCTAGGAAGCTGCATAAGATTTCAAAAAGCTCTGCTTTTACAGAGCTTATGCTCTAGTGGAAAAAAAATGGACAAACAGTTACGTAGATGGAAAGGGAAGTTGCATTTCCTAAGTGCCCTGGGATTTAAGCAAAATTGCCCTGCTGAAAAGGTCACATAACATGGAACTTTTTCTTGGAAGCCCAATAGAAAAATAAGGACATTAAGTTACTGGCCTTGAAAGGCAGAGAGGTGAAGGCTAAACATCCTCAGGAAGCTGAAAGGATTGGAGCCGAGGTTTTGTAGGAGAAAAGGTACCCAAGGTCTTTTTTAAACTGGGCAACTTGCGCCACCCTATGTCCAAGTCTGCCAGTAAGGTCTCTCAGCCTGCTCAAACTCACTGCAAGGGGTTATATAAAAGACTGCCGTTGCCGTTTAGCTCTTGGCTGAAAAATGAGTAGGGAAAGAGAACTACAAATTGAGTTCGGAATAAAATGATTTATTTTCTTTCTGAGAGAAAAAGAATGTGGGAAGTGTTAAAACAATTTTGTTTAGCCTGAAACCCCATTTAGCTTAATTATTTCAGGAGTTCTTCAGAGGAGGAAATGAATGGCTAGATACATAAAGCTGCTAGCAGAAGTGTTTCGTGAACAGAACCGGTTTGTACTTTGGCAGTTCCTGGGTCCCAATCTGTTGCCTGGGTTCCAGTTTCTTCCCCAGAGAATGCTTAATTACTTGTAAGATATGGAAACATCTCAACAGGAAAATTAATTTCTCCCATCACTCATTCCGTCTCCCATGCACAAACTGGCATGCTCAGGAATCCAGTGGTAGCAACATATTTGTAGAAAACAGTTCAAAAGCACTGTACTGCAAAATGGGAACTTGCTACTAAGGCTCTTATCCTACAGACATTTCAACCCCAAGAGAATATGAGCCTTTACAGAGATAGAAAACCTTACACTCTTTTTTCTCTGCCCTGAGCTGTATTTCCTCATCACTTTCCTTGTACTACCAGCAAAGATTTGTGCAGTGATATGGATCAAGGAATTGATCTGTCTGAAAACTAATTCATCAAAAATTATATGTAAAATTTTGGAGTACATGTAGGAGACTTTATGGGGCTGAATAAACACTACAGCTAGAAGATGGATGGGAAGGCAAAATGTGTGCAGGTTGGAGAGGGACAGTTAAGGCCACCCCTTTCAGCAGCAACCTAGTTGATACGTTTTAAGTGGACATGTGCCAGTCCCCAGAGTATAGGCCTTTAAAACTGAGTATCCCATAATAGGGATGTGTTTTCATTACCACTTGCTCTTGAAGTCTGTGCATTAAACTGTTCTTTTCCTACCAAAAATAAAGCTGAAAAAAGAAAGTAAGAAAATCTATAAGAAACTATGAAGGAAAATAAAGCTAAACCTGAAAATGCCTCCAGAAATGGTTGACATGTCATTGTTCCATAAGTATGGAAAACACTGAGGGTGTGGATGTGTGAAATCACACAGGTTTAGCCACAGTCTAACAGGAAAAGAGTAAAACCCCTATGCATGAGGCAGCACTCCTGCAGAAGGTGAGTAATTACTTTGAAGGTAACAGTAGCAACAAACTGCTGCTTCTGTTCATCATGTTGAGGAGTGATCCATTATAATCACCTCAGCTCTCTTGCTTATCACCCTGAATCATAGAATTACAGAATCACAGAGTATCTTGATGTTGGAAGGGACCCATAAGGGTCATTGAGTCCAACTCTCTGCTCCTCACAGGACTACCTAAAACTAAACCATATCACTAAGTGCTCCTTGAACTCCAAGCTTGGTGCCAAAACCACATCCCTTCCTGTTCCAGTGACTCACCAGGGAGGTCCCAGGTGACTGAAGGTTGACAAATCTGATACCCATTCACAAGAAGGGCCAGAAGGAAGATCCAGGGAACTACAGACCTGTCAGCCTGACCTGCATGCCAGAGAAGGTTACGGAGCAGGTCATCCTGAGTGCCATCACATGGCAAGTGCAGGGCAATCAGGGGATCAGGCCTAACAGAGGCTGATTGCTTGTGACTCCTCGCTCGCTGCTTCTCAGAGACAGTGTTCTGTGGTGCAAACCCCCTTTTTGCCAGGAGGAAAGAACCACGAGGTGTCCTCTCTGGATTCCAGTGACGAAAAGTAATTTATTCGAACTCCCGCGGGCTTTTAAGAACTCCGGGGAAGGGTTTAGAAAGAGGAATGTGACTGGGTAAAGGTTCGGGGGAAAGGGAGTGGCTTGAGGACTCTGCTAGCCAATGGGGGATACAGGAGGACCAAAGTCCGATAACAAGCCAGGGATTGGGGAGAGATGGATGAGACAATCACTAATGCTTGTGCAGGGGCGGGGACTGGTTCGGAGAGGAAAGGCAACATGGCACTGTGCAGGGAGACCGCATGGGTAAAGGGAATTACAGAATTCAGGGGAGAACGGTACAATAAAAATGCAAGTAATTGGTGTCTTTCCACTCCGTCTGATCCCGGAGAGCTGCCACTGTGATGAATCTGCTCCTAAAGGCGTTCTTTCCAGGACTCGTAATCTCTGTGTTCTCCCACACAGGCCCAGCCAGGAGGGGTTCATGAAAGGCGGGTCTTTCTTGACCAACCTGTTCTCTTTCCATGACATAGTGACCTGCCCAGTGGATGAGGGAAAGGCTGTGGATTTTACCTTCCACCTGGATTTAGTAAAGCCTTGACACCATTTCCCACAGCATTGTCCTGGAAAAACTGGCTGCTTATGGCTTGGGATAGGTGTATTAAAATGTGGCTGGAGCGAGTGGTGGTGAATGGAGCTAAATCCAGCTAGTGGTCAGTCACTACTGGGGTTCCACAGAGCTCAGTATTGGGGCCAGTCCTGTTTAATACCTTTACTGATGATCTAGACAAGGGGATCTAATGTATCCTCAATAAGAATGCAGCCAATACCAAGCTGAGTGGGACTGTTGATCTGGTGGAGGGCAGGAAGGCTGTGCAGAGGGATCTGAACAAACTGGATCAATGGTTCAACAAGGCCAAGTGTCAGGTCCTGCACCATGCACCACTACAGGCTTAGGACAGAGCAACATGTCCCAGCATAAAAGAACCTGGGAGTATCAGTCAGCAGCCAGCTGAACATGAGCTGGCAATGTGCCCAGGTGGCCAAGAAGGTCAATGGCATCCTGGCTCATATCAAAAATAGTTTTGCCAGTAGATCCAGGGCGCTGATCATTCCCCTCCCCTCCACACTGCTGAGGCTGCGCCTCGAGTCCTGTGTCTAGTTTTGGGCCCCTCACTACATGAAAGACATTGAGGTGCTGGAACATGTCCAGAGAAGGGCAACAAAGCTGGTGACGGGTCTGGAGCACAAGTGGTATGAAGAGTGGCTGAGGGATCCGGGGTTGTTTAGACTGGAGAAAAGGAGGCTCAGAGGAGACCTTATCACTTTCTACAACTACCTGAAAGGAGGTTGTAGCCAGGTGGAGGTCAGTCTTTTCTCCCAGGCAACAAGTGATAGAACGAGAGGAAGCAGCCTCAAGTTTTCTCATGGGAGGTTTAGATTGGGAATTAGGAAAGATTTGTCCACCAAAAGGGTTATCAAGCATTGGAACAGGCTGCCCAGTGAAGTGATTGATTAACCATCCCTGGAGGCATTTTAAAGATCTGTAATCGTGGCAATTAGGGACATGGTTTAGTGGTAGAATTGGCTGTATTGGCTTTATGGTTGGATTTGATGATCTTAAAGGTCTTTTCCAGCCTTAATGATTCTATACTTTCCTTGTGTTCCTACCACTGGTCATCAGTGAGAGATCAGCACCTCCCATTCTATTCACCTCGTTTTTTAAGCTTAACAAACTGAGTGACCTCTTGCTTTGGAGACCTTTCATTGTCTTAGTCACCCTCTTCTTGACGTGCTCTAATAATGTGATGTTCCTCTTACATCGTGACGCCCTAAACCGCATACGAGACTCAAAGTGAGGCCACACTGGTGCAGAGCAGAGCAGAACAATCACCTCCCTCAACCAGCTGGTGATGCTTTGCCTGATGCCCTCCAGGACACAGTCAGCCTTCCTGGCTGCCAGGGCACTGCTGACTCATATTCAACTTGCCATTAACTTAAACCCCCATATCCCTTTCCACAGGGCTCTTCAGCCTCTCATCCCCCAATTTGCATGGATTAGAATCCAGGATGTAAAGAGAGAGGACTAAGATTTTTGAAAAAGATATGAAAAAGAAATGAAGAAGAACATGGAGAAGGGAGTGTAACTTCAAACCAGACCTCAGGAGAATAGAACTAGTGGAGGTGTTTGAGAGTACTGCACCGAAGTCTGCACGTAGGGGTTCAGAGGCTAAAGATACGATGTGGAGGGTTCCGGTATTTCTCTAGTTCTTTCAAGAAAACATGGAATTCTAGGTCGCTCTGGATGTAAAATCACACAAAGCTTGCAATTTAGAAGTAACTTTCAAGAACTGCGCCTTGGGACCGGGAGACTCCACTTTGTGTTTCCGTGGCCGACAGTGCCACCCGGTGGACGCTGCCTGACATCCAAGCACCCCAGCACAAGCTGAACGCATGGGATCGGCCCCCACTGACCTCCAGTTGATGTCTCACGAGTGCCCTTTACTAGAACCAGAGATATAAAAGCATTGTGTATAAAAATTTTAGAAATTCCATAGAAAAAACCCCCAAAGCTTGGAAAAGTACTAACCCTCTTTGTTTGTGGGTGTTCACTAGCACTGAACTCGGTAGAGAGAGAATTTTGAAACTACCTACCTTATCTCCAGCATTGCAGGGATACTCATGAATTCTAAGTGACTGTGATTAATCATTAACTACTACTCTGATGGGCTTTTCTTTGCCACAGAAATTGTCTTGAAGCTCTCTGTTTAAAGTCAGCCTTATCCTAGTGACACAGTGTGATGCTGCATTGTGGAAAATTAAGTTGGTTTTTAAGTCTTTTTTTTTTTTTTTTTTTTTTTTATTTGTCTATGATTTCCTCTGTGATGCCTGTTGAACTCTACTCTTTCAGCCAAGACAGTCAGGTTCCTCATGCACCAATAAGGCTTAATTGTCCTCGACAACCTCACCTGCACCCTCCAACAGTGCAGTTCCTGTCCATTGCCCCAGGAACTGTATTTAAGCTGAAATGTAGACACACATTCCCTGTCTAAGCTATGTTGTGGGCAGATCTTTATGTTTGTTGTTGGTGGGATGGCTCAGGTGCACCTTTGCTCTGCAGATCCTGCTTTCCATTTGTTTTTAGAAAAAGCAGAAAAAGCTCTAGTGATCTTCTATGGACCATATTTACAAATTATCTGTCCTCACTGTTGACAGTCACCTGCTGGGCCATCTAAAGACTTTCTCTCCTACTTAGTGACCACTGTATTGATGCATAAAGGTTTTTGGGAGCATCTTAAAGGCCAGCTTGAGGTCTTTGTCACTGACACAAGCCTGTGCTACTTTGGCAAAATGCAGATATTTTTCTCACATCCTGTTAGCATTGCTAAGACAATAATTCAGTCCTGGTACAGACAAGAGCGGGGAGATGTCATCCTAAAAATACAGTAGGTTTTACAGAAAATGTCATGGAGCTACTTCTACAAGGTCTATCAGTGAGAGTCAGGCTTCTGAGTACCATGTGTTAATAGATCTCACCTGCACATCTCCAATAGGTTCCAAAGTGCCAGGCAGAACGAAAAATTGGCATGGCTGTAATCTTAACTTTAATCCAGGTTTCAGCTTTCATATTTCCTTTACTTTTTAAAGTGCCATTAATTTATTAAAAGAATACTATGCTTAAGTTTCTTGTTATGACTCAACAAAGCAAAGATAGAAACTGTAATGCTGCTGGTACAGAACCATGCACTGCAGCTCACTTCCTGCATAAAAGGAGTAAGAGTTTTGACAAGGTACAGTCAAGTGAACAATAAAGAGCTGCAGAAAAGGAAGGAAAAATGATGAACTTTTTGCTGTGCTTCAGATTAAGATTGGACAGGTCATCCAAATAAAAAAGTAAATACGATTTGTGCATGCAAAATATATGGTACAGTTGTTACATCCTTACAGTTGATTTTGTACCTGCTCAGAGAGGAAGACATAGCAAACAGCTTGTCTGGGCACAAAATGCAGATGAGCAAGAGGACACTCCTCCTAAAGCAGCTAATGTAGCCTACTTTCAAGGAGGTGCTTTCTGGTTTCACATTCAACAAGATAAACATGGATGTGGCTGAAAGATTTCTATCTGTCACCGCAACAGTTTGCATCCTTGACTAAGTATTCTCTGGCTCAGAGAAAAAAAACCTTCAAGAAAAGGCTGCAACTTCAGATAAATGCAAGACTGTTTTTGAGGGTCAGTTTTTAGACCATGGCCCGTAAAGAAAGTAAATCTGTTTTGTCCACAGTAACATGGGTTTGCTTTTTTACCATAAATAAACTAGCCTAATGTCTTGTCTTCCACCTCAGTGCCCTAGGGACAGGCCTTATTCCCAAATTATCTTTCTTTTACTTTTTACAAATCCATTTTTTCACTCATTCCCATTTATCCTAAAACACAGACTGTGTCCAACTGCCTACCTTAAAAGGAGTCTATGATAGTCTAGTATTTCTATCTACTGACTTTCTGTCATTCCCTTGATATGAAGTGCATTTTAACAAACTGATGAAACTCTTAATTTTCCTGGACTTTGAGTTACTGCCTGAGCAAGACCAAATCAATAATTGTTTTGAGCAAACCATTTAACAAATCCAAAGGAACGAGTTAATGGAGATTGGAAAAAGAAAGGTTTTGTAGGGAAAAATAAAATCAAGGCAACAGATCGAACATCTGGCTTCGAAGTCCCTGATAGCTCTTGCTGACATCAGTGCTGTTGCAGGACAGGAAAATGCTGACATGGTTGTTGTTGTTGTTCCTCCTTACAGCTGTTGAACTTAAGAACAGAATGGAGCTGGCAGGACCAAGAGGTGTGTCTTTTTTTTTCTCCTTCTTTTTTTCAAATGTGCACTCTCAGAACTTCCACTAGCTTCCATGTTTCATTTTTCATCTCCAGGGATCATCAGTCCAGGTTCTTGGAAAGCTAAAGTGGAAATGCTTTTATGAACTAGCAGTTAGCCCATGAGGAAGCCTTCCCAGCTCTGGCAGTTTGTGCTGCTCCAGATAGTGCAAGTATCCTGCACAAACATGTCATGGCTAGTTGTCAGAACAGTCAGCTCACAGTGAGCACAGGGAGTTTTACCAGTAATGACACAAAAGTTGTGTTACTGGTGCCTGGAGCTTCATGCTGAACAAAGCTACCTGGCACTTCCTACCCTCACTGATGGTAAGGGTCTCAGATTGCTTCTTGATAAATACAGGCTATTTACCTTTTGTTAGTCCTGGAAGCTGAATTAAAAAAGAATCTCTCATTACTAAGTCTTGTTGGACGTTGCATTTCAGATCACGAGTACAATTACTCCCAAGTTCCAATGAAATTTTAAGTTAATCAAAAGGCTTTTTATTGACTTTTATCAATATCTCTGATAATTTTTGTTCATTTTTTCATCCTTATTTTACATATAAAAATGGGATTCACTGGAAAATATAAAACTGCCTTCTCCTCCTTGAGAGCGTTCTTTAAGATCTGCGTTTTCAGAGTGTATGGAATGTGGTTCATCCACCTCAGTCTAAGGAATGCTGATCAGCGAGAAATCCACAAAAAGGTGAGCCCTCAAGTGTGTTCATGCCCTTGGGGAAGGGGAAATAGGATCAGCTCACAATCAGCTTAATTATGCGTGGGAGGGGCAATTTCTTTAGACTCATCCTGCTTATATTTATGCAGTGTTTTGGCTAACACAGCTCATGCTAAGGCCTCAGGTGTGCTGGGAGCAATGCCATTACATCAGTGTGAGAACACTACACGGGTAGGACAGGTGCCCAGAAAGAGGTAAAGGGCCATTATGCAGCCACTGTCACCTGCAGATTGCTGGCTCCTGCAGCCACCTTCTTTGTCTGGCAGTTTCTTCAGAATCTGCTAACTGTTGAAAATGGTGTAGACCAAACTTCCAAGCTGGAAGATGTAAAACCACCAGCTTATGCAAAAAGCAGATACAACAGCAGATGGATTGCTGAGACTTTCATGCTTCCCAGTTTGATACAGGGGATGTCCACACTATGATGGAAGAGGAAGGATGAACACTCTCGCCATCAGCTACATTACTAATATTTGTTGTAATATTAGTTTTTACAACATTAAGCATGTGGGGATTTTTTGCTTGTATGTGCACAAATTAATGATTATGAGTTCTAAGTTATGAAACCTTATGATTTGAATGGTGAATAAGTGAATTCATGTGATAGACTAGTCTAGGCAAAAGGGGATTGAGCCCCTGTTTGTCCTATTGGTCGTATGTCTTAGTAAGCTCATGAAATAAAGTTTAAATCACAGGGTATTTTATCCTGTAAATTTGGGAGATCCAAATGGACCATGACAAGGCATATGATTTGATAGCTCCTCAAAACATGAAGTGTATCCTAATGCTGTTCCATGTGCATTCTTTGCTAGACATCTTGATGTCATCTTTTCTTGATATCTTCCCTAATGTCAAGGAAAACAAAAGGGTAAATGATACATAAGGACTTGTTTTAAGGACAGAAGAATGTTGAAGATTTTCATGTAGAAAAAGCTTTGTTTTCTGCTTTCTTTTAGATTATCTTGATACAAGTTTAACTATAGTGAATAATATGAATAGGAAAACCTCTTTTAATCCTACTGTTGATAGAAATTCAGCCTAGCTGTTCATAAATCATCTTATGCAACTGCAGAAATAAGACATTCATTGATTTTAAGTCTTTTATATTATTTGTCAATTTGACATATATTTGTTGCCAGCTTTATTTCATGGAGTTGGATTGAGAGAAAATTGTGTTGTCACATTTTGCATGTACATCAATATAAGTTCATTCCTATAACCACACTGCTCCCGAAACTCTTTTTCAGCTTCACTAAACAGTTTCAAAAGCTTGTAAAAATGTAATAAAGATTGTTCCGTGGATTCAAGTATATTTGTAATAGTCAATAGTGTTAAAGCAATGGAGAAGCCCACATACATCTTAATGATGAAAGTTTATTAACATTTATTTAAAATACTTTATCTTTCTCTATGAAAAAGTCAAGATACTCAAGTTTTCAAATGGAGAAATAAAGTTTATTTGTGCTTTAGCTTGTGAGATTTTTTTTCTTGCAAGAAGTACTCCAATTACCAACGGAATACCAAACATCATCATAAATAAGGGTGTTTATGGACTCAACTCTTATTTATGGTTCCCTTCTTCTTTGCCAGAGTAGAAGTGTTTTCAAGTGAGTGTGACTAACTGTATGAGTTCTTTTCTTAGAGTGTGATAAGAATTATGAAATATAATAGGGTTTGTGTACATTGTTGCACAGCGAAAGTGGCCTGATAAACAGATTATGCTCATCAAACTACAAAAGAAGTTATTAGTGTCCCTCAGATTCAGCCAACTTTCCCCTCCGTGTTTAACTGTTTGCAGCTTCTAGTCGATTTCAGCCCATACGTAATAACATTATTGGAATAATCTGAGCAGTGCAAAAATGGATAGTTGTGACAGATATAGAAAGAGTTGTATTCTTTCTCGACCACAATCTGAGTGTGCATACCAAATAAATAGTTTTATCTGTTAATTAAAACTATTTTAAATATTGTTGGTTTATACCTCTATGTTGTAGTATCATCAGACAAAAAGATTTCTTCCTTCTCCCATACAGTCCTGCTAGCCTCATAGAATGCAAGCTATGTTCCTTAGTCCTGCCAGTGTGTGACCCTCACTTTATTCACTGCCTGACTATATGTTACTTGTATATTGTTTGCAAAGTCAAATACTTTGTGTTTAATTATTTTTTTTTATCATATGGGTAAGACTGGGAGCAAAGAAATTAATTTCCTCTGGTGATCATATGTGAGATTTTGTACAGAGGTGCCAGAAAGCAAACTCTGCTCTTAAATACTTTTATCACCATGTGATAAAATACAGTTTCAGACTGGTTTTAAGGTTTTGCTGACTTGTCTTCTTTCCTTAGTTCTTTGGTAAACTGTCAAATACTTAATGAGCAGTATCTTCTTCCCAAGAATGAGTGGCAGACAGCATCCTTTAGGTTTTCTTTGCAGCTGTGCTATAAAGCATGCTTCTTCACTTACATGAGAATTTAGAGATCTACAGCTTTTGCTTCCTCTGCAAAGTCTTTTATTGACTTCAGTAACAGCAAATTTACTCAAAATCAATAGTTTGAATGTTAAGCATTGCTTAGGTGAAGGGAAAGCAAACATACTTGCTGGATTTCACTCTGTAGCATTGCAAGTTAACTAAACATTCTTTCCTTGACTTTCTGTTCTGTTTATTTAAGCCTCCATCTAGCTGTCTTCTGAATGAGGCAATACATCTGTCTCCTGTCTGCTATTTCCAGTTTTGTCTTTTCTCTCACCAAAGTAGTTGCATTGTTGATAGACAAGAGGACTTATCCTTATGCCAACCTTTCTTTTGTACCATTTGAATCCTAATGGTGTCCGTTGTCCCACTGGTTCTCCTTTTTAAAGCAGACACAAGCTGGTCTTTTAGCAGAACCAAAGGATGAATAGGCCTGCAACATCCTTCATGCTGGTAGTTAAAATAGAAGGCATTAAAATGTAATAGGAATTGAGATCAGCTGCCCGAGGAGTCATCTGTCCTGCAGGACAGGATTTCAGGGCTTCTAAGTAGTGTGATATGAAAGACTAAACCTGGATGAATTGGAGAACATGGTGTATTCTAGTTTTGGTTGCCGAACTGAAGGAGGCTATAAGTATAATACCTCTCATTCTGTATGTGTGTTTGAAATAACAGAGGGTAGGATTTGTAGGATGAGGTTGTGTAGTTCATCAGACCAGTTGAGTGGGTGGGGAAGTCTGAGAGTTTCTTGTGTTCTTAAACACTTACAAGATGACAAAAAGTAGCAATCCAAAGATCTGATAATGGAAATTTTAAATGGTTGCTTTGTTATCTGCAGACCAACAAAACTACAGCCTTACCACAGCTGAGAGGTTTGGCAGGCCTAAATGCAAAAGGACTGTGTATAGGCACAGAAAACATATTTAGAAATGATGAATTTTAATTGAGTGAGAAAAGTAAGATGAGAAAAGGAGAAAATGGAAGTAATCTGTAAGAGTGGGAATTACAGAGCACAATAGGGATAAGCATAAGGATATCACAAATGGCAGAGGGAGACAAAAAGTCTGAAACAGTGCTTGATTTAACTAATCTGTAGCTTTTACCTACCTGGAGGAAGGCCAATTATCTGTGATGTTGAAGGAAAGAAAGATACCTGGGTAGCTATTGCTTCTTCTTTTTATCATGATATTCACTAAATACATGAGCAGAAATGATCTGCTATGCATGAGAAAACCTTGCCTCTCTTTCCCCCCCCACCCCTTTCCTTTTCTTCTTTTCTTTTACAGGTAGATTCCCTGATTCTCCACCAGGAGGAGCACAGAGACAATCTTGCATATTCTGGTTCCAACAACCAGTTCGATGAGTCGAGACAACGTTTTAGTGCAGGCAACAAAAGAAGTGGAAGTTTACACTGAGCATAAAACAACTTTATCAGAAAAAAACCCATAGGAATGCATTACTGTGCCAGGAGCCTTCAGTATGATCAAGGACATGCAGGTCCTGCAACAAAGAAAAAATAATCTCCTTTACTCTGGAGTGTGAGTGGCTGAACAGATTAAGTGTCAGTCAGTAGACCAGTTTCTTTCCCTTCCACCCTCATCAATGTTTCTTGGGATATACAGCCTATTCCCTAATTTTGTTATATCTGCAGTAAGAATTTAGAACTGGTTCAAATGAAAAAAAGAAGCCATCCAGAAAAAATGAGATTGAAATTCTAGGCCTGAGTAGTTGGGGGATAGTACCAAATCTACATTGCCAGTAGCGTTACTGTGATGGCAACAGTCTTGTGCTGTGCTGAAACTTCCAGTACTCTCATTGAGCAAGAAACACATAAGGTTCTGAAACAGAGACACCATCAAGGGATCTCCTGAAAGCAAACCTATAACTCAGCCCTAAATAATAGTAGCATTCAAAATTCTATCAATGAAATGTGCTAAGAAATTCCTGATTTATGAGATAAATAATTTTGCAACATCTCTTGATGTCATGAAACAGATGAAATACGTGCTGAAACCCACACTGAAATCCTTCATTATATAACTTATCCTCACTAGAAGAGTTGTCTGAAACTGAATTGACCAGAAAGGAGGTTATGGAACATGCAAATGAAATTAAATGCCCTTATCAGATCTCTTTCAAATAAAAATACTGTGACAGCACAAGTCTGAAACAGCTGGCTTACAGACAGGAGTGTGTATTTTCTCATGTAAAATGTTCTTGATACCCATGACGGGAAGATGGCAAATGTAACACTAATTTTTAAACAAATTTGACATATACAGGAAAAAAAGGGCATGTTTTCTACATTTTATCTTGGCTTTTTTCCTCACAGGGTAATAGTTAGGAGATTCAAACAATTTTTTTCTGGAAAAAAAAAAGTTATATTTTTTGTAAATTTTTGTAACTGTATGTGTAATATTGTATTTTTTTCCTGAAAGATGTATTTGTATTTACTGGACCAATTCTCATCATGTTTCATTCTTGTAAATATTAACATTGCTACTAATACCTTTTTTCCCACACCTTGCAATTTCAGAGCCACACAAAAATCAAAAAATGACTAGCTAAAAGGATAATCCTGGCATTCGTTGAGAATTGTGCAGCTATGGGACATGACTACAAATGAGTTCATATGTATCCTTGGTACGTAGGGCATACAATATCTGAACTTGCTGGTCCAGCTTCGTATAATAACCTGTTGGGATGCAGCAGCATTTAGTGGTCTGGTTCTACTGACAGTAGGGCTGCATTTTTTCAAAGCATTTGATTTATATACTCTCACTTTAGTTTTTTTATGTTTGTGGATGCCAAAGCCACAAAGCCCACGACCCCGACATTCATTCCCACTGAGAAGAAAGTAAGTCTATCACAGCGTTGAGCTGATGATTGCCCAGGTCATATTGTGCTCAGAGAGACAGTAAGACATTTTGATGCTTTATTTTTGCAACTTCATTAGGAAGACCAACCTCTCTCCAAACAAGCTCACTGTCAGGATTAGGTGATGACTAACTCCCTCCAACTCCCCACACTTAGTAGTACTCAAACTAATATACCTAACTGGACTGGGTTTTATTCCTTCCCTTGCTTCCTTTGAGCTTGACTTAACCACTGGTGTGTAAAAGGATGTTGTGAATCAGATTTTCCACTTGAAATTCTTTCTCTTTGTTTTAAATATTTAAATATTTATTGATCAGACACAGAATCTGTTCCATGTGAAAAGTCTAAGCTATAAATTTATACTTTTTATAGAGTAGAAAAACAGTAGTCATTAATCTCTTGGTGATACCCTACAACACAGTGCACTACAGAGTTGGTTTGTCTGGATTCAGATGCCCTCTTGAAAAAACAAAAATATGTGATTTGAATCTAGATATTGTCCTTGAACATTTTACCTGTGATATTGCTGTAAACCCCTTCTCTGCACACTGTCCCACATAAACCCAGAGGAAAACTCTATATGTTCTGTGTGAAAAGGGATTTCTCCTTCCAGCCCATTTACCTGGATCTTAGGGCAACTTTTACAGCATGTCTAGTTAGGTACTTCATCAGCTACTTCACACACTAGTTCCCCTCCTCATCAGCATTATGTTGGCTTTGTGAAATCCCATTCTCAATAGCAGCTCTGAGGTCTTTCTCCTACAGATAAAGAATCTGTGTACTTCTGAGTCAATACATTGAATTCAGCATTTCACAGTCTCCAGTTTCATGACAGACATATGTATCTCTGGTACAATAGTTCCAGTTCCTTTTCGTGAAGTTCTGCCAGCGCAAAAATAAAGAACTGTGGAAAACATAACCCCTAAGGATCACCGTAAACACCCACTCATTCCACCAGATGGTATCCTTTCACTTAAATAAGAAAGAACAGTTTCAGTAGCACAGACCTGAGGTTGCTTAATATTAGCATTGGTCTCTGGGCCCACATTTCAAAACCATAGATGGCAAATATGACAACTCTGTCAGTTCCCACTGTGCATTCAAAATATCGTGCTAGGACAGTGATGAGTCTTCTTAACATAGGTTAAAAGACTGTGCCAGAATCAGTGGTATCACTCTGGATCCTGGAAAATGCATTTATAATTAGTACAGGTACTGCCAGACAACCAGTGGACAAAAGGTTGCTAGATATTTGCTTCAGGAATAACCAAAATTTCCTTCACTTTTGCTGTGTGCTAAGGCTACAACAGGTTCCCATATAAATTCCCAAAATAATATCATGCATACTTGTTCTAACAGGCAGAAAAGGAAGAAAAATAATTAAGGTCTGAGCATATGTATTGTATTTTTCCAGGAAGAAAAATTTCATCAGTAACCAGTGCAAAAATAAAAGTACTTTATTTTATTGCACTAAACATTTTTTGGTTTATTCTGGAAACAAAATATCAAAAGCTAAAATAAAACATAGAGTGGTAAATAAAAAGACTGTTGCCATATATGACAATATCCTGTCTGAGAGAATAAGAAAATCTTCCCGCTGAGTCAGTTTGAAACTTTCTGTGTGTTGTCAACACCTGCACAAACAAGTGTTTGCTTGAAATTTCTTGCAGGAAGGAGCTTGTTTTCAGCATAGATGTAGCTGTTACAGAGATCTCTGCTATTGGTTTAAGAGAAGCATGTGAAACAGACCTATATAAGTCCCTTACAGGGGTAGGTTCGCTGACTACCAAGGCAGAAATGAGGATGTGGACTGCTTGGTGTGTGACCATGTACTTCTTTGGAGCAAGTAAGGAACTGGTAGAGCCATATCTGCTCTGCTGCTAGGATAATGTAGCTTACTTGTTTTACTGTATTTTTGTTTTGCTCTTTCTTATAGGAGCTAAAATCACCCAAACCTCAAGTCTTGTGGTGAGAGAAGATGAGAAAACTACTCTGAAATGCAGTCAAAATGATAATCACAATAGTATGTTCTGGTATATGCAGCAGCCAGGGAAGGGGCTGCAATTGATCTATTATTCCTTTGGTGCAAATGATAAAAAAGAGGGTGACATTCCCGAAGGATTCCAAGCTAACCGGCCAAACCTTGCAGAGTTCAGTTTGGATATTTTATCTGTGAAGATGAACAATTCAGCTGTCTATTTCTGCGCCAGCAATTCGGACACAACACTTCAAAGTCACTTACTCTCTTTACATAAACCTCTCTCCTTTCAGAACTTTCCCTCCACTCTCAGCACAGGAAAAGGGTGTGTAGGCTAATAACCTATTCACAAACAATGTGTTGCCAAGAAGTTGGAACAAGAATAGGTAGAAATAAGACTTAGGTAGAATAGGTACATGAAGTGTAGGCTAATTGCTGGACTCCTCTGATCAGCCATTTATCCCCAATCTCATCAGGGCAATCAATAAAATTGGTTAATCAAATGCAGACATAAAAAATAAAGGGAATGGAAACTGCAATCTACACAGCCACAAATTATCATCCCCTAAGCCATTTTCTTACCTGACACAGAACAATTACTTCATATACATAAGTCTAAAATACTTTGTAGATAGTGACTTCTATGGACACTCTCATTTCTTCCTGAAGATTATCAAGTAGTGAAAACCATAAAGTTTTCCACTGTGCTTGGAAACGTTAGCCTGATCACAACAAAACTGTAGAATTACCATTGTCAGCAGTGATGAGAAGGAACCTGAACAAAAGATGGTGCAAGAATAGAAGCTAAACAGAACTAATATGCAACAGATTGGATTGAAGTCACCAAAGAGGAGCCATTACCATGGCCTGCAAGTGCACTAACGCAGTCCTGAGAAGTTATATGTATATGGAGGATATAAAGTGGAAAGGGAGATGGTCAAAGTGGTAAGCAACTTAGAATGAATTTTTTATTTACTACATAACCTCATCCTGATTGATTACTTCAGGTTTGCCATGAAGAGTCTTGTGTCTCACACAAAAAGCCTTACAAAAAGACTTTCCATCACCAGCGTTCTCTCAGGTAGTGTCATTGATGCAGTAAGAGTAGTCGTAGCCTGAGGTACTCTTTGGTGTAAGCTTTCCCTGATGACACAATAACAAATTGTTCTAAATTGTCCTAAACCAAAAAAGCACTAACCAAGGTTCTTGTGATGTATAAAAGTTACCTGCATAATTTGCTAGTTCTGAAATAAAGAAGAATAATGATGTGCTTCCAGTTTTGGAAAGGTTTAAATAAAAGGTGTAAAATGGGAACATTCCCACACAGCATCCACAATAACATTATTCCTATCAATCTGAATTATGTCAAATTATATTGTAAATGTTGTAGGGCAAAGGAGTATTATGACATGCGAAGGAAAACCATACTGATCTTCAAGGGAAATTTTCAACTTGTGATTATTGTGCAGCATTTCTTCATTGGGAAGGGAATTATTGGATTAGAGGCACATCCCAGGAGAAAAGGTGGAAGAACCTTTATCTGAGCCCTTTAAATATCAGCTGACTGACTAGAGGGCAACTTCACAGAAAAGCAATTGAACATGAATAAGCAGTAAATCTTTTCAGCAATGAAAGGTAATTGTATGTTTGGTTGTGTTAGCAAGAATGCAGTTAGCATGTTGAAGCACTTTTGAGACTGTATTTGTAATACTACTTCTATTGTCCATATACATCCCTGCCCCAGTACAACAGAGATATCAAAAATTTTGGAGCCCAGCAGAGGGTCAGTCACTAAGATGATCAGGGAACTGGAGCAGAAACATAAGAAGAGAGGTTGATGGAATAAATTTTGTTCATCATGGAGAGAAGGCGGCTAAAAGATGACTAATTGCATGACTCCAAACAGAGTTTGGAGTCTTAGAGGGGAACAGTGGAAGCAAGTGGAAACAAGCTGCAGCAAGATAAACTCTGATGAAGCATAACAAAAATCACTTTGTCTTGATGATGTTTCAGCACTGGAATAAGTTTCTAGGAGACCTTCTCAAATCTCTGTCCTTGAAGATATTCAGAGATGACCTGGATAGAGCTCTGAGCAACATGATCTAGCACTGGAGTTAGCCCTGTTTTGAACAGGAATTTGGATTGAAGAGACCTCCAGAAGTCCCCTCCCATCAAAATGTTTCTACAAATTTATGATTATCTTGCTTTGCTGATTTGAGATACCTAGAAAAAGTGTGAGGGGTTTTTTAATTTGTAAAAGTAGATCAGCACCTCCCCCAAACCCACAAATCTTCAAGTTTTTTGTATGTTGCACAACAGAAAAGCAGCTGCACATACAGGACCCCATCTGCAGACTTGAGTAACAAGAAGACTGTGTGGTAACTTGAGACAAAAAAACCAACAACTTTTGTAAGGTCCCTTATGTGTCACTGTTTCTGTCCAACCGTAAAATGGTGAACAGAAAGCCACATCCTGTGCCTGATCCTGAGAGGCTGGGGTGGTGTTGTGGTAAGGGAGGCTGATGTGTTTTCAAAATGGGGTTTTTTTGAGTAAATGTCAAACCGCATCCTGTTTTGCTAAGATTCAACTGCTGTTCCCTTAAAGAGATATTTTCAAACACATTTTGGCACATAACCTGCTCTCATTCCGAGGTACCATTTTCTGTTGAGACCTTCAGAGACATTTTCTCCTGCTGCTGACTCTATACTAGACCAAAACTCCATTCAGGTTCTCCACTTTATGCCTCCTACTCCTTCTGCCTTTCTATTGCATTCTCAGATATTCTGCTTCCAAAGCTCCCCAAGCACGCCTCTACTTTGGTCTGCATTATTCCTACATCTGTTTAGGAAAACAGCAGTTCCTGCCAGCAAAAACAAACACAGGACACATTGAGGCACATATACAAAAGTCATATCTCTCTTTGCATACACAGGTGTATATGTAGACAAACAAACTCCCTGTCAAGAGGGGAAAACATGAAGGGTTTAAATTTCTATTGAAGATACTGCAGTCCAAAAAAAAATAGAAGAAAAAAAAAGAAGATATTATTTAAGCCCAGATGTGTATCAGCCCCTCTTTTAAAGTGCTCTGTTTGCACAATCATTTGTGTAATAGAGGGGGGGTGTGGGAATGAGAATTACATGGCTTGTAGCAAGCTTGGAGAAGAACAAGATTGGATTCCTGTGCTTGGTCTCAATTTCCAGGGACTGACAGATATGAGTTCAGTGTAGGAATATTTTTTTTATTACAGAATCGTAAAGCAAGTCTCTGCCATTTGCCATATTTTTTCGTACATAGAACTGTTTAGTTGTGTCACTCCTTCAAAATGTAGCTTGTCTGCTCCGAAACACCTATCCTCAAGTTTGTCCTTCATTCACTTTGACCAAATTCTGCCATAACCACTATGCAAATCTATGTGTGAGGTCAAGATTGATCTGTGTTTTTTTGACAGGCTTGATCAATGCAGCCATTTCCACCAAATGTCATTAGAAATTATATTAATCTTAATGTGTTCCAGACTGAGATGGAATTATTTTTTAATATTGCATTCTGCTGTGCTCTAGTCTGTTCTAACTTCATAGAACATGAATAATAAGGCGTCTTGGGAAAAGAACTCATAATCTGAATCCAAAGACTTCTTGTTTATCTTTGTCACACTTCCTGAAATGTGCCCCTTGCACAGCCTTCTCATGAGTCCCACTTGCTGAGAACTGTTACTTTTCTTTCTTCTCCAAAACACTGGACATTGGCACAGGACAGCCTCATAGGGTAATATCAAAACTACTCACACTTATCCTGGGTTAATGTTCAGTGATAATCATGTCGAATCATTAAATTTTATTTTTTTTCAGAATAATAGCCAAATGATAGCATAAAAGCAGCCCTCATTTTTCTATAAGTAGTAAAGCACTTTAGTGTCTGGTGCTGTAGTTTGACATCAATATCCTCACAATTTTTAGGAATCATTATACATACTGCAATATCCAGTCTCTTTCATTTGAACCCACTCTTATTTTCTTTCCCTCCAGCCTCCACACCTTTTGGCAGTTTCTCATGAATACATTTTACATCCTTCCTAGTCCTTCTGACTTTTCCTTTCATGGACATACATTCCATTTGGATAGAACAGTGGGAGATAGACTGCAAAAATAAGAGGGAATCATAATGATTAGCTCATTCCATAAGCAATTTAATTTTGTGACAAAGACTTGGTCAGTCATACAGTTCATTTCTTCTGGAAGACAGCCAGTAGACTGAGTACAGGCTGTATAAAGTCTCTGGGAGTTCTGCATTGTAGAGGTGGCATATATTCTTCCAGAATGCACTTATCTGACTTGAGGTCTCTTCTTCTTTGGTCTTGTCTCAACCTTCTCATTCCCTTCAGTTTATTCCATTAAGGTTGCCTGCTTGCTAGCTTTCTTCACAGTTTTATTAATCTGTTATTTTTAACACTAAAATGTCCTATTCACAGGGCAAATTCAGTAATTGGTAAATTTGTCACCTTCTTCTTCCCAGTCCTTTCTGTCTCCTTATTTCTTAACCTGTCTTTCCTGAAGCGCCATCTTTAGCCTTCTTAGTGAAGCTCTGCTGACTTCTCCTTTTTTTTCCTTACCTAGAACAGTGAGACATGTTCCTTATTCAAAATATGTTATTTCTGCTGACCTTCATATGAAATTTGCCTGAGAAGCTTGTTCAATCTTTCTATTTCCTAATCTACCATACCCAGAATAGCCACTCCTGAAACACTCTCCACCCCTGAAAAGAGCTGTACTAGTCCCTGGAGATGTAGTATTCTACTTCACTTAAGTAATGTCTACTGTGTTGAAATACTAGGATCACTGGGAAGATCCTGTTTATCCTTCCCTTGCAGTCCTTCACTTTCCCTACTTTCTTTTCTTTCAAGTTTAAAAAAAATAAATTTTCATTTAATCTGTTTTGACGATAAGCATCCTCTTTGCCATGACCCTACAAATATTGCTTTTAGGCATAGGATTTAGCAAAACATTGACTGCTAAACATCGCAGACAATGACTTTTCTTTTTTTAGGCAAGTTGTCATATAACCTACCTTTTTGCAGTCCAGCAGACTGAAGTATAATCACATAGCCTGACATTTGCCCTCACTCCTTACTTAATTCTGCAGAATTTGGAATCACCTAATGGTAAATCCCTTACCCATGGACATTCCTTCCTGTAATGCGTGTAACAATTGGGTGTCTAACTCACAAACTCTGTTTTCTCCTCTCCCGTAATTAATGTTCTGCTTGCCTCAAGTGAGGAAGGACACAAAACTAGGTGTACTTTTCAAGTACTTTTAAAGGTTTATCATAGCCACCAGAAAGATTTTCTACTGTATACATTTCATGTGAGATGTTGTTTCAGATATGAAAAGGTTGGCTCCCACAGGAAGCTCAGTACCTCTGGCATGTGCTAACAAAAATGTTTGTCAAGGAAGGTGCAAGAAAAGCTGAGATGCACTCAGCTTTGCTGTCAGCCTTTGCTTATTACTCAGAGTAGTCACTGCGGTCTGTTGTCTGAATTTGAGAGAGAAACAATAAGAAAATAATGGTGTATATCTGTTGTAACAGTTAACGTTTTGAAGGGTCAAGGACGAAGAAGCCTCCATTAACTCCTTGGTTCCCTCTCTCATCACCTTCCCATCTTCTGTGGTCTAGGAAACTTTGGGCGTGGGAATTCACCAAATGCGAGGAGTATGGAGTTGTTTATTTTCTGTTCACAGGACCCTGGAATACTGACTTGTGCCAACAGATAACGTTCCCCTATTCCATGCCCCACTTGGCACTGAAATTGCTCACCAACCTTTTTTCCTTCCTTTACTCTAGATTATATGCTTCATCCTTTTTTTTCAAATGCTATTTCCTAAGTATATTAGTCCCTTGTTTTGATTTCAGAGAGCAGTTCCTTGTCATCAACCCTTCTTCTCCTCCTAAAATACATAATTAGAGGTTTAATTTGTCCCTTAGTCTATCTTCTATTCCAGAATAGAGTGTTAGTGCCTTGATCTGCAAGTTAGCTTATGATTTTTGCTCTAAGAATTAAAACACCTTATTTGTTCTTTTAGAGGCTTCCCTAGAACATGTCTGTGTTTCTCTTTGGGTTTTTTCCCTTCTTCTGTATTGTTGTCTATTTCCTTGAATCTTTCAAAAGCAAAAATGACCTAGTATTTTACAATGTTCAGGGCAAACATGGTAAGAAATATTTATGAAAACAATTGCAACTGGAAGACTGATCATCAACCGATCATCTCTCTCACTGATACACAGAGGAACTTAAACGTGACTTGACTAAAACAGAAAATATAATTATAAAAAGAAATAACTGAAAGGAAAATTGTTTCTGGGCTTCCTTTATTTTATTTCAAACATACTTGGTAAATAACATTTTATTAATTGTAATAGTCAGCTTGGTTTCTCCTCCAAATTGCAGTGGTTCTGTGTAAGCACAGATAAAAATTATTGCCTAAATTTGTAAAAGCTTGCAGATAGGTGTTCAAATGGCCAAGATTATTTCTCTGTGCTTAGTTTGTGTAATGGAGAAATCAACTCAAATTTCCTTCTTAATAGTGAAGCAAATGCTAAGACTTTTTGTGAATTATTGAGGGACAATTAAATTGTTTGGTTGAGGATAACAAAAAGTGTTTCATAGAATCATAAAATCACAGAATTGTTTGGGTTGGAAGGGACCTTAAAGATCACCTAGTTCCAAACCCCCTGCCATGGGCAGGGACACCTTCCACTAGCCGAGGTTGTCCACATCTTGTGAATGTGAGACCCATAAACACATTTTTGAAAAAAGTATTTTCAGGAAACAGTTCTCCATTTTGTTTGAAACAGCCATAAGACTACATAAATAATTTCTGTAATCATTTTTCAATATAGTATTTTCTCTTGTTTTGAAGTAGTTAGAGGAGATTAAAGGAGTTACAAGTACAGAGCAGGAAAAATAACTCCATTTTATGGGATTATACCCATCTATCCTCTACCAATTAGATATAATTTTTTTCCTTTAATGACATTAAAAAAGATATGCCACCTTCTTCTCAAACCTGTCATCAGATCCTTTTGAAACAAACACATTAACTGTCAGGCAACCTTTAATCTATTCACAAAATTTTTCTTCACAAACACAATGAGTGTGGTGCCATCACCAAGCTAACCTCAAGTAAGAACAGCAGCTACAGAGAGAAAGCAGCTACCATGCCTCTCCTGAGAGAGTGTCACTTTTCTTCTGGCTAGAGTTCTGTTTCCTTATGCATCTGTTTTGGCTAGAAATTAGCCACTGGAGTGTGCAAGCCTCTAAAGCCTGCAGCCTTGCTCCAGTTGTTGGCACACAGTCTAAGTACTGGATGAGTCGTCTTCTGTTCCCATAACAGATAAATTATTCCTATAAAGATTGTCAGTGAATGAGTTTTAATGTGAGTTCCTTATGACACCACTCATCACTGAAAGTTGTGTGGTAGGACATTATTACTACAAAAGATCAAATTAAAAAACAACAACTCATGTTTTTTCAGTGGAAAAGAAGCTAAAAATTTATTCCTAAATCAAGGATCTGAGTTCTTAGCCTCTGAGCATTAAGAAGGTGCTAGTTTTAAACATATGAGACAATACAATATGATAATATATGATATGGAAGCACAGGAAAAATCCAGCAGTGAGTACAACAAAGTGGAGAACAGGAGTGGGACAAAGAATCATCAAAAAATTTTTAGAAGTTCTTAGAAGCATAGATCCTTTGCTATGGAAAGGTAGAGGGTATAACTTGTGTTTCTGCTGACGTGATGAAGAGGGGTCTTCATTCATTCTTTATACAACTTGCCACCCACCTAATTGAAAACAAAACAGAATAAAAAATATTTAAAAAAAATGATAATAACAACAACAACCACAACCACCGAGCAAAAGAGACAAGTATAGGAGTTGGCTGGATGACCATGCCCAGAGAGTTACCATCAATGGTTCAATGTCCAAGTGGTAACCAGTAATGAATGGTTTCCCTCAAGGGCCTGTACTGGGACCAACACCATTTAATACCTTCATCAATGTGTCATTGATACCGGGATCGAGTGCACCCTCAGCAAGTTCACAGATGACACCAAGCTGAGTGGAAGTTGATATGCTTGAGGGAATCAGAGTTGTCATCCAGAGGTACCTGGACAGACTTAAAGAGTGGGCCCATGTGAACCCTGCAGCCACCAGGATCAGTAGAGACTGGAGGATGAATGGCTTGAGAGCAGCCCTGTGGTAAAGGAATTTGGGATACTGGTGGATGAAAAATTGTATGTCACCCAGCTGTGTGTACTCACAGTCCGAACAGCCAACCATATCCTGGGCTACATCAAAAGCCCAGTCTGGCCAGCAGGTCAAGGGAAGCGATTCTGTCCCTTTACTCTGCTCTCACATGACCCCACTGACCCCACCTGGAGTACTGTGTCCATCTCTGGACATGTTAAAGCAGATCCAGAGGAGTGTCACAAAAAATTGTCAGAGGGCTTGTATGAAGACAGACTGAGAGAACAACCCCATCTTCAGAAGGGAGAAGAGAAACCTCTGGGGAGACTTTCTTGAGGTCTTTCAGTATACAAGAGGACTTTTAAGAATAACAGAGACGTATTACCAAGGCCTCCAGTGACAGGACAAGAGGCACTGGTTTTAAATGGATACAAGGTAGCTTTAGATTAAAGGATGAAATTTGTTATCGTAAGGATGGTGAGACAGTGGGACAGGTTGCCCAGAAAGGCTAGGTTCAAGGTTAGGTTGGACATGGCTTTAAAAAATCTGGTCTAGTGACGGATGTTGCTGTCCACGGCAGGGGGGTTGGAACTAGATGATCTTTAAAGGTTCTTTCTGGCCTAAACCATCCTGTGATTCTATGATCGTGATCCAGTAAAATACACATCCACTCCCTCTGGTATCCTTGGAAAAGGTCCAAAAATATAATTGAGATTGTGTTCATACTTGCCCTCAACTCTGCCAGGTCACTTTTCAAATACATCTTCCTGTCCTGCTTTTAAAGGGACAAGTGCTGAGGCTTCCCCTGCTCTCACCGGGTACATCTTTCAGTCATATGAGAAACTTACTAATAAAAAGTATTTTCTGGCAGTTAGTTCAACTTCTCCCATTTGTTCAGATTTATCCCACAATTCTTTGTAAATTTTTGTAAATATTTGTTCAGATTTATCCTCTGTATCACTTCAAAAAACCTGCTTGTTATTTTCACTGCAGGCATAAGTCCCTTTTTAATGGTTACAGAAAAGTATGATATATCTCATATTTCCCTTCTTTACTTTCTACAGAATTTGTCCTTAAGTCTCATTTTTTTCATGTGTTTAAAGAGTATTTTGCGAAGGAATTTCTCTGCTAGATAGCATTGATTTTATCTGAGTTCTGGAAAAACAGGAATAGAAAACTCATCTCTCGTGATTTTTCAAACTAGACTGCACAGAGCCTGGCAGATCACATGCAGAAAAACCATAGGTCTGAGGATAGATCCAGCCTGCATCCACTGATCCTTGACTAGTGAGTAAGCTCAGCCTTCAAGTGGCACACTAGCTTACCTTGGCTCTCCACAACAGACTGCTCACCAAAACTGCATAGATCAAGGCTTTGCCACAGAGAATGAGGTAAGTGAGCTTCACAGAATTTCCATACCGCAAGTACGAGTCTGCAAAAAAAGCATCATTTGTGTATTGAATTGTCATCATCACGAGATACTAGATCTAATGTAGTTTTAATCAAATATGAACCCTTGAAATCTTTAGCTAAGTGACATAACGGAACTAGAGCCAAATGAATGTTTCTGTTGACACCAGATAGCAGGTGATGGGAAAGAACATAGTGATCCAAAGAACCAAAAGAGAAAGCAAACTGAGGAAAGAACAGAGACTGGCTTTATGCTAAGAATGTACTGTGTTGCCACTCCTACTGAAAAACCAGGCTGTTCATCTGAATTCCCTCTTAGGAACACAAAATAAGCCAAATCACAAGATACAGATTTTTTTTCTCTCATTACTGTCAGTGGCCTTATGAGTGCTGCTGACATATCAGGAGAGTTTTACACAGCCCGGAATAACATGGTATTTAGAAGTTTATTCTTGTAGATTTTTCGCTCTTAAGGAGTTGCAGTAGTATTGAGATACCACCTCAATGTTGGTTCAGCTTTAAAATTCCTGAAACATTAAAGAAGTTAGTGAAAAATAGGAGTAAATAAAGGAGTGAGTATACATAAAGGAAAGAAATGTAATCTGTAATCTGGATATCATCTCTATATAACTCCAGTTTGGAGGGGGATGTGACTTGCCATTAGAAGTATGTCGAATTTTATATAGGAAATATTCAGAATTTTGGATTCTCAATCTTCATGATATAATTGCTTGGATAAGTAGGAATCATTTCTTTCATGGCTGAGCAAGAATCTTCCCAACAGAAAGCAGTGTTAAGGACAGGAGGAGATAATAAAGAGCAAATTACACTGTACAGGAAGGTTCCAATATTTCTTCTGTGTTTTCAAAAGGGAACCATAAGGAAGAGCTAAAACCCAACACCATCGCTACATACAGTATGCACAATCAACCTTCCCAAAGTCTTTTCTTCCTTTTTTCTTTTTTTTATAAAATCTAACATACAAATCACTTAGATGAGAAAGCAGAAGCTACTCAGAAGGTGGTAGAAATCTTACACACCTTGTACTTAGTGTCAGTAAAACTGGAATTCAAATACGTACAGATATTTGCCTGTGAGAAGAAACACATACCTTCTGTAACTGCACAACCTGAAAGACAAAAATAAACTGAAAGTCATGTTTCTTTTCAAATCAAACAGACCATAAATTTTAGAAGTTTCAGTTTACAAAATACTGCCTAATTCATTATAATTCATTAGTTCAATAAATTCATTATACTATAATATATATTTTATTATACTATATGTTTTACTATACTACAGAGATTTCTCAGTGAAAAGCTGCAGAAACTATAAATATATAATGCTAATGTAGATAGAGAGGCCCAGGAATATGAAGAGACATATGCTAATACCTACATATTTAGATATATATTTTGCCATAACAACACCCTGGATAGAAGTTTTACATAGATGTGTTTCATATCATAGCACACACACTTTTGATTTGTGATTTCTAGTTTGTACAGCATGGTGATACACATTTTTTACTCACCAGCATCACCAGAGATAACTTTGTGTACGGATTCCTCTTTTCCATTCTGAAAAAAATTGGCAACACACTCAAAATGATTGAAAGGGTTGAACCATTCCCAGGCTGGGATCCTCAGTCGGCTGGTCAGCGAGTAGGTACTCCCATTCTGTGTGGAGAATTCGTCTGTCCCCACTCCTTTTGTCCTTTTAACATCATTTACCATCCAGACCAGAGTCAGGTGGTCAGGGTAGAAACCAGAGGCCAGGCACACCAGTGTGGCCTTGTTCTTCTGTTGGATTTCCTGCTTTGATGGGGAAAAGATGGCCACAGATGGAGGTATGATTTCCTTATTCTTCTCTGAAACAGAAAGCAATATGGTCCAGAGCCTCCATTACTCTATTCAATCAGAAACTCCTTAAAATTGTACTGTGTTTGTGTTATGTCACTCCTGATATACCTGGCCCTTTAACAACTGTCTATTAGAGAACTAATATCTATTAGATATTGGACACCAGGAAACTGAAAACATTTGTTTTCCTTTAATACACAGAAATATAAAAGGTCTGGTTACAGAAATGCATGAGTATTTGAATTTCTAGTATTACCTCTGTCAGAAGAATAAGAGAGTTGGAAAGAAGCTGAGCAAAGAGGTGGGCAGAAGAGTACCCAGTTATGGTGTAAGGCCTGTATTTGTAGTATTGTATTAATAGATAAGGGAGTCTGTTCTAAGGCACAAGCATCTTCAAGGGACTGAGCTACATTCCTGAAGATGTAGCTAAGACATGATGGTCATTGCAGTGTTCAGAATTATACTGTCATGTGGTACCCTACTTGGACCCCCTATCTAAGAGGTGACTTGAAAGGAAAGAGCTAATCTTTCTCACTGTCTGAAGTGAACGTTTGAGGTAGGTAATATGAATCAGCCTGGGACAAGTTTTGCTTTGAGTCTTAACTTGTCATCCTATTTTAAGACTAATAAATATATCTTCATGCAATTTTTTGTTTAGGTTATCCAAGGTATGAGAAGCCCTCTTCCTAGACTACACATCTTCACAAAATGATGCCAGAAATTTATACACTACAAACCAAAAGTTGTCTCCCGTCCTATAGTGTTTAATACCTACATGTAAGGCTAATGGGAACAGATTTTAGTCAAAAGGATGTACAAGGCAGCAATGAGAAGTTACTCAGAAGCTAGCCACTGACTCCAAAAGCCATTTTTTCCTCAGTATACTGAGTAGAGTATGATAAACCCAACAGGTCTGCAGAATGCTTGTGGAAACAGAAAGGCAGAGAGAACTATGGAGCCAAAGAGAAAACTATTGCTGTTCTTTCAGTGTGAAGGCACCCTAAATTGTAGATGTCCTTCCTGATCATTCCTTTGTAGAGTAAGAGAGTTAGCAGAATTAGCAGAAATTTATATCTTCATAGATCTCGACTCCTAAGCACCAGTGTTTGCTTTCAAATGTTAGCCTTAATTGTACCTAGATATTAATAGAGATAATTCTTTAGAAGATTTGGCACTGCTCTGCTTTGCTTTCAGTGGATATGAGGTTGATCACTTTTACTGCCCCCATTTAGGACTTGGCTTTATAACTTTTCTTCCTATCCTAAAAGTATCTCCAAGTTCATTGACTCATAGCCTACATGGCTAATGAGTGAAGAGATGGAAACAACAGGAGGACACAAAAGAAAAAATGAGAGAGATTGAACAGACCAATAAAAGACAAAGAGGAAAGTAGGTGAAAAAGGCAGAGAGAAAGAATGATAAAACTACTGAAAAGACAAAGAAAGCCAGAAAATGAGCATGTTTTACATGGAATAAGGAGACTCGTAAAAGCAAGAACAAAGGCAACAAGAAAAAAGTGTTATCAACAGCCCATTGTGTTCTCATCTTCCACACTGTTCATGGTAGACACTGGCACAAAGCTTAATCACTTCCATGCATAAACTCATGATTTCCCAGTCACACAGTTTTCATCCTTAAGAGAAAAAGTACTGCAGTTCCTCCATTCCCATCATGGCAAGGTCAGTTTCATAATTCCTTGTTCTCTTTCACTCCTACTCTCATTTTAAAATCATCTGTGTATATGCTGCATATCATTAATACAAGGGAAATTTTCAAGTGTCCTCCACATTGAGTACTCGGGTTAATCACAGCTACTTACCTATAACTCTGAGCACAGTGCCAGCTCCAAAGGTAAGTAGCCCAGTTACACGGCTGCACACAATCAGGCTGTAACTCTCAGTGCCGTTATGCTTTTCCTGTCAGACACCTAGTTCCTTAAAATGGTACTGTTTAAAGGAACAGGTACCAGCGTGTATTTCTACAGTTTGCTATCAGATGGGAAAGGTTACTTTGCCCTGTGATTAAAAAATGCCTTGATATAGGTGATAATAAATTCTTTCCTGGGAGGGGAGAAGGCAGAGACAGCAAATCTGGAAAAGGAGGAGAGAAGTGTCCTGAGAGAATCAGAAGCTGTGAAAAGGACTGTTAGCAGATGCCAGTGTCTCAGAGCAATGTTAGGCAGCCTGCCAACCATCTATGGAGAGGCAAGCAAAGTGCTAGCAATGTTACTCTTTCCCTGCCTAATTCAGCACACAGGAGAATCCGGACTCTACCTCTGAAGCATTGCTTTGGATTGTTACATAGATAAACTGCAAAAACCTGCAGACCGAAGAAGCATTTTTCATTCTCAACCTCTCTAATGTTTTCTTGGAGAATGGCAGGAAACAGAATTATTTATTCCTTTGATGCTCCCAGAAATGAAAGACAAAGGCTACAGACACAAAGATCTCAAAATTTGCCTGCAAATCCTACACATCTATAATAGTGTATCTCATTTTAATAAGCAACCAATAAAGCATTAATCCTGTTCTCATGGCCTTATGAAAAATTATTATAGATCATTATTCTGCTTTTAATTAAGAGTGCTCTTGTACGCTACACCAGTATCACACATATCACAGAGATCTGATTTCTGACTTACCTATGACTGTGAGTTTTGTCCCACTGCCAAAGTACAGTCTTTCATTATTCACACTGTTTTATGGCTGCAGAAAAACCTCTCCTCTACTCTCAGTCCTCTTAGCCAAACCTGCGGACTAACCCTCCCCTCATGTGGTACCAGTAAAAGAAGAAACACAAAGTACAGCAATCTATGGTCCCTAAAAACAAAGGTCTGTAAGGGAACACCACCACATCTGAGAGTTTAACCAGCTGAGGTCAATATCAGAAATACTGCATCCAGAGTCCTTTTGTTTTGGGTTTCGGTGAATCAGTTGTCGACACTTTCACCATTTCTTTAGAGGATATTTATCCCTTTATCTAGGTGTAATATTAAAAAATATTTTCCATATGCAAAAAGGATAATTTGCTTATTCTCAACTAAACAGCCTCATTTCCTTAATTTCCTCATTTTTTTTCAACATCATGAATACCCTTCATTTGTAAAATAAATGTCTTTTTTTTTCACTTGCAAAATACTTTTAATATATAGCACAGGATCCTGGTCCACTCTCCCAATTGTAGCAGTTCCTAAACACGTCTCCCTTTCTCCTTCCCAGGAAAGAAGTCTCTGCTTTTATTCTTTCTGTTTTCTTAGTGATGATTATTCAAGTTAGCCGCATAATTGTCTATGATCAATGAGGGATAGGTGTATTCATTTTCATCAGTTCAGGCACCTCAGATACACATTGGATTTTGAAAAATGATCTGATCATTGAGTTTTTTCCTATAGAAACTGAATTTTATCACTTGTAATTAATTTATTCTGTAGTGGCACAATGTGGTACAAAAGTCTCCAGGAGCAGTACAATGAGAAGAAGAGATCACCATCAGCTATCAGTCTTAGAAGCAACCTTGTTTTCCTCTGGATTGGAGAATCCAAATCCATAAATGTGGCCCAGAAAGAAACATTCCCTGGGAGCTCCGTCTATTTGAAATGAAACATATATTCTGTTTCTGTGGTTTTCAGTGGCTGTTTATCATCTATTCTGAAATAGAAAGACCGTTGTCCTTAATGATCTTTTATCACCACCCTGATGAGCCTGTTTAGTGGAAAGAAACTTGCTGTGCTGTGGAGAGTTACTTTCTATGACAACAAGGAATTAAACAGCTGCAGAGAGCTCTTAGTATTGCTTATTATAAAGTCAAGTATTTATTTGTGCCTTCTGTTTTATCAACCAAAAATGCTAGAACATTTGTTTTTCACAGTTATCTGAGATAACACATGCTTTAGTTTACCCTGAAAAGATCCAAAGTAATTTAAACTTGTATAGTCTTGATTTTGTTTTCTAGAACTGTTCAAAGTGTAACTATAAGTCAGTTCTTTCTAGACAGATAGCTTTTCACTGACTTTTCCTTAGTCATCTGTAGCCTCAGGAGAACTAGCATTACAGATAATAGTTATACTTTTGGGGAAATAAGGATTTTTGCATATGTCGATTTATTAAGGCAATTTTTTTATGATAAGCACACATTTTTTTAACCCATTCCTTATCCTAATTCTTTATATGGACAGCTTTTTATTCACTGACATGCGTTAATTCAGTTATCCAAAATGAAACTTGTGTCCTTACCTAGAGTACTAAACTTAGTCTCTTCTCCAAAGTAGACTGGTTTACCAGCACATCAGGAGCACACCAGTTTAATAATGAAAGGGAGAACAATGATGAAGTTCTCTAAAGAGAAGTGAATTGAAAGAGAAAACAAAAATTTCTTACCTATTACTGTAAGTTTCGTGCCATCGCCAAAAATCATATTACCGTAATTCACAGTGACAAACTGTTGTATCGTAAGCTAAGAAAAGGGAAGCACTGCAATTGAGTTACTATAAGCAGAAACTGAAGCGATCATTAGTGTATTTGGAATTCCAAAGGTCACTCAATCTCTGGCTGAAGGGATTTGACGGAAAATTAAGAAATTGAAAGAGAAAACAAAAGTTTCTTACCTATTACTGTAAGTTTTGTGCCATCGCCGAAAAACAACTTATTATTATTCACAGTGACAAAGCGCTGTATCATAAGCTAAGGGATGCACTGCAGTTGACTCACTATAAGCAGAAGCTTAAGCAATCATTACTTTATTTGAAATCCCAAAGGTCACTCAATTTCTGGCTGAAGGAGTTTGACAGAAAACCATCTTGAAATCTACTGTATAATCTGTAGCATTCATAAAAGCATTTGCCAGAGTTTTTTGATACTTATTGTCTACATTTCACCTCAAGTTGTTTTTGCAACCTTTCTCAGATCTCCATGTTACGTCATTGATATTACCTGCTATTCTCATTTTGCAGATCTCAAAAACATGCAGATGTACCCAAAGGCTGTCATTGACTAGAAACAGAATTCCTCTACAACCAGAGCTCCCTCACTCTCCATTTTGTGCTCTGAGCATTGTGAAGGCTTCCTTTCTGTGCCTTGTGGAGTTAATAATCAAATAATACTTGTTTTGTGGTTTTCATAGTCAAATGTAGGTGGTTTGCCTTTGGCACTGAGCTAAAGCAAATACATTTGTTTTCCCTTCCATGACAGGTCAATTATCTTGAATAGACTTTCAGGATCCCATTCAATTTTCTCATATATTAAAATAATCCACAGAAAGGGAGTCCAGAATAATCAGTTGACTGGTCTCAGACAAACCCTTGATACCCTTTAGGAAGAACTGATGTGAGACAGTGTGGAGCAGGATTAGAGAGAACCTTTGTTCTCACAGGCATGAATCAGTCAGTGGACACTGGAGGCTTATTTAAGAGAGAAGATTCCAATACACTTCATATAGTGTCTCTGCTACATGACAGAACTCCTTTTCTAGCACTTGCATCACATTAATAAAGAACCATTTTGTCGTCTATTGCAAACATTGGCGCATCAGAAAAAAGTACTAATTTCTGCTTTGCATACTCTGAAAAGCTTTAGGTGCACCTGCAGTCAATTTGGCTTGCTGAAAATTATTTCAATATCTCAGAATTTCTTAGCTTGCTTCCCAGAGAGGGCAGGCTCAGTTCTCACATGATGAAAGTCCTAGCATACTAGGTCTGTCAAGAAAAACCAAGGCAGAACATGCCCGCTCTCCTGCAGAATTCTCTGCTGTTGCCTCAACACGCTCTTCCACAAGGCTTATGCGCGTATAGGTTTTTGTAAAGGCCTCCTGGGGAATGTATCATCGTGTACCCCTGTCCCCACAACGATACAACCTCGTACAAAAACAATCCCACCTATGACTCCACCCTCCCATTTTTGTCAATCAGTCACCATGAAAGATTGCCATAAGAACTAGTGCTGGTTTTAACCGAGGTGGAGTTAAATTTTTTCACGGTGGCTAGTGTGGGTTTGTGTTTTGGATTTGTGCCAGAAGCACTGTTGATAAGATGGAAATGTTTTTGTTGTTGCTGAGCAGTGCAAACACAAAATTCAAGTCCTTTTCTGCTTCTTATATTGCCACTCTGTCAAGGAGGCTGGGAGTGCATGGGAAGTTGGGAGGAGAGACAGTGGGGACAGCTGACTCCAGCTGATCCAAGGGATATTCCGTATCATAGGGTGTCATGTTGAATATATAAAGTGAGGTGGGGGAAGAATAAGAAGGAAGAGGGGGATGATTGGAGTGATGGCCTTTGTTGTCCCAAGTCATGGTTATGCATGGTGGAGTCCTGCTGTCCTAGGAATGACTGAACACCTCCTTGACCATGGGAAGTGATGAATGAATGCCTTCTTTTGTTTTCCTTGTGTGCACGGCTTTTGCTTTACCTATTAAACTCGCTTTATCTCAATCCACGAATTTTTTACTTCTACTCTTCCAATTCTCTTCCTGGTCCTGATGGTGGGGGAGTGAGCAACCAGCTGTGTGGTGCTTAGTTGCTGGCTGGGGTTAAACCATGACAGAACCACAGGCCACATCCTTCCTTTGCCACTGCTGTTTCTGTGTGATAGTCCAATTACCTCTTAGTGTATCCTTTATCCCTGAATTTAAAATCCCAATTTTTTTCTTATAGTCAAAAAGGTAATACTTTATTTTCTTTTATTGATTTGTTTTAAATGTAGTTATTTTTCACTTGGTAACATCATGCCAATGTTCATGCTGCTTTCCTTTCCACTCTTGCTCTCTTCTTGCCCCAGGGGGACAAAGAGACTTCAGACCCACAATAACTTGTTTGCAATCAGAGTGGTTTGCTTACTACAGGCTGGTGTTTTTGTTTGTAGCCTGGTCTTGATTGAGAGTATCCTCTGTGGTCTGTGCTGCACTTGTCACAGCTGCTCTGAAAGGGAGAGAACTAGCATGCTGAGCTCTTAAACTTGTGTTCCTCTGATTGCCCTTATACAGGAAGCAGAAGCACAAGCTTCTCCCAGGGCCTGTGATTCTTCCTCTGAAAAGGCTTCATCTGGGTGTAATTTTGCAGACTGTCTGAAGGGTGTGGGAACTGATGGTGACAGTTAACTGGCTACTTTTATCTTCCTCCCTAACACATAAATGGCCCAATCTTCTCACACAAAACGTTAACACATAGTTGCAGTAAACGTTGTTCATATTACTCTTTAATAGCTACACTTGAGTCTCTCTGATATAAAAAATAGACTGTAAAGCCTATTTACAGGACACAATCATTCAAAACAAGATTATTCTACTAGGAAAATCACAAATTATTTTCTGATCTTTTCAGATATCACAGAAAAACTGGCAATTTCTGGTACAGCTTGTTCAGCTGGGAACAGTTGCCAGTGTCCCAGGGAAAGGAACAAAAAACATAGACTAAGCTGAAACATTTAGGACCAAGACATAGGACTATGGAAGGCAAGGTATTGGACTAGTCATCTTGGAATGCCCCTAGGTTATTCTCTCTTCTATCACAGGAAAATGGGTGCTTAAGTCACTAATTATGGAAGTGACAAAGGTATTTGTCTGTTTATGTTGAATTCTTTTAAAAAATATATTTAGGATTGTATTTGTCTATCACTGCTTAAATAATAACACTAATAGTGGGATATTATTTGCCTGCCTTGCTCTTAGTCTGCCTCTGATCTCAACACTATTTATTCAGGGTCTAAACCCATTCTGTCTTCATGTCCAGTCTACTGCTCCATTAGTGTCCTCACTGTCACTAACAGACTCTATCTCATACGTGTCCCTGATTTAAGAAGAAGGAAATCACCTGTCTATTAGTTTTGAAGGAGTATGTGGTGCTAACAGCTCCTCAGGTCATGTTCATTAGGCAATTTCCAAGACATGCCAGCAGAGACCAGCCTTGTCCCACTTTAATGTTCCTCTGTAACCTTCCAAAAGCAAAGGCCTTTCAGGCCATGAATTCAAATGAGTGAGAGTGAGGGAAGAAAGGAAAGACAGTTCCTTGATTTTCATTTCCATGTCTTTCATAAGAGGCTCATGGGCCATGCTGTGTAAGGCTTCAGACAAGGAAAGACAAGAATATGTAAGAAAGAGACATCTAGGGAGATACTTTCTAACAATTTTTCATTTTAGTGGAAGAATTTCACAAGAACACAGTGATTGCATCACTTACACCAGTCTTCAATTCTTTAGAGTTTACAGAAGCAGCAGCTACAAAGAAGCAGGCCCTACTACAGAGACTACCGGAGATTTACACTAGGAAGATTTTCATAAACAGTCAGGGCTTTTGACCACAAACCCCTAAAGTTAAGCAACAGCATTTTTTCAGGGCATGTCTGCACTGAGAATAGAAGATGGTGAAAGAAGGGATCTGATTAATAATCTGAATAAATATGATTACAGAGAGTGGGATGAGGAGGAAAGTAGCTGTTTCACAAGAAACTTGTTAGAATAGCTGCTTTTTGTGCAGAGCCACTTCAAGCTGATAAAAGAAGTACTGCATAGGAGCAAATTGTACCTTAGAGCTGGAAGAGGGAACTGTAACCGCAGAACTTCAAGATAGCAATGAACACAGATCTTTGTGGTTTTCTGCTACTGCCTGGAAGTTGCACAGCTGTGACCAGTCAATAGCCAGCTCATTAAACTGCTGTATGTTGAAGGTCACTGATAAATTTGTTATGCCAAGGCCTTAAAACTGCATTTGCCATGCTAAATTAAAACTGCTCAAGAGTTGAGAAAGGGATCCTTCCTTTGTTACACTACCAGAGTTGAAAAAGTTGGTTTGCAGTGCTTATGAAAAAGGTCTGAGCTAAGACTATAACATGTTTTTCAGGAACTGGTAGTTTAGTAAAAGAGTATTTTAAAAAAGGATCTAAAAGAAAAATCACCCCAAAGTCACCACCACAGTGTTTATATTCCTTCATGATTCCAGCATGAACTATTTTCCAAAAAACTTTCACAGGGCATTTGAATCACTAGTAATAATTTCAGACAGCAATAGCATGAATATGTTTCATACTTGTGTAAAGATGATCTCTACAAAAAGATCAGAGGCTGAAGAGGATAAGGAGCTCAGTTCGTCTCTGCTATGTGACAGACAATGTGTTCTCAGTGCTTCTTTGCTGTATGTCTGCAGCCTGATATGAACAGTGAGGAGCTCGTGGACCTGAGGGTGCTCTGAGGAGCGGACAAGTGCTCCCTGGGAGCAAGGAACCGTGTGTTATGTTTGCTGAGCAACTCCTGAAGTCAGAAGAATATTGGCTACAAGGGTGTGCACAGGGTGGTATATGAAGCTGAAGCTTTCAGAAATGTTTTTGGAGGACTGGAGTAAGTCTGGTATGCAACTAGATTTAATCTCTTCAGAGCCTTCTCTGTGTGTAGGGTGAGACTACAACGAGCATGAGTTTCTGTCATGGGTCTGGATTTTCTTAGCTAAGAACAGGTTACTTGCTTTCAGAGCAGAGCCTGGAAGCAAAGTAACATTTCTGTAGCGTGGTTGATCAGGAGACTATGATCCTGGCATGAAACTGAGAGATCCATCCTGGCAGTACAAAAGTCTCCTAGCAGTGCTGGTGAAATGGAGCATGAGGCTCTTTTACAGGACGTGCTCAGATCTGGTTCCAGCTCCTTGCTTTCACCAGCTCTTATCATCTCTCTCTCTTTTTTTTTTTTTTTTTTTTGCTATAATCACGCAGTGTGTTTCACTTCAGCATACCCAGCTTTGCCATATCAATGAGCAGCACAGTATATTTGCTATCTGTGTTAATTAAATGCTTGATATGCAATGCCCTTCACAGGAGCATATGAGACAACTGGGTTTTCATCAATGGTATACAGATGTCAAAGCCACAGCCTAAAAACAGAAACCTAAAGCACATAAGTGTATAGCCATACTTCCTTAAAAATACCTTTTGTTCTTTCATGTGCCATTTCCCTCCCTTTGAAGAAGAGGTAAGTTCCAGGTTATGCAATAAAAACAGGAGCATGGACAGAGAGTGACAGGTAAGGGAACCTTAATAAAACCCTGCCTTCAGTTTTCCCAGGTCCATTACAGAAGAGCAACTAGTTCAGCAAAAGTTTGTCTCTGCAAGCAATGGAGAGAGAAGCACAATGGGAGGAAATTTCTGCCTTCAGCTGTTCCTCTCTAGAGGAGCACCACGTGATGGCAGCTTTCTGTGGTTTCTTTTCTCTGCCAATGAGGTTTTGCCATGACCAGATGCCTTGGTCCAGCTCAGAACTGTATGCAAGGAAGGGAGGGATCCTGCACTTAAGCAGTTTGTGAAGCAGGTGAATAAAATGCTGCAGTGCACACTGTTGCTTTTAAAGATGCCAAAGGGCTGTCCCTTCCACAATGGGAGGTATGCTTGGTCCCCTGCGTACATTTTCCCCCACTGGCACCGCTGACATCCTCCTATGTCCATAATTAGGGGCTTGACTCTCCTCCCACATCAATCAGTTTTTGTTTGGGTAACTCAGTTTTGTGTGCATCATCAGTATGTGGAAGAACTTTGAATTCTCCATCTCCTTTGTACTCTTTCCCTTGTGCTGTGGCGGTATCTGTGAGGAACTATTGGCTCAGAACATGAGTGTGCTACTGCAGCACTAATTTTAAGAAATACATGCCGCCTTTCACTAACCACATCAGCAGTGCCTCAATTCTTAATGTTGATCTATAGGTTTGTATTTCTGAAGGCTTTTTGCCTTTGAAGCTAAAGGCTACTGCACTGCTTTGTCTCTCTCCCCTCCAAAGTGTTCTGGGTCTATTTCTCCAACATCTTCCTTGTCTTTTTTTCTGCTCTTCCTCTGCCCCTCTCCTAACTGCCTCACATTTTTTAGAGACTCCATCTCTCTCTCAGTCAGGGTGGGGATTTTATCTTAGTGCTCAACCTTCTCTCTGTACCGTGTGATCACTCGCGGCACAGAAATACGTGGCTACATCCTTGGATGTCACATTCTTGATTGTCATCACAGTGTAAGTATACTTTCTGCTTATCTCAAACTTGGCCTCACTATAACCGTCCTCATAAAATTTCTCCCTCAATGAAGTAGTACTGACTATTAACTTCAGACCATTTCTTGGAGGCTGCTGGTACCAGAACATAAAGGCAAGGTCACTGTTTTTCTGGTTGCAGGAGATGTTCACAGTGTCTCCAACTCTCTGAAAGATTTCTTCTGGCTGCTGTGCAATGATGATGTATCCGATCACAACACCTGTATTAGTGAGAGACGAAAAGACAAAGTGAGGAGTAGGAGCACAGACAGTAACTAAAAGGGTCCTTTACCTAACAAAGCCTGGCATGGCCTGGATGAGAGCTGTGCTGCAGGCGGATCTATTGTCTCTTACCAGGTAAAAGAGCAACCAAAACAGTCAGCATGGCCCTTCAGCTGTCCCAGGACAAAGTGTTCCTGATCACTGTGAGCCTAGAGTTAAGAGACACTGATACCCCTCCCCTTCCTCTGATTTTTCTGTCAATCTTGGGCAGAGAAGAGAGAAAGGACTGTCCAACTTTCATACTTTCTTTGGTAAATTATTAAAAGCAAAGCTAAGTATTCATGTGACTCTTAAGTTTTGCTTTAGTGTTTTCACAAAAAATCAATGTTTTACACACAGATTTAATTCCAATGATCTTTAGTAATCCTTCACACTTTATTGATATCCCCCCTCCCATACTTACCTGAAGCTCTAGAGAGATTTATATCTTCCCTTTACCTCTATTTAATTGTAGAAGAGGCATGTTCTGTCTGTGATCCTGGCAGTACTGTACTTTTTCGGGGCCTAAGGTCGAGTTCCTAGCATCACACGAGGATTCAGAGCAGTGGAATCTCAAAAATTTGGTAGTGAATGTTCCCTGTCTCACTTTTTTAATCCTGCTTTTTTAAGGTGTTAAGAGAAATTGCCCAAGAAGCTATAGCTTCTTCCCAGATGGGAAAGAAAATACATTTTATATCATGTATATAAAATATACATGATATAAATATATAAAGTTTTGTATGATCTCCAGTATCACGGACACTTAGCATCTGTGAAGTAGGGGTTCGACCATTGCTCCTGTGCAGCCCTTGCCAGTTCTTGCCATTGTGGGTTTTCTCAGGATAAATTACCTGTGCTCCAGTGAGACTGAGCCCTGTGCTGGATATATTACAGTTTCAGTGATTTTTCAAGGAATTGTAGACCATATAGATTCGTTTTTAATTACCTGCCATATCTTTTACATTTTTCTTTTAATGTTTATGCTGTTTTCAGAGTCAGTACATCAGTTAGCAGATGAAGATTTTTACTTAGAATAACTTTTTTTGTCTCAGGAAACAACAGGTGATTGCAGACTCTCCAAAAGAAGAAAGTATTTGGAGGATATAACTCAGGACCTCTAGTGTATGTCTCTGGAATTGCCTAACATGTTGCTGCTTTCTGAAGAGCAGCAAGATTGACAGCCCTTTTTTTTTTCATTTCCAAATATTTAGTTCTTTCAGTCTATTTTCTTTTAAGATTAAAGAAGAAACAAGGGAAAACAAAATGTACCAAGATAAAGGCAAGTATGTTCAGACTTCCCAAGTAAGACGCAGAACTACTGTATTTGAGGAAGAATAAATGCAGGGAAATAGAGAAATATAGTTATGAAAGGGGTCACACAGGTAAGCAGGATGCTGGTGAATATGCTTGTCTGCCTATGCTTTGTACCTGCTTAGCTCAGCATACCCATGTCTTATTAAGTCCCATTTCTAAGTATTTACTTGAGGGTGGGACTGTCTATTACCATAGGTACCAGTAACTGGAGAGACCAGAGCGAGTGAACTTAAGCACCAGAAGCTGGATTAGGGCCACCGACCAGTAAGAGGTACCATTTGTTCATCATGCTGGCAGCAGGGGTGAGGGACAGTGTGTGAGTGTGTGATCACTAGTGAACACGAAGCCAGACAATCTGTAAAGTGAGTGAGGTGACCTGGGTTCCAGGTGTATGTCTCTAATGGCAAGAGCAGTGGCAGGTGGAGCAGGGGAGTCCCAGGCATCTCCTGGGGAGGGGGCTGTGTGGGAGGTTTGTGTGTGCATGTGCATACCAGCAACTGCAGGACTTGAGGGCTCACAGGTCCGGGTGCTGGCACACGTGGTGACTGGGATCCAGGGGCATCTACTGGACTCAATGTCCAAATATGGAAACCTATGGAAAATTTGCACATTGTATATACGTATACATCTATTTGCCACTACTGAATCCTTACCTAGAATCCTTATTTCCCACTATACACCCCAGCCAGAGGGGGATGAAAGATAAGGTAATTAGTGGTGATTCTGTTTGTGGGTGGGGTGACTGCATCTCTGTTGATCTGTGTATTTGGTTTTGTGTACATGTATATGCTTTGTATATATGTGTGTCTACTCGGGATACATTCTCAGCCTTGCTACTGGCTGGGCCAGGGGACATGGAGCCATGGCAGCCTCTTCTCAGGCCACCATATTCAGCCCAGCCTACCAGTGAACCTCATCTCCTCCTTAATGGAAAAAGAGATCATAGAATAGAAGTGACAATGAGGAAAGGGCAGAGGTACCCTGACTGCATGGAAGAGAACCAAAGGAACAAGGAAAAGATTTCTACTGAAGGATATTTAACATAAACTGGAAACAGTAAGTACTGGCTTAGCAGGGATCTGTGCTGGATTTGGAAACTAGTATCATGGAACAGACCATCAAGCAAAGGCTGGCTCTCCTGTTCCAAATGATAGAGAAAAATGCCTGTTGCAATACAAGGAAGGCACTGGCAACCCATTTTCGGAGATACATATTGGCTTAGTGCTTATGGCCAGGACTAGGACTATATCTGGGTCAATGGTGACTATGAGCATCAGATTTCTCTTTAGTCGTAGTGGATTTAAGGCATGTCAGGCCAGTTTCTTTCAGTAGCCTCTACCAGTACAGAAAGTTTCTCCAGGGTCAACTCTTTGCAGACAATTCTGAGAGAAATCCTTCCTCTTCAGGCTTGTCATCACAGATCCCTTGCCCAGCCAGACCCATGCTGCTCCTTTCCCACCTCTCATCCCCAACCAATCCATTCTAATTCCATTTCTAATGGAAGCTGCTGTGTCTGCTTGCTTGGTGCAAGTTCCTCTTCCTCATCCATTCTATTTCATTGTGTCAGCTTTGCTGGTTACCACTTCTAAACTTCTTCCCAAGTTTTTCAGACCTTCTGACTTTTCACCTCACCACCTTTACACTTTTCCTGGTTCTTCTTTGCCTTCCTTTTTGTTTCCCAAACTTTCCATCCTGCATTCTTACAGCAAAGAGGCAGCTTCTAGGTTTGGAGATGGTAAAATTGCCCAGTAGTGGCCCAGTTCACACAAGCTTGGGGTACGCAGACCATTCAGGGAAGGTTCTTCATGCTGCTCTCTTACAGATCATGTGCTGGGTAAAATGGATTTAAGAAATACTTTCAAATCTAATCTCCCCCATCTGCTATGTCCTTTCAGGGCCCTTCATTTCTGATCCAGCCATTTGCTGAAAATTCCTGGGACACAGTCTGTTTCCTGCCTCAGAGGTAGATGCTTTATGTCCACATTTGGCTCCATGTGGAGAACCCTGTTCTTATGATTTTCCTACTTTCTTCCCGGCACCATGCTCTCTTCTTACTTTGATGTTCCCTCAGTGCCTTTGGCCACAGTCATCTAGTACCCTTTCCTAGTTGTGAGCTTAGACACTCTGAAAGAAGTCAACTTTCCTTCTTCACAGCCCAAAAAATTAGTAAAATCCAGAATTACTGCAGGGTAGTGAAGAAATTAGTGATGACATGAAGGCGATGCAGAAATAGACACTGTTGGACACTGTTACAGCAGAATGTAAGAAACCAAATTTAAGGTATCTGTAGGTATTTGTTGAAAGTAGTAGAACAGTGGTCTCCAAACATGTTTCATTGTGCACCCCATCAGTAAAATATTTTTAAACAAGCACCTCCAGTACATGTATATTTAGTAGTTGATAATTATATACATATAACACTAAAGTTCTAATGCACCCTTCCCACGCTTCAGTGCATCATCTTGCTCACGCCCAGGGGTGCATGCTACCCACTTTGAAGACTCCTGCATAGGAACATTGTAAGCCAGCAGCCTTTCTCTGAATATCAATTACAGATGTAAAGACTAGAAGATGCACAGAGCTTCACCACTCTCTTGTCCCCCAGCAACTGAGGAGCTGGTGTTCCTAGGTCTCAGGTGTGCCTTTCCAGAAGCACCTCACAGGCACAGGACATTTAGGAAGAGAGAGAACCAATGGTGCCTCCATCACCAAGCTCTGCGAGATGTAAAAGGACTAATCGCAGAAACCCCTCTGATTTCTGTTCACAGGAAGCTTTATCTCTGTCAGCCCATGGTCTCACCAGGTTTCTCTTTCCCAGGATCTTTCATCAGCCTGGACAAATGGATTTCCTTTATCTGAGTCCAGTGTTGACACAGCTGACTGAAATACTTGAAGTAGGAAGACAGAGTTCTAGAAATGCAAACTGCCATTGCTTGTCCATTGATAATACCTAGTACAGCTGCCCTCAATTCACCAATCCTCCTCCTTCCTGTGCCCCTGAAGCCACCAGCTTTCTGCTGCAGCATCACTGCATGAACCAAGAGATTCATTTGCAGCAGAAGATGTACAGCCTTGAGTGTATTCTTTCAAAGACCCTATAAAAAACTTACAATAGGTCCATAGAATGGTCAGCAGTGTATCTGATTACAGCCTGTCTTAATGCCAATGCATGTTTAG
>NW_016690227.1:0-242628 GCF_001604755.1 Lepidothrix coronata
CCCTCATCCACCTGCACCATTTCTGGCACCATTACAGAAGACTTCCAAAGTCTTACTTATACTGAAGAACATATGAGAGCAGAACCAAGTCTTACGACCTCAACTGCTTCCCAAATGTGACTACACAGCTGTTTAGAGATGCAGTCTGAGCATACATTCCTATCTGGACTATGCAACAGACTACCGTGTCAGCCAACATCCTTATCTGCAGAAAATTCATATTAACTAAGGATGCATCTTTGTCACATCCAGATTAGCATAATATATGGCTGTGAAATGGCTCTTGACCCAAATGTGAACTCCTCCTGCTTCTCTTGCTTCTGATCTGTCCATCATCAGTCACATGGTGGATCAACTTCCTGACATGACAGAAATGTTGAGATATTTGTTCTCAGTCAGACCACAGAGTCAATCTGACTCATCTTCTGACTACAGGATTGCTAGAGCTGATCCAAGGCAAGATTCAGACTGAGAAGAAAGGAAAAGGACAGTTGATAGGAGTAGCTAGGTTAGACAAAGTATAATGTGAAATTACACCTTAATATAGAGGCCATGGACAGGATAGTAACACATAGTCCACTATTTCAAAGAAAATGAATCAATAAGGGAGAGCTTGTTGCCAATATCTGCAAATATCCTGCAGTTTATCAAGAAACAGAATAAAACTGGAAAAATGGTCAGACTCGAAATGGTGTATCCAAAGAAGGGCAAGGAAGCTGATCAAGGGGGTGGACTGTAAGTCTTAAGAGAAACAGCTGAGAGAACTGGAGTTGCTTAGCCCCAAGAAAAGAAGACTCAGGGTGGACCTTACTACTCTCTACAATTACCTGAAAACAGGTTGCAGCCAGGTAGGGGTCAGTCTCTTCTCCCAGGTAACAAGTGACAGAACAAGAGGAAATGGCCTCAAGCTGCACCAGGGGAGGTTTAGATTGCATATTAGGAAAAATTTCACCAAAAGGATCGTCAAGCACTGGAACAGGCTGTCCAGGGAAGTGATGGACTTACCATCCTTGGATGTATTTAAAAGTCATGTAAATACGGCACTGAGGGACATGGTTTAGTGGTGAATGCAGTGGTAGCTGGGCCAATGGCTGAACCTGATGATCTTGGAGGTCTTTTCCAACATAAATGATTCTATGAAAACATCACTCCTCAGACTAAAGAAGTCAGCTCACTTAAAATGACACACTCTTCTCTAGAGACAGGCTATGGGCAAAGACCATAGTATGTGCTTCAAACAGCTTAGTAACACCAATGCTTAAGCATGAGATAATCTGTCCATAACTATATTTTAAAACTAGACTCATGTCTCTGTGGCCCTAAATACTAAGAAAGTGATCATGATTTTCAGTCATCTTGGCTGAAGTTAGAACACTAAACTTTACCTTGCATACAAGTTGTACAGATTCAAAATGGATCAGTCTCCTCATTTTCCTACTAGGAAACTCCTTTTTCCAAGATGACAGGAAGCTGTTTGCTCTAATAAAAAAATCAACCAAACTGTCTATCAAACTCTCCTGAGCTGTTCTTCAAAGGGGATGGGTGAGACTGACTGGGGACAAAATAGCTTTAAGGTAATTTCTGTAGCTGTAAGAATTACTTCAGGATTACAGCTGATTACTGTTTCCACTTGGAAGAAAGCTTTTCCATGACAGAAGGTACCTTTCAACCCCCACTACACCTCAGACGTATTTGGAAGCTTGAATGAAAATGGTGGCAAGTCATTTGAATCTATTCCCTATTATTCTGTGGGACTTGTTACTACAGAACATGGCAAAGAGAAAGGTCTAGGTCGAAGGACTAAAAGCTGACTTTTTTTTCCCCACTGGGAATATCAGAAGCAGCAGCTGGCTAGAGAGCCTCAAATTAACTCAGACATTCGGTCATTTGAATTAGGCTGACCCTGGAAAAGAGCCATAACAGTCACCAAGAAAGATTTGAAATCTACTGAGACTGCCATCTACACAATTGAATTCTGTACACAGAAACCTTCCCTGGAAAGAGGTGATATGAATTCGAACCCACCAGACAGTTCAAGAACAAGTCATTCCACTTCAGGAAAAGTTAGCCCCAATTAGGACAAAACTGAATAAACTCAAGTCAGCCTGGGCAGTTCAGCCTCGTGCAAGTTCTATTCTTTCAAGTACTCTTCATTTAGTCTCAATCCTTCTAGTAGGATATCACATCATTGGTCTTAAAGGGAGACCACTGTTTATAGTTATATTATGGTTCAGTCTACCACCAACAAGCCTAGAAAAGGGAAAAAAATTATCAGATTAAAGGGCTCCTGGATGGCTAGGTTTTAGGTCAGGCCACCAGAAAAGTCTTGATACAGAGCACAGACCACTCTGTCTCACAGGTGGAAGAGGGATCCGAAACACACCTGGATTACCCAAGTACATCAGGTTTAACTACGAACCTCAGTTCCAAACATGGACTGTTGAGATTCCACAACAAAACGTGGTACTAAACAGCTCATCATCCACCTACAGGTCCATTGGCACTGACAAGACTGGTTCTGGGGGAACTATTTGTATACACGACTTTATTGAATGCTGTTCCTCTCGTGACACCTCTGACAGAAAGGCAAGCCACTGGCATGACAGGTTCTGAAATTCAGACATCACTGGCACAGACAGCCCAGAACATGCAGACAGGTCAGACACATGACACCTGAACACTGCTGCTTGGGACTGTTTCACGGGTTTGAAGTTATGCCAAAATCCAAACATTTTCCCTAATATAGTGAGAAGTGCAAGTAGATGTGAAGTGCACGTATTGATGACACCTGAAGCTTCTATTAAATGCACTGCAAATATACTTTTTGATGTCTGTAATAAATACAGATACCTTACAACAGAATGACATTATCCTTCAGAGAAACACAGAGAAGTTAATGGAGGCCAGGACCTAAGACACAAGCAAAACTTCAGGAATCCCTAAGTTGTTCTATACTTGGGTAAGAACAAAGTTTCATTCAGTACCAAGAATTGCCAGACAATACACATTTAACAGACAGGCCTTTAATCTACCTTAAAACAGCAGTCTCAAATGTCAGTGCATAACACTCTGTACCACTCCCTCTGTACCTCCATCACAGTTCAGTCTCAACCTTTGTGAATTTAATACCACTGAAAACCTAGAGGATTCACAGGCACTATTAAAGTACTGCCTGTTTTAAACCCACCAGTGAAAGATACCATTCACTTTGATGTAAACTTACTACAGAGAAACTATTTCAACTTCCAATGACACTAACGCTGGAAGTTCATATCATGACTAGAGTTGGTAGCCATATCAAGATAGTTTACATGACTTTTTACAGCCACCCCTCCCCGTGATTAGCTGGGGAGCTCAAAGCCATTGGGATTCTATGGAAGTCTTAGGGAAGACATACTTTGATCTAGCCCAAATTTATACTGAGAGTTAGAATAACATATACTAGAGCAAACACATGAATGGAAATGCAACATGGCTGCCAGACCTTCTTTTTCTTTCTCCTCCCCTTTCAAAAAACAGAGAAATTGCAAAGGTGAGAGCTGAGAAAGTACTGGTTGTACAGTGTTTCTATGAAAGACACTAAGAACTGCATTAAAAATGGCATGTCTACAAGTATGCTACTTTTAATGGCAGTCATGAAATTATGGTCAAACTGAACTGATTCTTTCAATATTTTTAATAATTTTTTAATATAATACTTTTAATTCTTCTTTTAATTCTTAAATACATATCAGGTGTTTTAAAACAGCTTATGGGGTCAGTATTAAAGAACTAGGGAAAATCTTAGCCTTGTTGTCTAATTTTCTGTCCAAACAGGCAATTTGATCACACACATTTCTTTCTGCCATATTACAGACATACATCATACCAAACATTAAAGAAGCAAACCTTCCCTTGAAATACTTCAGGCAGAACGTTTGAGGAAACACCAATTATCTTCTGGCTCCCTTCCACAATAACAGAATCTCACATTGGACTCATCCTGGGTTTTATCATATTCTCTTCATTTCAACGCTGCACACTGAGGCATTGCACTCACATATCCCTGGGCAGCTTAAATTTTTGTGCAGATTTCAATACAGCAACATTTAAACAATAAATAACATTATTCCTTTTATTGATCTAGACCCAAACATTCCTAATTGATTACACAGACAAATGGATATTTAAAAAGTGAACTAATTACCTCTCAGAATCTCTATTTGGATATGATCTTGCAAGTGGTGATACTGCATGGCTAAGAACAATGTAGGCATAATCAAAAACTTGTTTCACTTGCATGGCACCGTAAGAACTTCTGCCAACGTCGTTTCCTGAAATAATGTGACAGTCATCAGATCATCTTTTTTCAATATCAGTAACCAAAAAATTATTCATACTTAAAGCTCAGAAGCCTTAACAATACAGCCTAATTCTGTTCAAGCTGTTTATCCCATCCTAATCACATCAGGAAGGCACACATCAAGTGTGCCTATCTCAACAGAAGTTAACCTTAGGAATGACACTTAACATTATGCATTCAATTTACCACTTTTAAAATACTCGCGCACCAGCACCTGAAAGAAACGGAGCGCAGAGATCAGCTTAAAGCTCTTATAGCTGTTTTTCAAGAGTGAACCTACCAAGCCCAAAGCATCATGTCTCACTTACCAGCAGAGTTTCTGTAGGGCAAATTCAGCTTAAAATGACACTTGTGCAGCCGCATTGTCTTCAACTGGGTCAGATATATGCACATCAACCCCTATTTCACCTTATCAAAACTAGACATTAATAGACCAACTCATACATACTATTTATCTCCACAGGATAAACCAGTTGGTCAAAATCTACCACAGAGGATTCCAGAAGTTTGTACAGCATTGTTTTTTGATCAAGTTACTGGCACTCTCAACTGCTCTTCTTTAGGCATGAGTAACATTTTAACCAGAATTCCTTCCAAATCCAGTGTCATGTGAGGAACTGCAGAAGCTAAGAACATGGTACAGTTTCTATATCACTGAAAATGTACAAAAATTGGTCTCCCATTTGATACCTTTGACTTTTGCTATTAATAGCATGAAACATGTGAGGGGTTTTGTAGATATATTTGGTACCAGACACCAAAAGTTCACTGTCAGCATTCAACTTAAGAAACACAAATAAAACTTCCTTCAAATTGCATAAAATACAGACTAGGTCTTGAGTAGGTAGAAAACTTACAGTGAAAGCTTCCCTCCTTCAAAATGATGTGTGAAATGCTGTGAGAACACTGGAGAGGGATAAACCACTGAGCATGATTCTTTAAAGCTTGAAAATCAGATCAGGGCCCATAATTAAAAGAAATTAATGAAAAATGGCATTTTGAAAATTGATGGGTAAAGGACAGAATCTATCCTTTGGAGGACTGAATCTGACTTCAGAGGAATTCTTCATTCCCCTAAGCATTTTGTCCAGCAAGCCATTATAGACAAACATGCCGAGATCTGTCATACAAGGGGGAAAAATAAAACAACCTTCACTTGACTACTTGGCAACACATTTTAATCCTTCAAGATTCTACAGCCATAATGCCACTCTAACAGAAAAGCATAATCAGTGAAAACAGACTGAGAGCAAGAGCATTTTGGGAAAACAGAACTTTTCCAGTAATTTACATGGTCAAATAAAAACTAAACAAGGAATACTTCCTGAAGTATATAAAAATACTTTACTGAAGTAACTGTCTTGTTCTGAACGCACTGCTGCAGTATGCAGCAGCTACTAGGCTCAAAATTACAGAAGCCTCTTTAAATGATTTATTTACTATTGGACTCTATTCTGAAGTAGAAGCAGAGATCAATGTAGGCTTAGGGCAGTGAATCTAGGAGAAGACATAGGAGTATTCTTCACAGATGACTTCACAAATGACTTAGTCCAAAGGCAGCTGAGAGAAGTGACCGAGGTATTTCAGTGGTAAAGAAATCAGAGCAGAAAAATGTTAATTCTACTAGAAAAGTAATGATTAATTCAGTATAGGTTTTTCAGCAGCAGGACACTTGTGTCCAGCAGCAGTTACCACATAATGGCACTGTTGTGCCAGCAAGAGAAATCATAAGCCTTCCCTAATCCACTTACAGCAAACTCAGGCAGTTCAGTTTAAATCAACAAAGTTGTGTTTGAGTGACAATTGAAGCAGATTTGAGAACAGAGGCAGAATAGCTCATGCCTAGGTTCCTGGACTGCCTCCCTCTGCACCTGTAATTAGTTCATAAAGTGTCTGAATAAACCAGTTTTAATCAATTACACAGTCTGCAGAGCTTCTGATTTACACTGCAGCTGGAGCTACTGTGAACTGCACCAGTCAACTCTGTATAGAGATGGCCCTACCTAATCAAGAAAGCAGCATATTAATGAAGCCAAAAGATTGCATATTTGCATTTGCTGTCCTGAATAGATTTTCCTCAGAGATCACTCTCATTAGAGGATCATGCCTTACACAACTGAGCATCCTTCTTTTGTCACAATCTGGACTGATCAGTTAAAACTTGTAACCCAAATGCTCTCACTTTTTTAAAAAAACATACATATTTCAATACTCAGATGTACATTAGCAGATAACAATGGTGTGTGATTTCATGTATAATTCAATCCTTATTCTTTCTAACAAAGCCTTCATCCCTAAAGGAGCATGTCCAAAGTTTCTACCACTTGCTATCAGTATCCTTTATCTGAAGCAGTTTTAAGAATACAGCCCAGAAAAGGTAAAGGTAACTAAAACTAAAGCAGACCCATTTATGTTAAGCTATTATCTAGTAAACACCTTTTTGCAAGTTTCAGAATTAAAGAGGTTCTTTCAGATGCTAAGTTCAATGTATTTGTGTATTTTTATAAACATGTTTTATACACACACATATATATTTGCAGGTTCTAATGACAAATAGGAGATACTGAAAAGCTGCAATAAGTAATTCTGGGCAGCCACTAAGGCTAGAAGAGACAATCCCATCAACAATTGTTGCCAATTTAGTTACTTCCTGTACTTGTAACCTATCGAGATGTAGAAACAAGCAACATGAAGCATAAGTCCTTCAAGTTAAAGAGTCTCTTTCCAAACAAAACACATTGAATTTAAGGTTTAGAGCTTTCATTAGAGCCCACAGCAATTCAGAATGAAGAAAAAGGGATGGGAGGGAAAGGAGCAGTAGAGGCGGAACTCCCAAGTTTTAAACTCTAATGTGTTAAAGGGCAGCAATTTAATTACTCTAGCCACTGACAATCTGAAACAAGATCAAAATCATTCCTGTTCTGAACATCAGAAATGACTGAAGGACCTTGATAATCACCTGATTCCTAAAGGCATAAAATAATAAGTCTCCCTAAAAGTCTGCTGCATAAGTGCCAAGCTTGTTTTACAACCACAGATTAAAAGTTTGTCACCTGCAATCAGAGTTATGTCTTCCAAGACAGCATGCTGCTAGAACACCACCACACAAACCTTTTCTAAGATGGTATCATCTACTCTGCTCCAACATATTCCTGTGAATAGACTTCTGAGTGCCTGGCTTTGCAACTCTCCTAAATAAATCCTTTTACCTTTTATACATCAAAAAATAGGACAATTGCTTTGAGAAATGGAAGTGGTGCAGCTACAGGATGTTTACAGAAACTCCCTCCTTTTGGAGTATGTTAAGGGTGAGGTAATGAGATTTTCATCTCATTACCCTATCCTAGGACACTAACTCAAGATGAGAGATGTTACATGATTTAAAAAGGTCAAGTATACACAACTACTTCAAAATGCATCACCAGTAGATTAGTCTGATAACTCAAATCCATACTACAACACTTCCCACTTTAAGTGTGGATTCCTGAAATCTTTCTTGGAATCTTGTTTCTCAAATCACAGAAGTTATCATTTTCTGGCACACAATAATAAATCTTTGAAAATCCCAGAGGAAACCCTACAGCACCCAGAAGAATCCAAGCAAAACCCATTACGACCAAAACAGCAACACAACAGTTTGATGCCTGTTCCTTCTAAACCCAGGAACTAACAGAAGGTACTGAGTAGGTAGAACTGAAGTATCATAACCTTCTGATAACACCTTACATCTGTTAGCCAAACATCACCATTTCAAACTGAAGAAAACACAGTTCCTCCAACTTAAAGGAACTAATCCCACTAAACGTGTTCCTGTCCCCTGCAAGATTACTCAAAGTTATTCTTATGAGTTATACCCTTCAGTATCCCATTGCTGAACTAGTGCATAATCCCACAGGAGGGACTTTTACACAACTCTGAGAAATTACTAGGTCTTCTTTTTATCCCTGTATTTTTTGTCACATTTTTGGATTATAAAGTCATTTTTTGAAGTCTTCTTCCAAGGCTTAACTGGAGATTTAGAGATAGTTGTGATCAGGCTAAAAAAAAAAGATTGAAAAAATATTAAAGACTTGCACATACAGTGCGAACACAGGTTTGCAGGGGCAAAACTCTGTGACAGCTTATGCTAATTTAAGTCAAGAGACATCTGTGACCACTCTACCAAAATATTTGTTCCCATCTCCTTCACAGTTCTGCCACCAGCCCTCACAGAGTTAGACACTGAGTGGATCTGAATGCAAACTAATCAGAGATGATGATTTGTCAACTGGGCAAGGACCTGAACCCTTGGAAAAGTTTTTTGTACTGGGACAGAAGGAGGAACAGAACTAAACCAATCAACAGAATTCTTGACATTATCTACATACACTTGACAGGTAATTTGAGATACTGTACGAGTATGTGACTAAGTGTAGATCTAAGGAGGCTGTACTCATGTGATCTGATTGAAAGAGCCATCCTATATGTTCTACATAATTTTCCTCCTAGCTCCATCAGGTAAGTTCTGAAGGTCTGTATTAGCTGTCAGAAAATATTCCTATGGGACATAGTGGTCAGATAACTTCAAGCTATTGTCAGCTTTCATTTCCATTGCCAAAACACTATCTCCTGCAAGAATTACATTATCTCAGCCCACATAAACTCCTCTAGAATTTAATTCTTACCAACTCTTTGATAGCATACAACTAGATACCTTTTTTCTAAACTATAGTTCTTCACTGCTGCAAGGTTTATGCTAGGAGGAACAGTACAGAGCCCTAAAATTTAATTTTTCTTCTCCAACACACTATTAGCACTGATTAAAACATTGTATAGCATATGTAATTTCTTCTCCTTCAGTCCTCAGCAGATAAGAAAGAACAGAACTGGTGGGCAGTGGATGTTTTTGACTCTAAACAATTGTGGTTCATGCTGCTATTCAGATGGATCTTCAGGCAAGTAAGTACAGAGCTCCTGAAGGAAATCTCAGTGACATAATGGCAGTTCTGCAAAATCACTCATATGCCTGGCCAAGTACAAGAGTCATGGTGGACACAAACTCAGAGCTACAAACATATCAGATATGTGGTTAGACAAATGAGTATCAGAGCCTACAGTGTGTTCTAAAGAACTATGAACATTCAGCATATTGAGTATTTCACAAGGTGCCAGACTTCAGCTCCTGATCCATGGTATTTGCTTTAATAGTGCTGTACATAAGCAGTCTACATCTACAAGATGTGACACTATGGAGTTTGAGTGCCAATTACATTCTAGAAATACTAATGCTGAAGTCCAAATTACCTGAAAATTGACTTTACTAAAAAGTTGTTTTGGAATTTTAGCTACTTGTGGCAGTCTAAATAGAATACAAACTGAGTACTTTAAAGCTGGAAATGTTTTTGAGGCTCTCAGCCAAAATTAATCTTGATTATTTTGAAGGTTACTGAATCAAAACCAAATCTTAAAAAAAAATTAACTTTATGTTAGTTACTTTTAAAAGTACATGCAACTAAAGCTGGCATTCTCTAAAGGTCCCTGTGCTGCACAGAAGCCAGTTATGCAAACAATTCTCCACACCCCACCACCAGCCAGTCCCTTGCTGTATATTTATGGATACACACCCATGTTCCTATGTGGTCTCTACAGCACTGCCCTGCGGGACAGATACCTCATCTGGGGCATTTCTTTCCCATATGGTATAATTTATCTGCACTATGGCACCACAGATCGTCGTGAGAAAAGCTATACCTTCCATTCTCATAATGAACAATGTGGAGAACTGTTCCTACTAACAAACCCTCTCCCAGGATTTCCTGGACTTCTTCCTTTTACTGTCTCTCAGTGCTGTCAGAGACTCTTATTATATACTCAACACAGTTCTGAATCTCCAATTCATTATGCAACTGCACTGTGCCCGTGCAATTCAATTTATTCAGGCTATGAATCTTGGGAGACTTCAGGTCCAGATCCCTTAGCCCTTCTCCATAACTGCACCTCTACACCAGCAACAGTCTCTTTCAGTGCAGCTTCTTAATTTGTTTGACAGACTAACAGAAGCCGTGAATCACAAGTTGAGCCAAAGCCCTGGAATACTGCAAGTGTACAATCTTACCAGGCAGGAGAGGATCTTCAATACATAGCATGGATGGTCTGTATCCATTAGTCATGACTTTCATGATTTCTTCTTTGGCAATATAGGCACCTCCATTTTTTATTCTAATACCAGTTTTCAAGTAGTTAAAGTTCCTTCCATAGAGTTCAAAAAATTCTATTAGAAGCATTCCAAGGTTTTCATCAGCTCTTCTGGCATCAATTCTTGGATGCAGCTGTGACAAAACACAGTTTTTGATTATTAAAAATTAATAGTTTTCAGACCAAGAACACAGGGCAACGAAAAGCTCTCATTTAAACAGCTGAGTATTATTTCACAGAAGTCTCAACTCAGTCATTCCTTCTTCATGAATTTAAACTACTCTCACACAACCGAGAGGGGGCAGCACTTCAGCAGTATCTGGAAGCCCAAGAATTCTTTCAACCTTCATCATGGCTTTTTGAGGCTTAGGGAATTCTTTCCCCTAAGTCAAAAGCAATAAAGAAGTATTGCTGCTACTAAATTACAGCTTAGTATGTACTAATTGTTATAATTAGTTAGTAACAAAGTAATACCTGATTTTTCACAGAAAATCTATCCCTCAATGTTTTCAGAAGGAGGGGCAGAATCTATCTGTCCCAATTAAAATACAGTTCTTGTCTCTATCTCCACATATTATATTTGGTATATAAAATCGATAGTAATATTTCAACAAGCAGCAGCAGCAGAGAATATGTAGTTTTTCCATCACCACAGCTGCCAAGAGATGCTAACTCCAGACTTGTTCATACCTGTAGGAAGCGTACTGTCACAAAAACTTATTGGAAGGCATTGTGACTCATGTGTAACACCGTAACTCAGTTATTTCATCAGTTATGTACAGCATATGTCAGTCTTACGCATGTCAAAACCTAAACAACACAATTAAAAACCAACCTGACTGTTGGATTTCATAATTTTAATAAACACTGAAATCAACTACTCTGCACATTCAGTATCAGTAGTCTAGGAAGCAACACACAAACTGCATCCTGGCAGATTTACACAACACCATCAGGTACCATTAGGTAACACCATTCAGGTACACACCCAGGTACAGAAAACAATGCACAGCCCCTATGCCTTTCACAAGGCTCCTGCTGCTGTTTCACTTCACACAGGGAAGAGAAGTTCTTAGATGTTTGAGAGGTAGTCCATAGGAACTGCCAACAGTCAAACGCTTAGAGCCATAACAACAAAGCTGTGCATTGTGAGGGGCAGTCAGAAGAAACAGTGCAACAAAAGGGCATAGGTACAAAAATCAAAATATTTTAAAGAACACAGAAACAAATAAGGAACAGACTTACCTGCAGGAAACTAATTGCCATTAAAATTAGGCTGTAAGAGCTAATTCCACCAGTAAAAACTTCATTCAAATCCCTCTGAAGGAGGAACTGTTTTAATACTAAAATCAAATAAGGCAGCAAAGAGTATTTCTGCAAAGCAAAGTAAGTCTTATCAATTACAATGTCAACATTCCAGAACAAATTAAGCACTACACCATCTCAATACACAAAAATTCGTCTAATACAAAAATTTTCAGTGATGTGCTATAAAGTGTTTCCATAGGAAGAACTGAAACATGCATTTTTTTATTCTAGATGCTGATGAATAGACTTCAACTCTGAAGAGCTTACATATAAAATTTATCCCCCAAACATTGAGATTTTTATATCCTTCTCTGAATGCCAGTGTCACTTACTATAGTCAAAACTTGCAATCTGAATAATACTTTTACTGAAGAGCATAAAAGGATACTTTTAAGTATGTAGCTACAGAAGACCTGGTTTATAGAAGTTTAGCAAGACAGTATTCATAATCAACCATCACTGAAATTCAACGTAAGCAAACCTTGAAAAGATACTCCCTTTAGAAGACAAGTTTAGTACCTATCTGCAGATCTAGACATGATTGCAGAAGTCCCTTCAGTGTACAGGTTTATTCAGGCAAACAGCTAGCACTCGAAGGGAACACGGAATAGATACCAATAGAAAATAAATTAAAACATCCATGTTTAATTAATGAAAATAGTCTTCAGCAGTAAATTTTCAAGCCATACCAAAAAAGGTTAGCTAAGCATTTAAGCACATCCTTGGTAAGTAGTATAACATTCACTACATGGTTGGTACCTTCATGTATTCCTTGATAAATCGAGCTGCCTTCACACCAGTTTCTACATTAAAACTGATATCAACTTTCACTTCTGTCTCCTGGTCAGTAAGTTTTATTATTGGTACCTGAAAAGATTAAAACAATTATGAATCCCCGGAAATACAACACTGGTGCTATTCTCTAGCTTACTCACTTAAGACAGAGATACTACCAATGCTGATTAATGCAACTATCAAGTCTGTCTTTTTGAGAAGAGTTAACAACCCTAACTTGACTGACAAGTAAACGTTTTTTTTTAGTTTGGTGATTAAAAACACGCACACGTACAATTACATTAACTTACAATCACTGTTACACCCATAGTTATTGGACATGTGCCTTCATAGCTGCAATACCAGTGTTTTGTAAGACAACTAAGTTTAGTTAATTTAATAACTTGCTCCTGTTAATAGATGTTCTAACCTAATAACCTGCGGGAACTGAACTCCTCTGACCCAGCTCTGTGCCATTCACTTGCTAAACTGATAGAAGACTAACCTAGCAGAAAGCAATGTCTGTTGGTTTATCAAGCTGAACTGGTTCACTGTAGTGTCAAATGAAAGCCAGATGAGACAAAGCAAAGCAGAAGCAGCAGTACAGCAGCAATAAATTATTACAGATTGACTGAATATGTAGTTCAGCCTCACACCATCATCTGGAAAGCAGTATCTTCCAAAACCATCTTAAATCATAACCTCAACTTCAGCTGACAGTATTTATTTTAAATTGAACTTTATGTATTTTTAATCTGAAATGGAAAATGAAGAAGAGTAGATGTATGGCATCATCTTATACCAACAGCAGAAGGAATAAAATAAGAAAGGCTAATAGAATTGTAAGCCTAGCCTACTGCCATTTTCCATCACTAACTGGTAACACAGATTCTGAAAATCCCATTTGTTCTCAAGTAAACCAAAGACTACCAGAGCTACTGTTATGTGCTGCTACTCCAATGGAAGCCACAAGAATATTCTGGACCTAAAAGAGTTAGCCTGTTTTGGAGACCACAAAACATAGCAGTTTGTTAACAGAAGTTTCGAATACTCACCCTAGTCTCCTGGGAAAACATCACTTGCTCAGTAACATAAAATTCTCATACATTAAGTTTTTAACATATTCAATGTGATTTGTTAGGCTTACAAGATAGATGCAAGAGATAATACTCATCAGTTTCACAAATTAAATAAAGCTCACAAGTAGCATATTTTGGAAGGCAAAAACAAATGTTAGGTTTGGAACATTTCACTATGTCATTAGAAACAAGACAATCGGAAAATTGTTTTCCAAGACAGACAGCTCTAGTTAGTGGTCCCTGGTTAAACAAATTCCCCTCAAAGGTCAATGGAAAAACATTATGCTAAGAGTAAATTTATTTTACTGGATATTTTGCAAATACTGCCTTTCAGATCCCTATTGACGACATAAGCACAAGATATGGCCTTCCAGCAAACACAGTACACTATTACCACTGTCCGTGTGAAAGACTACATGTTATTGCTAAGCACGTACAGATTCTACTGAAATCTTGCTCAGAGAGCTTAAGGCAATATAATTTGCTTCATGAATTAAAAGCACATATTTACCACCAACATCTTAAGGGATCTGAAAGTTTTTTAGTTCAGTATTCCAAAGACTATTACTTACCGTAGCTTTATCAAGTACTTTAATGGAATATGGTTCAGCCACATTGTGTTTTCTTAGCGCTTGCTCCAGCAGCTGTAAAGGAGGCCGTTCCCATTTCCCAAAAACAACCAGATCAATATCACTAGACAAAAAGAACACAATATGAAATCCATTAAGTCTAAAGTATAATACACCACCAAAAAATACGATCAAATTGGCATTCTACATATCACAAGTCCTACAGGGTGATCACTGTGCAGCTTTTAATCTATGTTCCCAATTAACTCCTTTTAGGATTGTTAAGCAAGAGTCTACTGTGCTCTAGGACCCAAAGCAGCATTTTACTGTCCTGCCTCCACTTCTCTGATGAGTTCTTTGAGGTCCTCTCCCTTTTACCTTTCCTGCTCCCTCCCCTCTGACTTCCACAGCCCAATTCTATCCCTAACCTATATACCCATGTTGACAAGCACATTAATAGTCCAAACCATTTTTATCAGTGATTACTATTCATAGAAATGAAATTTCCAGTGCTTTCCTACTGAAAATTTAATCAATGTAAAGATAACACAGTCTTTTACACAGAGCTACACAGGTTTTCCACATCCATCAATTGAACCATTAAGTGATATAAAACAACAAATTAAGTAAGACATTTTGCTCTCCAAACCTATGAGAATACACCACAGTGATGACTCTTTCAATTTTACAAAGTAACTCTGTGATAAGTGACACACTCTCAGTAATTCATCTTATTTAACACAACAGTGTTTACACAGTAAACAATAAATATTCATTTCCACTGTATGTTTAAAAGGGTCAACAGAGCAGTATGATGATACATAAAAAACTTATTGCAAATCTTGAAGTTCAAAAGCTTTTCCCTTTGTCACATTAAACACTAGACAAAAGTTTGACTGAAAGTTTGACAGGTTTACACATTCCAATTTAAACTCCTCTTTGAAATTTACCATTTCTCTAAAAGGAAAACTTTATGTAAAAGTAAACTATTACTTACCTAGTTGGAAGATAAAGCCCTGTACTAAAGCTGCCAAATATCTGGACCTGAAAAAAAACCACACGAAGGAAATATCTTGTAACTATGGATGATCACTTAATTTTACTTTCAGAAGACAATATTTTTCTCGACTTGTTAAGGATATAGTCTATATCCTTAAAGTATTATACACTACACTAAGCATGTACAACTACACTTTTTCTTACACATGCAACTTTAGAGGAAATTGGGTACTTCTTTAACATGAAATAAATACCAATCCTGCTAACAGAGCAGAGATTTAAACAAATGCTTTTCAGTATTTATTTCCAGTTTGACAGCTTTTATCACTTTCCTTCCTTCCTGCTTCCTTTTTTCCTCACAGAACAGCTTTACTGAAATTGGAAGAGTTTAAGGGAATAAATTTTCCAAATTTTTAGGTTTAAAAAACAGTAAGTGCATCTAAACGTATAATTCAGATAAAGATAAATACTCCAGATTTTACTGTTAAGGATGACTATGAAGTAGCAGCAGGTATCTTTGTGTGGAAAAGCAGGCATGCTGGAGATAAATCCACAGTCCACATCAAATATTTTTAGTATGCTTCCAATCTAAAGAATTGAGACCTTCTTCACCCTCTGATAGAGCAGAGCACAATTTATAAGTACACTTCTTTCTTCCTATGAAAAGGTTGGGCAACACTGGGTCATTTTAGTGTTTCTATCTATTTCCACGAGGCAGAAAAGTCTTACTATGAAGGAAAAACACGGGTAAGGATGAAGCAGATGAGCTTTACAGTATCTTTAGCTTAGTGCTGTGGCCAGAGGCCTCACTTTTTGCCACAGGAGGATATGAAATCAAAGTGATCTGAAGCATTTTTCTGCTTACAAATTACAGTGCTACTATCTGATAATCATGAGGGTGATGCTAGAGATACAGTTCTTTTTGGATGAGACATTCTTTTTGTATGAGCAAACTTACTCATTGGGTTACAAAGTGTTTGAAATTACACAAACATTGGTTGCAAAGTATCTCAGGGAGTGCAATTTTCCCATTAAAGTAGGGCTAAAGTAACCTCCTGAATGTCAAATTCATGAAGAGTACAAAAAAACCCAAGAAAATCTGTGTTTAACTGCTCTTTTGTAAAACATTATTATTTACAAACATCCACAGTCAGGATGCCTTACAGCAATGAACACATAGGTAGTCAGTCTCACTTTAACATCCAAAATTAAGTTATAAGACAATCAATTTACAGAACCACAGAATCAACCAGATTGGAAAAGACCTCTGAGATCGAGTCCAACCCATGACCCAGCACCACTCTATCAACTAGACCACAGCACTAAGTGTCACATCCAGTCTCTTCTTAAATACCTCCAGGGACTCCACCACCTCCCTGGGCAGCCCATTCCAATGTCTGATCACTCTCTCTGTATAAAATTCCTTTCTAATGTCTAACCTAAACCTCCCCTGGCATAGATTAGGACTGTGCCCTCTTGTCCTACTGCTTTATTACTTTAAGAAATGCACTACTTAAAGTGGACAGCTCTTCACATTCCCAGTTCTCAAAATGAAAAAATAATCAGTAACATTCATTAACCTGACATCTAGGTTTGAAGTCTCCCCCAATTTTCAAAATGAATTGCCAAATACTGCAAGAGCTGCGATGTGAAGTCAATTGCCTTAAGTTTGAAGTATTATCTGTTAATTTCTAAAACACAGAATATAATAGCAAGGTTAAGTGAATGAAGCTCTACAATTTACTAGAGAAGCAAATCACAACTTAAATTACACTCACATCAGCTGTAGGCCAGAGATCTTTGATGACTGTTTCTATTCTTTTTACCACTTCTCTTCTCATAGCTGCTTCTTCAGGACGAGGGGACATGAAGTCATAGAAGTCAATTATTTCTTCATGTAGTCTAATGGGGAAAGTAGGATCAGTTATAATGACAATTTAACTATTACAATAAATTTTACCAGAAACAGGCCACAGGCTTTATTCAATATCATTCTTTAACCAAAAGACTCAGAACACTAACTCTAGTAGACATTTACTAAATTTCTTACTGGTTCAACATTGGAAGCCAAATTCAATTCCTGTTTCTCTATGTTTATTTTCTTTAAAAAACAAAGTTGAATCTTAAAAACTACGTAATGACACAAATGTGAAATGGCACCAGAACAACTAAAATCTTCAAATAGGTTTATTCTTCCAGCAGTTCTTACTTCTGTGTATGTGGTAGCTTACACAGACTTGCAAACAGGCCACTGGCATTGATGCATTTCTGTGAAGGGCAATAAAAAGGACATTTGAGTATTTCTTGATATGAACATGTCCACTTTGACAAATGGGGATTCCCTTGACACTCAAACCCTTTATTAGCCGTTAATTCACACAGGAAGTGACCTTTCCACTGAATGCAGAGTAAGAAGTGTTAAATATGTTCTCAAGTGTAAAGTATTTTAATACCAGTGCTACGTGAAGAGTTCTGACACTGGAACCTTATACACCTATTAAGCCCTTTTGTTTCCCATCTCCCAATACTACAGAACACTTGCTGCCAAATTTGAGTTTTAAGGTGAATGCCACGTTTGCTTTTTTCAGTGGAAAAGCATCAAGCTATGCCAAACAAAACAAAAAAAAAAAAGCAAATAACTACCGCTGTGACATTTTACAAAGACATCTTTTGATGTTGACACATTTTTAAGATTTCTCTCTAACTCAAGAAACATATCTAGTCAACAATGCAGTGAAATCCAAATACTGTCCTAAAACCAAAAATCAATCTATAGTTAATATACTTAGCCTTTCAAAAGTAAAATTTAATACAACTCCAGAAAAACTCATAACTCTTCACCTGAGACTTCTGCAACTCATTTTAAAAGGTATTTCCAACTCTAACAGATAAAAATTAGGCATATCTGTTGGAGGTTAAGTGTCAGAATTCAATACACAAAGAGATTTCAGCAGCAAAGCACAAAGACACTTCCAAAAAGCATACATATTTAGAATTACTGTTTGCCCTTTCTCTGATCTTAAACTGAGCCTGGATCCCTAAATGAACATTTAAGTACACTGCAGACTACATTTCAATCTGTTGATGAATCTACTTGATTCCAAAACTTTCGAGCAAGACAGAAAATGCAAACTAACATGACCCTGTTTTGTTTACAGAAAGTATGCTATTTTCCTTTGCAAGACAACAAGACCAAAGAATAAAATACTTGCAACACACCTAACAGCAGTGGGGCCAAACTGAAGACTTCCTATTCTCCTGCCTATAAAAATTTGCAGTAAGTAGACACAGGGTGAAAGCAAGGAAAAGCAGGAAAGACAAAGGGGCAGCCATCCTTCCAAGCCTCCAGTAATTTCCTTTGGCATACTTTTGGGGTGGATCCCAATCATGATGCATATTAGCTCAAAGGACTTTTCTTTCATTGATTTTTCCAGGTCTTTCAGTCCATTTATGCTTTTGTCACAACGGCATTCTATGAGAATTTAAGTGTGCATCAAAGTAAAGAGAACTTTGTTTTAAATTGTTGCCTGGTAATGATTTTATCTGATGCTCTTTTTCTTGGGGCAAAAAAAGTTATTACTGGCAGTTCATCTTAAAACGTAACACTTCACAGGTTCTCAATTCATATCCACTTGTCTCTATCCACCAGCACTTTTCCAAGCTACCAATCCTCATTGATTTCTCTCTCTTTACACAAAAGCAAGTCCAAAGTTTGATCACTGCTAACCTTCTTCAGCTTGTTTTCAGTTTGCACCACATTTTCTGACAGGTGGCAAACACACACAGAGTCAACACGGAATTCTGCCCTTCAGTCCAACACACACCTGTTTTCATTTTATTGTCTCTACATTCGCCAAGATTGCTGCTGCTACTTGAGTATACAGCTGCTCTTTAAAAGAAATCATTATGAAGGAGCTTTAAGGTGTTTTCTGAACAAAACTACCAACATAAAGCCCATCCACTGGGTATATTCAGCCTGAACTATTTTTCTTCAGTCACGATTCTGTATTTACTGAAATTCAACTTTACCAGTAATTTTATAATCTAACGAACAATGAAATCCCACTGCAACCGTCTGCAGTCAGCTCTAGCTTTCTATTACCTCTTCTATCCTTTTCTCATTCATTTCTTCCCTCCAAGTATTTATAAATATATGGAGCAACAGCATCTTGAGTAATTCTACTGGTAATCTTCCCTTATTATAAAGTAAATAATTTATTCTTTCCTTTGGTTATTTCTAAGCAGCTAACCCATAAGCCCAGCAAATCTGTAACTGTTCAGTTTTTACATAGTCTTCGAAAAAGAATCTCAGAAACATTCTTCTGAAAAAAAAAAAAATCCAGCAGTTCTGTGTTATCAGACTGAACACAGGAATACAGATTAACAATTAATCCTCCCAGAAAATGAGACCTGTGAGACACAACTACCTTTATCAAAACATGCACTAGACCCTTTCTTTATGTTTGCTCATGCAAGCAAGTTCTGTTTTGTTACAGTATCAGCACCATCCAACCACTACAGGAGACATTTCTGGAAAAAAAATGCATTTATAGTAGCCATCCTGTATTAGAGGAGGAGAATAAAAGGGGTCTGAGTTCCCCTATGCACTGCAACCTCTACCATACGCAGCACAGCCTTTCAAAAGCAGCCCCTAGCGTGTCAGTGAGCTCAGAAAAATAGCCAGCACATAAGCACTCTCACTTCAATGCCCCCACAGAGCTTCTGTTCAGATGATTAACACTGTCACAATTCTTAATCGTATCATGAAAGAAGAATATCACCCATCACTACTCTACATTTCCTTCCCTGATCTACCTTGTACTATGAAGTCAGCTTCATATTTTCTACTTTGTACTGGCAAGACAGTACTTTGCTGTTGTCCCACACAAACCGAATCATTAAACAAAGGGCTAGATAATCAAAAGTCATTTAGAGTTCAAACTATACTCATGGCTAATTCCTCTGAAATCATTCGGCATATACCACAAGACACGGCTGTACAACAGGTATCATTCTTCTGATTGGATTTAAACATTCTTGCTGAAATTTAAAATGACAGTTGCCCAGAGTCAAAGAAAGTTCTCATGAGAAGTCAATCTCAAGACCTTCTCTGACAGAAGGTAATGCAATTAGTTCACTTTAATTCTTACTATATGATCTGACTTTCCTCAGGTGCCCTTTCATGTCTCTCTACGAGCCCTAATGACTCTGGAAAAGTTTCTTGCTTTTGATGTGCAAGGTTTTCAGGTTTTAACGCACTTAGTAAACCAGCTCTCAAACCCTCTGTCTTAACAGACTTCTATTTTCTTTGCTCTTTCCAGTCAGTTTTCCTTAATTCAACAGTTTCTGCTTCTTAGAGAACATTTTCCTGGTCTATGTCCTTCTGGATAAGAATCAGTGTTATCCTCACAGTCAGCACATGACAGCCCAACCACTTCAGCATTTTAGCCTTTTGGATTCCACCTGAAGAAGCTTCTCAAAATTGAGATGCTTTTTGAAAATTTAATGTTACAATAGTTTACATTTTTCTAAACATCTTTGCTCAAACAAGGTTATTGGAACACAGTCATAAAAAAAGCAGCTCTGATACACATAAAACAAGATCTTGTATGCTGCTCCTGTATGCTAACCCTGGAGTAACTTCTCTACTGTCTGAAAAAAACAGGTAATAATGGGACATTCAGCCAGCCAACACAGGGATAGTTTTTACTTAAGTATTTTGTCCACAGAGCCTCTATGATTTTCATAAGCTCCTCTTAAGTCAGGACTGTGAGACAGTATTTTAATCATTAGGAACACAATTTCCATTTGCAGCACATGATGTACATGCAGATACAAGTAACATCCTAACTCTTTCTTTTTTAATAGCACTTCCTTCAACATATAGCTGGTCAATTTGCTCAATTTTCTTCTGGCTTCTTAAAGAATTTGGACTCCCAACAGCATCCCTGCACCTAACTATCTTCTATAACATTTTAAGATGCCTATTGGATTACTTTTCTAGCAAATGTAGGCCTTTTAATCAACTATCTCACGAGGCAGTTTTATTATATTTATAGAAACACTGGGAAAGAAACTTGTTGATGAGCTGTAACTGTACTCTTAATGCAAGGTGGAAAAGATTAGAACACAGGGATGAAGAAGAGAGGATACTTGTACTTGCTACACTATTCAGCTTGCTAATTTTAACAGCCTATTCACCGATGCTATTACTGGCTAAGCACAGCAAGCATCTGCTGCTTACAGGCTGAGCTATGCAACAGAATTAACATCTTCTGTTTATCAAAAAATTATCCCTTTTACTGGTTTAGGAAAGGCAGATGCACTTCTACTCTCCAGGTTAAAATAAAACTCAGGTGACATTCTCAGACTTTTGTAATGTTTTTCCTTAAAGGCAGGTATCTAACAAAGGAGAGCATGTACTTTATTCATGTACTGTATCTAGAACTATTATTACACATAAGACTGACTTATTACTTCAAGGGCTAACTTCATTGCACTGAAATTGAAATACTCAAACAGCATCAACAAACCAGAAGGTGAATGAAAAGCTACAGAGACTGTTCCCTCAAGTAAGCAGCCTTTCTTTTCAGCATGCCTATGCTATTAAGCACATGAATTTATTCTAAAGAAACAGACAGAAACATGACTGCACCCTTTACATGGAACAACTAATTATTTTTAATAACATATCCTCTACTTACTAGAATGAGTATTTTTCTAACTAGAGTCTAAAACATAATCAAAGAATCGTTATAAAAGGAAAGAAAAGATGACACAGTTAAAGCACGTGGGTGTAACACTACAGGTGTGTAGGAAAGGGAAGTAAAGAAATGGGGAGGTATAAACAGTATTTCAACAGAATCTTTGTTGAAATAAAGGTTACAAGACATAGAATACATTCTTTCAATGAAACACAAACTCCAAAACACATGCGAGGACTTTGCTGTCTTGAGATTAAACACTGAAAGGCACAGCAGTCACTGCACATATTTTGGAAATCTGTTGAACCACACCACCTAGAACTAGAGCAGAGCACAATTGCATTACCATGGAAATGCAGGTGAAATCTCACACTACAACAATCAAAATGCATTCAGTAGTTGAAATCACTCTTACAGTCTAAGGAACACAGTTCAGTGAAATAAAGGAGAATATATATATATATATATATATATATATATATATATATATATATATATATATATATATATATATATATATATATATATATGAGTGAAAGAAATGGTATATTCTGAGACACAGACTTTTCCAGTATGATCTGAAATTAGGAAATCTGCAAAAGTTGCAAAATTAAAACAATGACCATGAAGAGGAGATGAACTTAAAATTCTTCTCTTCCCACTAAACTCACAACATCCATCAGATGCCTTTAGCTTTGTATACTAGTCCTCCTTAATACCAGTAAGGCTCAGGCAGGAGTACTCTTTACCATTTGCAATGTTCTAAGACTACAGATAAGAGAAACTATGAAAACAGTGTTACATTCAGACTATACTGCTGCAGCAAATGAGTCTCCTATTACTAGGTAATTCAGGCAGCAATTATCTTTGACACTGTAATTGTATGGAAGGTAGAAAACTACAAAGACTGACAGAATAAAAAAAAGAAATCTCAACTATTAGAACTTACAAATCAGAGCTGTGAAGTGTTTTACAGACAGGTACCCTAAACACCACACTCAAATAAGAATCAAGCTTACTTTGCAAGTTAACTACTACTGAGAGAATGGAAGAAAAAAGCACTTTTGTTTTCATCCACAGAACAAAGAGTAGTTTATAAAATATACTGTACCTTTTCCACAAGAGATCATATTGTTCTTATTTCCCCTCTAAGCTTTCCCTTTGCCCCACAGTCTTTCAAGTCAAAGCCTGTCCTAATTTTAGACCAAATTTCTTGCCAATTAGATTTTACCTCTTAGGAACACTTTAATAGTTGATGTGCTCAAGAAACTAAGCTTGTTGGACTGATTTACACTGCAGATTTCCAGACTTAAGTAACAGAATTTGTTTGCATTTTGAAAAAGAATCAAAAAATAATGTATTTTTGCAAACTATGTCAAACCAGTATAACTCAAGCAATTACATTATTAATGGCTAGATGTCCCCTGAAAAAGCTGTATTATAAAAAAATATAAAAAATAAGCAGATGTACATCTCCAGTTTAATACATGGCAAAACAGACCCGCTATGTAAGCTTCTGAAGTACATTACTCCTGACTTGGGCTGCTGGACTTCACCACACCATCAAGAAAATACCACAATTATTTTGTTGTACCAGTGAAGAACACCATATGTTAAACCTTGGAACTGAATCAGCAAGCTTGCTATGCCAATAAATAGAACCACTAAACCCCAAAATTCCTGTTGTAATACCATTCTTTTCCAAATGCCCAAGGATAGCAAGTGATTAACATCCCAGACAAGTCAGATGAAACACAAGAGAAGAAACACATTAGTGATGAGAGACTAATTATGCCCACGCAGATCAGGTATGCATTACACTAGGTTAGCCACTGAAATGTTTAAGAGAAGCAACTCTTGACATAATCCCAAGGAGCAGAATCTAATTCAAAATGTATCCATCAAAGCACCACTAGCAGCAAACCCTGCACATTCAAAGTCAGCATCCCTGCAAGGCAACAAAAGCTAGAAAAGCCTTTTCTGGATTTCAGTACTGCTGAGTTCACCATATAAAAGAGGAAGCTCCTTAAGTTAAGAATCGTAACCAAAAGAATAAGGTGTTTCAGTGACTGTGAAAGAGATCACACTGGTTGTAGCAGAAACGTGCATCACTAAGCAGGTTTTAGGGGAAAAAAGAGCTTCTACCACCTTGTCACAGGATTCCATCAGAAGATGTCTTCAGAAACCCTGAAGTCATGTACAAAGAGGAAAAGAGGATTGGAAGATTAAGGATATCAAAAACGATTATGAGGAACAACTTAATGAGATGCAAAGCTATGCTTGAGAAAGGCTAAACTAGTTCAAGAGCCCCAAAACCTGCTTCTGTTAAGTGAATTAAGTGATCAGTACAGAGAAAGTCAAGTGATCCCAGTGTGTGACATGCAGAGAAGCTAGTGCTTTTTTCTTTATTTTTAATCCTTCAGAAGTTTCCCTGATCCATAACTACATAGGGAGAACTTATCACAAGCCAACTTTTCAGTAGAAAATACTCCATAAAAAATCTGTTCCTGATAATTTGGTATTCACCAAGTTACACTCACTCGATACTGCATTTGTATCAGAATAACACTTAAGTAGTTATCTTTTTTTAGTTTAAAAGCATTAGTTTTGACATTCAAAATAGTCAAAGTAGCCAAAAGTAGAATCAATGCAACACAAATAGTTATGACTGTATCAAGATGCTAACACAGTTATCATAAATGGTAGTAGTGTCACAAAAAAAAAAAAAAACTAACAAAACATTAAGAGCTACTTGAAGAATCAGTGATCCACAAAGGCAAATCTGTTATCTACCTGGATTCCCAAATAGCATTTGACAATGGCCCCACATGCACTTATGCAGGCTTATGAAGAAACTAAGCTGATATGAGGGTGAAGACTTGATAAAGAATTGTTTTAAACAAAACAAACAAGCTGTATCTCTCAGTTTCTGTATTAAAGGAAGATCACCAGTGAAGCCTCAAAACACAAAAACAACATGCAAGTCTCACATTAGTAATCAGGAAACAAAGTACAAGATAGAACAAGATAGCCCAACATGCAGGAATACCATGACACTATCACACACAGGTCTGGTTCATGCAAGTCCCAAAGATACACCAGAATTGCAAAGCATATAGAAGGGACCAACATCCAGAAGCAGAAAGAAGGCATTTCTTCTTCAACAGAAGAAATGATTAAACAGAGTAGAAAACAAGACAACTGTCAGGTGATTCAACTTTTCCCACTCCTTTTTCAAGTCAGCTGCAAAGAACACTCATGGACTGCCTCAGTGATGCACAGAGCTGTGACTGGCAGCAACTACAACCCTAGTGACAGCCTCAAGGAAAAAAAAAAAAAAGATCCTTACATAATGCATAGCTTAACTAAGGAACATCTACCCACAGGTCACTTCTGATCCCAGGTCATACAAGATCAAGACATTCACACACAAAATCCACAGTAAGTAACAATGCACTGCCTGTAGCCCAGGTAGTCCAAGAACCATACATCATTTAAAGCTAAGAGATGCTTCCAGGAAATATCACCACAGGCTCATGTTGATTTATTCCTCTACCAATATTTGGCACTGTCCTCTAATGGTCTCACCCCGTACAGCTGTTGATGTTCTTAATGCCAATTATCTCTACTGCCAAAGCCTAACAACTGGCAAAAACATCATGAAGCTGATGCCAGGATGAAACTGGTCCAAACATGTCCCATTCTCCTTTATACACAGATGTGAGCACCTGTCATGCAAAGCCTTCTCATGTTTTACCACTGTAGCTTAGCCCTTCTGACCTCTAGTACCTCTACTGACTCTCAAGTCTACTGCTGCCAAAACAGTCCTTTCACTCCACTGCCAAAAGCATCAGTCTCTAACTCTAGGCTAGGTATCCACTTTACAAGGAAACTTTGAGCTTTACCTACTCTAGTCAACTTACTTGACCACGGAAAAAACAGATGTTCTATTATTTTGATATTCATCCAGCAACTACCCTTGAACTTTGCTGTGTACCAGCCTCTAGGCATGAAAACAATCCATTCAACTACATCCCGCTGCTCTCTCCAGAAATTTACTGTGACTAACAACCAACTACTCCCACGCAAGGATATATACCTCATACTACGGTATATACTGCCTAGTTCTGCCCTGATCTTGTAGTCAAACAAAACAAGAATTGAGTGTACAGCACCAGTGCTACCTGCCTCCTACATTAACGCCTCCACTACAGGTACCCACCTAACACTGGAGACAGCAAACACCATGGATTTAACAGTAGTGTGGATGAAGCATAGCCTACTGTGTTGATTCTTTATCAGAAGGTGTTGGAGCAAGACAGCACTGTTAACTATGGGGATAAGTTAAGAATAACCACCCTTGAGAAACCCTTAAAGCCCTTACAAAAGCTGGACACTCCAGTGCAGACACTAAAGGCATCATAGAGGTTCCAAAGTCTACATTCTTCCAGCTCAAAGTACGAGAAAACAAAATTTGCAAAAGGGGCTAACAATGGGGCATCCCTACACATTAGTTTACATCTGACAGCTCTGACAGCAGCATAATAAGACGCAAGGGTTGACAAACACGCAACTGAAGCTATGCAAGGTCCTGAAGCAATGCATTTCTAACAGTGCCTTCCACAATCCCCTAATTTATCCTGGTCAAAGTTCAGCAATATACCAAAAAAGCAAAAAACCCTGTAAGATGGGAATTAGAAACACTTCACACAGGTGAAGAAATAAAGAAAACCTAATACAGACTTAACATACAGTAGCACCACCACACCTCTAGAGATCACTTTTTTTACACAGTATCATTCAGCTGCAAACTGGAGAACACTAAAGCAAGTCTTCTGGGGAAGCATTGTCATAAGCTTACCTTGCTTATGAGAATTCCCCCTAGGTACCTGCTGTGGTCGTCAGGGAATGCTGGCCTGAATCCTCCTTCAGCCTAAGGAAATGCAGAGGTCTTTGCACTCTTGTGCTCTACAGCAGAATTTCTGTGTCATTATCAAGAGATGATTAAAGACAACCAGCTATGTAGGGGGAAAAACGAATGCAGTAAGTCATCAGACACTATGCAACACTAATTAGTCCAGGCAGAGCACCATTCCAACATATCATAACAGTTCTGGTACCCAAACTAATCCTCAACAAGCCAGTTCTGTTGTTTCTGCACAGCACTGTAATGTGCCAAGCAGATATGCCAGGTATTTCACTGCTAATCTCATTCAACATCTACAATTAGTCTGAACATTTAGTTGAAAGCATTAAGCACAACAGCCTCATATTGTTAAAAATGCTTTAATTCTTTACTTAATTAATTAAATTCATACTAAGGAACAAAATAATTAAATCTGATATGACTTTATACGAGTCATAAGCTATTCACTACATCTTATGAGAAAGCATTCTTATTAGCTCTGTGTCCAAATGTGGGACCTGTGAGTCCTTAGTAAAAAGTTTAGAATAGTTTGATGCCATATTATGAAATAAAATTTGAGCACCTTTAAACTCTCTGGATGCTTATATTTAAGATACTGTCTTTACAGAAACAGGAGGTATTTGCTTAACAAAGAATTCAAACCCTAAGATGTTAAGCATAGTTTTAAACCACACAAGAGAATATTTCACAGTACCAAGAAACAACATGTAGCTCTGAACATCAGTCACAACAGTATGAACTAACCTCATAATATTAAAGAAAACTTCTCTGCCTTGCATCTGAAAACAATCATTTTGTCATCTGTAGTCCTAAACTAAACCCAGGCACATAGGAATTTGCACTTTTGCCGTATTAATCTCTCTGCTGAAGCCATATTATTCCAGTGCTTCAATCTCCTCACACCTTACCTTCCAAAATTCTGTAAAAGTATGATACAGAACAATCTAGGGTATCTAAAAGTATAGCTTTGGGATGAAGTCTAATCAAGCACAGCTACTCACACTTGTGTTTTATAAGAAAATTTCCTTTTCAAAGATTGCCATGCTGCTGTCAAAAAGTGCTGAAAGCATGAGTCCACTGGAAGAAAAGGAATGCTGTATAAAACCAGAGTAAAACACAGACTTTATAGCATACAAAGTTCCTAAACATCACCACACTTACCATCACAAAGTCACTGACTATGAGCAACTTGAGAAAAAACTACTATGACTTGCACTGCTACAGACCATCTCCAGCTCTGAATGCAAAAGCAGAGAGAGCACAGTACTGTTTCAAAGCACGCAAACGATTCATCAAAAGTACTGCTGCAGCCTGGGAGAGGGCAAACAGAGATTACCCTTCTTAGTCTGTTACCAAAAGACAACACAGTAACACCGTGAGCTACTGTACATTACTTAGAAATTTCAGCATGTTGCAGAAAAACATTCTTTTGATAGCAATATTCACAGCAGAATAAGCTCTACCATTCATGCATAGTGTAAGCATAATAGCATCTATGATCAAGTCTTTCTTCCTATAATTGATGCCCAAACCAGATTGCAACTGAAGATTTTAAGGATTACATTTGTCAACAGTTGAATACACCAGTTTGGCACCACCGAAGATGCTCTATCAATAGGTCATGAGATATCGAAGTGATGCTTCAGGACCAGGCTGACAGTTCCAAGGAACAGCAGGCAGCTAAACAGGAATATAAAGGACCCACAAGAAAGTCCTGCAGGGATCTGTTCCCACTCCAGCCTTTACACTGTAATTTTTATTTGGATCGCCTACACCAGTCAGGCTTTAGGAAAATTATGTTAAACTCACCAGTAGTCATGACTTACTACAGAAGACAGATACCTAAATCCACCCTATCAGTGACAGTACTCTTATTTAAATCATATAAGTAATTAATAAAAAATTAGTAGCACCAAACAGAAAATTGTTCTAGAATACACACTTGTCCAAGATTCACCTTGGGTAACAGAACTCTAAGGCAGAAACTCCTTCTCATATTAGGTCTATGGTTTCAACATTGATGCTCTCTTTCAGCACTAGCTCCCTGCTACTTTAAGGAAGGCTCTGGAACTAAAGGATCACATATGCTGTAGGTTACTGATACTCCACTCCTAGAATCAGGTCCCACTGTAGTAACACAGATCCTTGACAGAAGATCAGGAAACACACCTTCCACTTTCAAAGCTTTTTAGCAAGACTTCTCACTAACATATCAGCAAAAGAACTACCCGTGTTTACAGAACTGAACAGTGCAATTGGATCTCGGCTAAACAATTTTCTCACGTATGGATTCTCTATAAAGTTATACTTGAAGAGTGGCATAACCAATATTAAAGGAAAGCTAACAGAAAACAAAAGGGCAAAAGATTAAACGTAAATCCATATGATTGGCATAGGTGGTGCTGCCTAAAAACTACAAGACAGAACCTGCAATGCCTGGATTTGATTCCCAGGTTTGCCATAGATCTGCTGGGTGACCTTAGGCAGCTCCCTCCTCTGCCTGCCTGGAGATCTGCCTCACTGACATTGACTTGCCTTACACAGATAAATTAAAAAGTTAACTCAGAGCTCTACTGCATCTCTTTGAAAATAAAACAAAAAATTCACACTATTTTTAAGATACTGCTGGAATTTTAGACATACATCTGAATATATAGTATAGGGCCCAGTGCTTCTAGCATAAGAACCCTCTTAAAGATTCCAATTCTAGCTTCCTGTAAGTAATTTGAATTTGCAGTGTCAGTCTGGAATTAAAAAGCAGCAGTCACAAGTCTTGTCCTTCCTAGGAGAAGCCTTGGTTTACAAAACCAGAACTTTAAAAATATCTTTTAATACTTCAGAATAACTTTAGTGTACTCAACACCTGACAGTAGCACACAAAAAAGGAAGACACTGTTCTTAAGTTAAATCTCTCACTTAAAAATTCCCAGTTCTCAAAGGGCATCCTGTTATCTTTAGCTATTTCTCCTATACAAACATGCAGTGCCTTTACTCCACAGGTATCCAAGGGTCTTGGATTTTAGGAGTTGCAAGAAACCATTTTTGAAATGACATCAGAAATCTGCTATGGTCAGTCAAGGCAGCTAGCACTTTTTCCAAGAATAAAATAACCTTAATGTTAGAAAGCAACATTTTGCCTTGACTGAATGAAATTTGACAGGTGAAATATAGCAAGCACACTGAGCGTCCCAGAGGGGCTTTGTTCAAGTTTAGTCCCTTCTCCATGCCAATAAGATCAAGCTGAATACTCGGCCTTACTACCCACCTATTTATATGAGAAAGGTATGGCCACAGAATAGGGTAAACTTCATAAAAGTGTTCTCTTTCGAAAGACAAGATTTCAGTTCAGATACTGGCTGGCTCAACCCATGCTAGCACTAGAACACACTTGAGAGACATGTTTTAAGACCACAACGACTTTCATGCTTATTTCAGACAGAACTCAGCACCTCCCTTTCAAGTGATGTTCCTAACACTCCTTGAGCTAACCAGCTTGCTACAGCCTAAGCAGAGGCATTTAAAAATGAGTACAAAGGTGTTCTTTGATTTCCACTGAACTGAAGCCTTCCACTTTTCCCTTACAATATGGATTGGCCCCTGGGAGCTTTGACAAGCATCCCTCACCCATCCTTCCTTTATTTATTGTAGGTGACCTCTGATATTGGCCTGGTAATTTCACCTCTCAACCTACTACAAAGCAAGGCCTAACCCCCTGTATCCATGGCTTCCCTGGTCCTGTCCGAATCGCTACTTCGTCCAGGAGCCACCCGGCCGGCACAGAGTAAGGTGATTTATAAAAGAGCACGGTGATTTATGAAAGAGCATGGGTTTGTGCCCCGCCGCCTCCTACCCTTGGCCTCGCTGCGGCGGCCGGCTCCAGAGGAGTTCATGTGACCCCAACCCAACGCCCCCGAGCTCGGAGGCGCCACGGCTGCTCACCCCTGCACGCCGGGACTGTATTTCCTGGTCTTCCAAGGAGTGCCGGGGCTTTGAAGCGCCGGCTGAGGCGGCTGCCGCTGCTGGTGCGGGGAGTTGTTGACGGTGACGCCGCGGCTGCCCGAGAGCAGGTAATTCATCCCATAGGTGCTGGCTTTATTCTCCCGTTTCCTGCGGCCCGGGTGGTACTGGTGCTGCTGGGGAGACGCCGGCTGCGGGTGGGGGCTGCGCGCCAGGTGCGGCGGCTGGTGGTGCCCGTTCACAGCGTTCACTTTGTTCTCGTGGAAGTTAAAAAACTCCCCGGGTCCGGCCCCGCTGCCCAGCAGCCCGGGAGGAGCCACCGCCACCGCCCGGGGGCCGCAGGAGGAAGAGGAGGAGCCGCCGCCTCCGCCGCCGCTGCACGATCCCGAGGAGGAGAAGCCGGGGCTCTCGGTGCCGGACTCCACCGACGAGCAGGAGGACGAGGAAGACACGGACGGCGACTTCTGCAGCCGCCGCCCTCCCTCGCCGCCGCCACCGTTCACCGCCGCGGGGCCGGCGGGGGCAGCGGGCACCAGTCCGGTCAGCAGGGCCGGCGGGGAAGGCGAGGGCGAAGGCGGCGACGACGAGGAGCAGCAGTCGCCGGGCGCTCCGAGCCGCACGCAGCCGTGCCCGCGGGGCGGAGAGGCGGCGGAGTCCAGCGCCGGGGAGTTGAGGCAGAGGTAGTGCGGGAAGCTGGCGCCGCCCCGGCCCCCCACGCCCTGCGAGGTCTCCCAGATCTGCATCCACAGCGCATTCGCGGGTCCTTTCTGCTCGGGCTGGATCCAGGCCACGCGGGGATCCATCCACGCCCGCCCGCCGCCGCCGCCCCTCACCGCCCGGCCAGAGCGCTGCGCCGCCGCCCGCTCGCCGCCCGCTCCCCCGCTCGCTCGCTCGCTCGGCCCGGCAGCGGCGCTAGGCGCGGGCCGGCAGCGGCCTCATGTGTCGCGGGGAGGGAGGAGGGAGAGCGGCTGGACGCAGAGCCGGGCGAGGCGAGCGCGGCTCGAGAGGAAGCGGAGGCGGCGCGAACTGTACCCGGCGCTGCCCGGAGCGCTCCTCTCGCCGTTCCAATGTGGCGTGTCCCCCTCGCCCGGGCCAGAACGGGCACTGCGCATGTCCCGCAGATTTTAAACCTTCACCGGAGACGGCCGCCCTGGCAACCGCACATGCGCGGGGAGCGGGAGGGAAAGGGGATTGGGAATGCTTCCCCCGCCCCGGCCGCCCGCCCGCCTGCGCCGGCGCGTCCAGAGCGGCTGTCCTTGTGCGTGGCCCCGGGGCGGGAGAGCAGCTGGATGTCCTGCTGGAAGCGGGTGCATGTTCGGCATCTCCTCCGTATCTCACAGAATGGGTCGTCTTATCCAGCCTCCCTGGTCAAGCAGGGCCGTCCTAGAGCACATTGCACAGGGTTGCGTCCAGACGGTTCTTGAATATCTCCAGTGGGGGAGACTTCACAGCCTCTCCGGGCAATCTGTTCCAGTGCAGAGTCACTCGCACAGTAAAGAAGTTCTTCCTCACGTTCAGGTGGAACTTCGCGTGCGTCAATTGCTACCCGTTGCCTCTTATTCTATTGGTTGGTGTAGTGGGTTGACCCTGGCCGGATATCAGGTACCCACAAAAGCCACTCTGTCACTCTCCCTATGCAACTGGACAGCTAAGGGTTCATGAGTTGAGATAACAGCTGGGAGAGGTCACTTACTGATTACCTTCACGGGCAAAACAGACTCGAAGTGGGGATATTACTTAAATTTATCACTAACAGGATAAGATCCAAAGAGTGAGAAATAAAACAATCTTAAAAACACCTTCCCCCCACCCCTCCTTCCTTCCATGTTCTCCCTCCTTCCCCCCAGCGGTGCAGGGGGATGGGGAATGGGGGTTACGGTCAGTTGTTTCTGCCGCTGCTCAGAGAGAGGAGTTCTTTCCCTGCTCCCCCACGGGAGATAGTCCTTGATGGACCTCTCCGGCGTGAATCCATCCCTCAGGCAGCAGTTCTTCCCAAACTGCTGGCCTGTGGGTCACTCCTCCATGGGGTTCAGTCCATCACAAATGAGCTGTACCGGTGTGGGTCCCCAACAGGGGCCCCAAGTCCTACACAGGAAAAACCTGCTCCAGCGTGGGCCTCCCTCTCTATGGGCTGCAGGTCTCCAGCAGGACCTTGCTCCATCTTGGGCCTCCCACAGGGTCACAGCCTCCTTCCTGCATCCACCTGCTCCAGCATGGGCTTTTCCATGGGCTGCAGATGGATCTCTGCACCCCGATGGTCCTCCATGGGCTGCAGGAGCACAGCTGCTCCACCATGGTCTGCATCACAGGCTGCAGGAGCCTCAGCTCCGGCGCCTGGAGCACCTCCTCCCCCTCCTTCTGCACTGACCTTGGTGTCTACCTTGTTGTTCCCATGTTCTCACTCCACTCTTCCCTGGCTGGAATTCTTTCTGTGCCACAAACTTCTGTTCTTAAATATGTTATCACAGAGGTGTTAATATTACTCCTAATTGCCTTGGCTAGCGGCAGGGAGTCCGTCCTGGAGCCGGCTCCAGGCATTGGCTCCACCGGACAGAGGAAGCTTCTAGCAGCTTCTAGTGGAAGTCACCCCTGTAGCCCTCCCCCCCCCTCAAAACCCAGCCACAGAAACCCACTACAGCTGGCATCACTGAGAATAGCCTGGCTCCATGCTCTTGACACCCTCCCTTCAGATACTGATAGACACATTGATGAGGTGCCCTCTCTGTTGTGCTCTTCATCTCTGCGCCGCAGCGGTTTCTCACTAACACCGTGTCGTCTGTCCTGCTCTATGCCCCAGCTCATCTGTTTGGAGAAGTGCAGCCCAGTTCCCACAGAAATAAAAGAGTGGATTTTGAGGAGTAATTGAGAGAAAAAGGAAGTGTGGGCAGACCTCCTTCTGGAGAGCAGAGTGGCTGGGAGTGTGGGACTGAGCAGGACTGATCATGCCATGGGGGCAGGGGAGGTATGCCTGATGCGTACAGACAGACAGCAGCAGGCAGTTCATAACCAAGGGGAGGCTCTCCTTCCTGGCTTGGGAGCACCAAGACAGCACCACGAAGTACTACCTTGACACTGGGTACTTAGTTTTTTATTGGGCTTGAGACTCAGGGAGACAGGGCCTGTTCCAAGGCACGTCTCTGATGGATGGGTTTCACATGCAGTGATCACTGAGTAAAATGCATATGGCTGTTGGAACACAATCAAATGCAGATACACAGTGTGTCTTCTGTGGTCTAAAGATCGTCTTTAACAGCCAGCCTCCCAGAATGACGTTTATAACTGTTCTCTTTCTAATCCAGTGATCTGGCCTTTTCCCTCAGCAGCTTCAGCACCATGTATGGATAAGGTGTCCTCTCCAGGGAGGGAGGCCTGCAGAGTCTCTAGCAGGCCAAGACTCCCCAGTCGGTTGAATACAGCCCTTAACCTGACTGCAGAACAGCAGAGAGAAGGGTTGTATGTGCATAAAGACAAATACCATCAGGGAATCAATGCTAGTTAGAACAGCCCTCCAATGCAGTTGTGTGGTACATCTTGAGTGATCTTGCTGTCACAGAAGGGGAGAAAAGGAGAGGTCCCACTCTGCATAATCCTGCTAATTGCTAATTGCTTTCCCTGCTCCCTTGCACAAGCACTGATATTAATCAGTGAGCCACTTTAACTTGTTAATTCAGAGAAGACAGCACTTGGAAGAGAACTAGTAGTTTTCAGCAGTTCATTGTGAATTAGCTTATTTTGTGATCAGAGTTGGCACTAAGGATGTTTGGAGAGAAGATGAGAGAACAAAACTGTCATCTGTAAGCAGAAGGCAGTTGTATTTATATTATATAGTTATATATTCATATTCTAACTATACCGTTAGATGTCAGAGCAAGGGAAACTGATGTGAAGGTGACAGCCTAATGTTTATTATTGAAAGTCATTTAGAAAGAGCAGGTCACTAATTTGTTTTTGTTAAGGAACAGGCCTCTCTTCAGGACTAACAGCCAAAGTACACATAAAAGTACACAGTAAACTAACCAAAACCAAACCACGGGAAAGAGCTGTTAAACTTATCTCATATAAAAGCATGTTCACCAGAATTTCCATCTGATGAAACCAAAGCACCCTTCTAGCTAGCATGGTCAATGAAGTATTCAGATCTTCAGCACAGATCTCAGCCTCTTGAGTTACTGATAGCAGTCCTGGGGTTTACGGTTCATCTTCCAAAGGATTTTGGATAGTTTTGTTTTGGTTTTAATTGAACTTGCCTGGAGACAAATAAACAGGCCCCTCAACTCTATTCTTTTTAAATAAATGCCATATATTTTTATATAAATAAACCATAGAATGACACTGTCTCTTTTCTTTTAGCCCTGAATACTTTGCATTCTTGCCTCTCTGACAGTCCAGGTTCAGCAAGGAGAGATGAGGATTGGCAGTATTTCCACAACTTTAGCTGGTGTGGTATGCTAGCATTTGGAAGAGTTACTTTGTAGATTGTGAGATCCTGGATCCAAATCTCACTGAATTATTGGTATGGGTCGGAACCAACTCACTGTGAGTGTGTGTGTGGGGAAGGGCTGGGCCTGGACCTGCAGGAACACGGTGAGATCTGCACACGAGGCCTGTGCTGAGGGCACAGGGCAGAGCTGAAGGCAAGGCCTGCTGCCCACGCAGAGCCCAGGGCAGAGCTGAAGGCCCTGCAGCCGGGCTGTCAGTCAAGGCAGACCTGCAGCCTGTGACTGGCTACAGCACAACTCACTCTGGCCTGGAAGGCACTGACTGGATATCCTGCCTGGGAGGGAAAACTGAACTCTATAAATACATGAGACTCCATGCGGTCTCCCTCTTCTCCTCTTCTCTCTTCTCCCTCTCCAGCCCGCACCATATTAAACATCGGATCTTGTCAGTAACTATTCTCCTTTTTCTCTCTCCTTCTCTCTTTCTTCTCTCTTTCTTTACCCCTTTTAATCTGTTTTCTTTTTTCCTTCTCTTCTGGGTAACTTAAAACCAATGAACTGTCTTTTACTAAAGCTGGTATATGGATTGTTTTAGTGGGTGTTTCCTGTGGAATGGGTCTTTGTGCTGAATGTTTTAGTGAAATGCTTTTTTCTTGGTTGTATTTTACTCCTGTATAAACCTTTTGCCAAAATATCTTATTTTTCTCACTAAATTAAAAAGAATTTCTCTTAGAGAAGAGTGTGTAACTCTTTCTCCAGACACTAATTAGAGGTTATAACAAACCAAAAGGTTTTTAAAAAGTCTTAAATAAAAAATGTAACAACTCTGGGCAGTTTATAGCTTAATCCGGAGTGCAACATGGATGCACTGTGAAGTACTGAGAAGGATGAGGAAGCTATAGAGCCCAGATCTCAACCTTTTTAGTTCTGTGTTCTGACTTTCCATACATCTGGTGAAGATCACATCTTCAAGCTGCTGAGTTAAAAATCTTAAAATTAAGAAATACTCTTCCGTGTTTTCATAGAATCATAGAATCACAGAATGGATAGTGTTGGAAGGGACCTTAAAGATCACCGCATTCCAACCCCCCTGCCATGGGCAGGGACACCTTCCACTAGACCAGGTCGTTCCAAGCAGAGGTACGGGCAGGAAACCAGAAAGACACAATGACCAATCTTATGGAGGCCTTTCCAAGCTCAGGAGTTTTTCATGACCTGTTTTCTTTATTTCCTTCCCTGTCCTGCTGCCATCTTTTAAAGTCAGCACTTTCAAGAGGGCCCGATTTCCCACTTCGCTAAAATTACTTCCAACTTCATTTTGAGATTTAAGTGGCAGAGACCACTGCCTCGTAAGAGGCAATAACTCAAAAGGAGATTTTGATTGATGAGAGATAATATTCCTGAGACTGTCACCAGTCCCAACGCTGTCCTGGAAGAGGCCAGGCTGTTTCCTGAAGTAGTTACGGAAGGAGTTGCCTCTCACTGGCTTAAGCTGTGCTCCTGTAGACAGAATTTCTAAAGCTACAATAGTGCTTTGTCAGTTCTTTTTATGGGCTCAAGGCAGCAAATACCACGGGAGTGTTATAGAGAACATGGGATGGATGGGATGGGCACAACCTGCTCAGAGGTCCACATTTTAAGAACTTGGAGAGGAAGGAAGTCTCTGAGAAATCTGTAAGCAATGGTTTGATAATACAGCAATTCATTCATCTATTTCATGATGGCTTGTTGAAGCTTGTGGCACATCACTAATATATCTCTGCAGAAAAGGAGACATTACATGTTTCCTGCATAAGTGTGTATAATATGAAGAAATAATACCCAATGGCTTGTTGTGGCACAAGAACAAGAAAAATTATCATCTTCTAACATCAGCTTTTACTCTTCTCTCTTTCTAGACTCTCCATTGAGAAATCTAAATAGAGCATGTTTCTAGTCTTGTCTCCTTAAAGTGAGATTTTCCCTCTAAAAGCAGCAAGTGAGAATTTCCTTTGTAAGGATTAATTTTTTTTAAAGTCTAGTTCATTTTAACTCAGTTTTGCTTTACCGAATGAAACTACACACTGAAGGTAGAAACTCTCAGAACATTTGAAAGTCAAATGTAGTTTGAATCCTCAGAAAAATTTACTTTCTTTTCAAAGAAAAGATCTTTATGTGCATAAAGACAAATACCATCGGGGAATCAATGCTAGTTAGAACAGCCCTCCAATGTACATCTTGAGTGATCTTGCTGTCACAGAAGGGGAGAAAAGGAGAGGTCCCACTCTGCATAATCCTTTACTTTCTTTTCAAAAGATCTTCCTTCCCATTGGTGAACTTGTGAGGATGCAGGTAATGAAAAGTCTCCCCCTGTCCTCAGCACTGGTGAGATCACACCTCAAGTGCTGTGTCCAGTTCTGGGACCCTCAATTCAGGAAGGACTTTGAGGTGCTAGAGTGAGTCCAGAAAGTGGCAACAAAGCTGGTGAAGGGTCTAGAGGGTAAGTCCTATGAGGAGCAGCTGAGGGAGCTGTGGTTGTTTAGCCTGGAGAAGACGAGGCTCAGGGGTAAGCTCATCACCCTCTACAGCTACCAGAAGGGAGGTTGTAGCCAGGTGGGGCTCAATCTCTTCTCCCAGGCAAAAAGTGACAGGACAAGAGGACATAGTCTTAAGCTGCACGAGAGGAGGTTTAGGTTCGACATTAGGAGGAATTTCTTCACAGAAGGGATAAGTAAACATTGAAATAGGCTGCCAAAGGAAGTAGTGGAGTCACTGTCCCTGGAGGTTTTTAAGAAAAGACTGGACGTGGCACTTAGTGCCATGGTCTTGTTGACATGATGGTGTTTGGTTCTAGGTTGGACCCAATCTTGGAGGTCTTTTCCAGCCCAGGTGATTCTGTGATCCTTACCTCAGGAGACATAACACCTTGTTTGCCATAGGGAAGTTCAAATGTTTGATTCAAATTATTAATGTCATATTAAAAGGTGACATTACTAGCACTGCCTATCTAATGCCAGTAACACAATGTCCTTTTCCTGACTTCAGTTTCTTTAAGGTAGTATTTAATGTTGAAGTCATAGAACCAATGACTAAAAAATGTAGTCTCATTACTCCTGAAGTCATTTAATTAATCTGTTATAAAGTGTTTTAATCTGTCTGCTTGTCACAGAGAACACAACCACAGCTCCCTCTTGAATGAGGATTATATTTCAGTTTTAGCTTCAGCACGTACATCTTTGATTTGGCAACACTGACAGTGCTGGAGTCTTTGGCAACTTTGTAGTCGATAACTGATATCTGATGGCTGCAATGCCAATTCTGTGAATAGTTCATATGTATTGGTAAATAATGGCAATTAAGTTGAATACATAAATCGGATAGATACATGCCAGTGTTGCCCAGTGCTTGCTATTAATATATTTTTATAAGGAACACTCTGAACTCAGTAACACAGATAAAGGCAGATAGTGTCTCATACCTTTATTATGGCTCAGTTCACACCCCTCGAAATGATGAGATGCAAATACAGCATACCTGAGCGATGCAACCTCGGTTCTTTTCTCTGAAGATGGGAATTGCCACAGGTATAATTCCACTGGGGCAACACAGCAAATGAGAGGTGACCAACAGGTTCTTCAACAGTTCTCTCCAGGACATCTCCAGGATTTTGGCCCATATGGCCTTCATTCTGGCCACCCACAATCAGGCTAAAAGCCTCTGATGCATCACCTCCTTCATGCTGACCAGATCTGATCTCCTTCACAGCCTTTGTGGCCCATAGCCATTCACTTAAGAGCTGGACTTGACGATTCTTGTGGGTCCCTTCCAACTCAGAATATTCTGTGATTCTGTGATAGGATGGAAAAGGCACAGAGAGTAAAATTCAGCAGTATATCTGACCAGACTTGTCTCTGATGAAGGCAGGAAGAGTGAAAAACTGAACAAACCACGGTCTCAAGCTGGATGAGAGTGTGAGAGAACAGCTGTCCAGCTGAACGAGGTGCATCTCTAACAAGTGACCTTCAGAGTGTGCTAGTCACTAGGAGACAGTGTTGGGGAGAAGATAAAAAGCAGACAGTTTTCTTAGCTGCACTGTTGTCACCTTTTTTTTCAGTAAATACATTCCTGAACAGGAGAGTGGAGATACAGTTTGCACTTCTCAAATGTAGCTGATAGGGAGACAAGTAGAAATTCAGAACAGGAGTTTCTGGTTCTTACAAAGTGGGATTTGGGGCATTCTTGTAATCTGTCCTCTGGAAATATGGGCTTTTATGTTCTTCAAAATGGTTTGTGTTTCCCGTTAAAGAAGGCCTGTCATGAGTAACTCTGAACAGGCTTAAATCATGTTGTATTTTCTCCCTTAAATCTTCTACTTGGCTTAGTCCTTCCTCTCTTCAAGGCTCTGTGTCCTCTTCTGATGTACACTAAGTGTCAGCCAAATTTAGGGTGTGAAGGCATATTCAGAGCCAATTAAAGTGCAGAGGCTGAAACAGCTGTCAACCACCAGCCACCTCCTCTTCCCACCCCCGTCTTCCCTACTCTTACAAGGATTGCCAGCCCTATGTCAGAGAAGCTGAACACATGATAAATCAACAGCCGAACAGCTGCAGCTTCCAGCCAGGCATGTTCATGTGCATGAAAATACTCTTCTAGCTGCCTACATAAAATAGCTGTGTAGTAAATGGAGAAAGCATGGGTGGCGGTTCACAAGCTGTTTAATTATATTTGCATTCGGAGTGGCAGCGTAGGGACAGAGGGTGCATGGACAGCCCCGTGTGATTCTTGCCTCACACTGCTGGATGTGTCAACACTTCTGGTGGGAACTCTGCCTTGCAGACCTTGCATCACTGTGTGCATTGTGTAGATGTGCAGCACAACAGGAGCAAAGTTAATGTGTCACCTTGACATTCCCACATTCTATTTCCAGTGATATATTTGGGACTCTGATAGGGATTACTTTCAAAAGGCTGCTTTATTATGAATATTTATCTTAGCTTATTACACAGCAGTTAAATACTTAACACAGCATATTTTTAAAGTATTCTGTGACATTAATTATCTAATTGTTATATGTCATCAAGGATAGTCTATGAAAATTTTAAAGTTATTCTTGTGTTCTATTTTGTTTCTCTTCCTCATCTAGAGAAGGTTTGGAAGCATACAGATTTTGGAAGGTTTGTTTTTTAACTCAATGATAAGGAATGCTGCCTTTGAGACTTGTCACTTTTCTTAAGAGAGAATGTTTTGCCAGCAGTAACACCTAATTGAAGACAATTAAATCTTAGACTTTCTTTCTTCAAAGGCTTATTTAGACATGGAAATTAAATTGTGATAACAAGCACAGAGAGGGTTTTAAGAATAATTTTAGCTGTAGAAAGTACTCTGTAAGAAAGATAATAAATGAAGTTTATGCTGAATATCTATAAAACTTTTAAAAGAATTTTTTAAGTAGGATCTGAAGAGTTATATGAAATCAGATGCTCTGTCTTCCTCTCCTGGGTAATGCAGACCACTGCAGAGAGTTGCTTTTGTCAGAAGGGTCACTTGCTTTTGAATGACAGGTTGAGAGAATATATTAAGGAGACTCTCATGAAAGTTCCTGGGAATGAACTGGTCAGGATTCCTCCCTGACTTGTGTTTGCAATCTAGGTGGTCCTGGGATCACCTTTAAGTTGTCATTTTCCAGGCTGCTGTGTAGAGGATAGCTGGGGGAATGCGGAACCTGTTGTGTGAATCCTGGCAAGGAGAAGGGATCCGAACTCATAGTGTGATTGCATGTGCTCTAAATAAGAAGGAAAAAGTACATCTGACTAGACTGTTTGCTAGGAGAAGAATCTATAAATAATGCATCATTTCTCCTAGGAACAGTATTAGAATAAAAATGCTTTCCTTCAGATCTGTTGAATGTAAGCTTTCTGCCAGGGAGAGCAAGATACTATAAAAAAAAACAATGCTAAGACATATGGGACAAGCTGTGAGAAAGCTGATGTAAAATTTGCTTAGTAAGGATGTGCCCTGGAACCCTCATCTACCATGTTAACATGGCATCAGATAGGGAACGAGCTGCTTCTATACTAAACCTGGAAGAATCATTTATGCATAGCAGAACAACTGTGGGTAGAATTAGTTGCACCAGGTGTCATCAGGAAAGATGTAGCTCACTTTTATTAGCTTTCATGCTAGATCAAAGCCATATTTGATCTTCTACAGATTTCTAGGAGCTAATATATCTTGTGTGGTCATCTGCCTAAGTATTTTTTATTGTTTTTTCCTGCCCACTGGTCCTCATCCATAGGCAGCACAGGCACATACTTACATGCATTTGCTCTTCAAATAGAAACTGCTCTGTTGCAGTGCACCTCCCTCTCCTTAAATATATCTCTGTCCTGCATCTCCACCTTCAGAGCTATTATTTTTAACTGTTCTTGGACCACAGCTAAATTACTTGGACATCTCAGGAAGGAGATTTCCAGAAAAGAAACAGCTTGATGCCAGTATAAAAGTCCTAACCTGAGCCATATTCACATTGGGCCACTGATAAGTGAGCAGAGGAGTACAGAAGATCAAAGGAGAGCAAGATTTTTTGGCAGGGTTTCTAGCTAACAATGATGTGCAGCAGCTGTAGGATAGATTAGATAGGGGCTGATAAGAAAGAATAATATGGTTTAGCAGGTCCTTTAGAGTGATAATAGGAAGAAGGATAGGAAAAGCACACATCAGTAAGAGCATGGCTGAAAATTTAATTTGCTGTAAAAAGAGACTTGAACTAGGAATAAGGAGAGCAAAGGAGGTAGAGTGGACAGATGCAGGTGTTGGCCAGGGGTCCAGGAAAACTGTCAGAGTGATGACTCATCCATCAGCACACATATCTCCATTTGCTCTTTGAAGGACCTAAAATCAAGGCCAGGAATCAGAAGAGTATGCAGGCACTTCTCCCCAGACTTTCTACCAGCATTCCAACTTTCTTGCACCAAAGCCTCCTAGCTCAATATTGGAACCATAAAGCACTTTGCAACTTTCTCTACCTTCCTCGATAAATGAAAAATAGCCTCACCATCAGCTCTTCCCAGTGCATGCACAAACTGTGGACAGAGATCAGCTGAGACTTCTCCAGGACTTCTTGAGATTGCCAGTACCATTTCATCTTGAGATTCTACACACACACACTGCAATAGAGATGCGTTTGGGATCCTGGAGACTGTAGATGAATGGAACATACCTGGACATTACAAAGCCCCCTTGTCATGGCAGTGCCTGTATCTCCTGTCTGTGGGTATCAGCAGTGAATCATACAATTGCTTAGGTTGGAAAAGACCTCTAAGATCAAGTCCAACCTTTAACACAGCACTTCCAAGTCCACAACTAAACTATGTCCCTTCATGCCACATCTACACGTCTTTTGAATACCTCCAGAATCCCTGAAGGAGTGGTGACAACCACTTTCCTGAGCAGCCCATGCCAATGCTTGACAACCCTTTCAGTGAAGAAATTTTTCCTAATAGCCAATCTAAACCTCCCCTGCTACAGCTTGAGGCCATTTCCTCTTGTCCTGTCTCTAGTTGCCTAGGAGAGGAGACCAACTCCCACCTTGCTACAACTTCCTTTCAGGTAGTTGTAGAGAGCAATAAGATCTCCCCTGAGCCTCCTTTTCTCCAGGCTAAACAACCACAGCTCCCTCAGCCACTTCTCATCAGATTTCTGCTCTAGCCCCTTCACCAGATTTACTGTCCTTCTCTGGACTCACTCCAGCATCTCACTGTCCTTCTTGTAGTGAGGGGCCCAGAACTAGACACAGTACTTGAGGTGTAACCTCACCAGTGCCAAGTACATCACTACCTTAATCCTGGTGGCCACATTATTTCTGATACAAGCCTGGATGCCACCTGCCTTCTTGGCCACCTGGGCACACTGCTGGCTCATGTACAGCTGCTGTTGACCCAGCACCCAGGGCCTTTGCCGCTGGGCAGTTTTACCACCATTCTTCCCCCAACCGCATGGAGTTGTTGTGACTGAAGGGCAGAACCCAGCACAGCAAACATGATAGTTACCTGGAATGGCAGTCTCCACTCTACAGCCATGCAAACTATGTTAAGGAGGCTGTTCATAATACCAGTGTCCAATTGCAGCAAGCATCGGCTTCACAGTAAGTCTATGCCTCTGAGCTCCTGGGCTGAAGTGTGCTCTATGGACACGTAGGTGTCCATGAAGAAACATATGTACTTTGGTGAGAGCAAAAAAGGCATGAGGAAAGAGGAATGAAACGTCAGCATTGAAACAGATTGGGATTTCTGCTTGCCTGTGGTTACTGTGTTTAGGTTGAGCTAGCAGAATAGCTGCCACTCCTCCAGGCAGGTCATGCACCAGAGCAAGGAGAGGCTGCCATTCCTGCTGCCATGTGCCAAGCTGAAGCACTCATGTAGCTTTGTGATGGGGCAGCTTTACTTTTTGCCAGGCCTCAAATCTACCACTAGCTCAAAGCATTCAGAAGCCTGGAAACAACTCTAGGTTCCTGTGAGGCCACAAGGGAGGCCTTACAGGCTGGTGATCCTCTCCACTGAGTCCTGGTGTCCAGACAGTTTGCTGATGATTCTTGTACTTCCCAGATGAGTGAGAAGCCTGACAGCCCTACAGCCAGGAGCCTGCCTTGGAACAGGCCTCCAATACTACAGCTCTTAACTGGAAGATCTTTGTCATAGTTGCTTGACAGATGAAGCTTGCAAGGGGATACTCTTTTCTTGCAAAGTCTCTGACAGAACTCATGGTGTGGTATTGACTGATGCCATTGAGCAGGCAGACAGAGTATTCATTCTGCTTAGAGAAACACAAAACTTCAGCTGTCTTTTTCTTCTGATATGGTAGGAAGGATGCATGGACTCATTGGAAACAAGTTAATTTGGACCCAAGACATGTGCTTGTGGCTCTACGCCTGCCTGCTGGGACCTGGAGAGGCTCTTTTCATCACCAAGCTGTAGCTGTTTTCTCATTCAGAGTTGCCTGGTGATAGCTATGAAGTTTATCCCAGGTGGTTCCTCATGAGGTGGTATCAGACATGGTCCACAATACCTGTCTTTGTTGGATGGAAATGATTTCTTGAGCATGTACTCCAAAAGTGACAGACATTAATACAATGTAAACGTCAAGCTTTTTAGGATTGTGGAAAATTCTCAGAAGCCAGTTAAGCCATGTGGCTACCAGTGCAGGAAGTTAAGATTGGTGCTGCCAATGAGTCTTGCATGGTGGGAGAAACAAAATGTATTGAATGAATAACTCTTGTGCAGTCTCTGCATCTTATTCGCTCAGTTCATCTACCATGAGTTAATCAGACTGGCCATACAGACAACTCTACAGAAGTGATTCTTAGCATAAAGCCATGCTACTGCCCTTTCCGATTGTACACATATATCATTTAGTGGTTGAAAAGGGCTTCTCTGACAACTTTGCTGCCATTCTCTTTCAAATGCTTCTGTTATTCTTTCCCTTGTTGATGGTGTAGGTCATACCAGAGGTCCAGAGGTAATCCTTTCTGATAGTAGTGTTCTCACAGGATGCTGTATCAGGGACTTAGCCAATTCTTACATGATACAGTCATCCTCCTCCAGCTCCTTGTTTGTACAGATTGACCAGTCCCTCTGCGCTTCTAGTGGGGACCCTCTCTTGATCATTCTCTTTCTTAACTTACCTATGAGAACCCTACATAGTATCAATCTATACCCTACACTATCCAGTGTTCTAGTCATTCCATAAATCTATGGCTGACTCTTGGCTTTGAGGTGCAGACCCCTTGAGTCTTCCCTTGAACTGGATGTGTTACAAGTGGACAGAAAAACCTACAAAGATCTGTTCTGAGGATGTGGAAGCTGCCTTTCTCACCTTTTCCCCTGTGTTTCTTCCTGCTGTTTTCTACTTTCAGTATCCTTGTGACAAGTAAAATCCTTTCCTTGCTCTGTGTAATACGTTTCTTATTGAAGAGAGGTTACTGTGCACAATGCGCTACTTGGCCTTGCCATAAGGATCCTATTGCCTGGTGCTGGCCTGGAAACCATCTGTTATGACTAGCAATGGCTCTGGCATAGGGCTAGGAGACAGGGTGGAAGTAGTTTGACCTTGACTGTGCCATTTATAGGATAGACAGCTCTGCCTCAGCTTTCTCCACAGCTGCTAAGAACAATTTCTCGACATTTTTACTGAATGACATAATTCTTTGCTGGGCCTGATTCAAACTCATTCAGTTTGAACTCTCTCCTTTGGGCCACATGGAAGCCAGCAAGAGTTATGGACAAAATGTTTTGATCCCACAGAAATTACATCCGCAGTTACCCACAAGGAAGAAGAAACAGTCTGTGATGTCTCAGGGCAGATCTCATCAATCACCCAGTAAAGTTTCAAATCAGATCTGCTAGAACAAAATATTTACAGTATACATTAGGAAAGATAAAACCTTTTCTAGATCAAGTAGAGCTCTGGCTGAATGCCCAGCCTTGCTGCCAAACAGCTGGCCTTGATGTTGAAGCAGAGTAGGCAAAGGCAGTACATTTCTCTGGAGGATCTGTACAGCAGTTAACAAAGATATGGGACCTTGTTCCTGCAGACCGAAATTACCTGTAGACTTCATTAGTATCCATTCCAAATCCTTGCAGGAGAGAGTCTAAGAAAAGTGATTTACTTAAAATGAAAGCCCATTCAAAGACTGCTGTTGAAAATGCTCATACTCACCTAGGCTGAAAAATAGTGTTATGGAGAACGATCGGATAAACAGTATTTTGTGTTTTCCCCTACATCTTATTCTACAATCATCTGCTTTAGAACATATTTAAGTTGCAAATCACTAATAAACGTAGAACCCAACTTTTCCTCTTGTCAGTATCAGCATTTCCCTTTCTGCTCCTCCTTCAAACAGTGCTTTGCCTAAAATTCACCAGCACAAACAACTCTGTGTTAAAGAGACCTAATATTATTTAAAAAAAAAAACAACAAAAAAACCCCCCCCAAAAACCCAAAACAAAACAAAAGCTAAAATCAATCAACCAAGAAAAACGAACAAACAAAAAAACCACCAAAACCAAACCAAAACATACGAAAAAACCTCCAACAAAGTAAAAGTCTGCTTTGGTAAGCAATCCTTTCTCCATAGTTTTTTTCCAAGTAGGGACTAATGCTGTCATAATAATGAGACTAGCAATGACATACTAATATGAAGTCATGTGAGTGACTTAAAGAAGCTTGCTTTTCCTAGCTGGCCACAGTCTCACTTACTTTGCTTTCTGCTGAGGCTTGGAAGGCCCCTTTGCTCAGCCTGCACATGTATGGGCCAGCCTGCATCATAGCTATTTTTACATGTGAGTACTTCACTTGTGGGAAGTAGATAGAGAAGTTAAATTCCTTCTGTGAACATCAGACAGGAATTCTGTTTTCGCAAGTGGTTGTAGAGTAGATTTTGTATTTATGTAGTCATTTCAGATTGCTAAGGGAAATATATTTTGCTAAGAGAAAATTAGTTCAGGGAAAAATATGTTATAAAAGTTAGATCTTGTTAGGCAAGAAACAAGGAACATTAGAGATGACTGAGCACAACAAATGGCTTTCAAGTTTCTGGTATCCAGTACCCCCTCTTGTGATCAGTTCACGAGATAGTCCATAAATTCACTATGTGTAAAAATATGTTACACGAATAAATCATTGAATAGTTTTTTTTTTTTCCCTTGGGTGTTGGGTTCTTTTTGTTTGTTTGTTTTAAATGAAGGTGTTTAGAGAAAATCTGAGCAGAGAACCAACCAGATATACCAGCAGCTGGGATGGAGCTGCAGGCCTCTCAGAGTTGTGCATGTCCAAGTGCTGTCAGCTGTGGAGGGTGAGGATTCAGGGCCTCCTGCTGGATGCCCTCCATGTCTAAGCACAGTTAAGGGTGGATTCATACCATGTCTCCACATGTGTGTGTATGGCTGTGAGGAAGTGAGGGGCTGTTAACAGCAATGGCAGTGGGGCTGCAGACTCAGAGGCTTGTACATCCAGGTGCCAGTGACTTGGGAGACTGGGATCCAGGGGCAGGTACTGGGCAGATGGGGTGCCTGAGCCCAGCTGCTGGAGGGATCCACCTTGTACATTTGTATTGCCATATTTCCCAGTAACAGACAAAAAATTTCCAAACCAAAACAAAACTTGTAAGCCTTTGAAAGGCTGAATTTCAAAATTCTCCATATGGGTTTCCGTCTTTCCTGGCCTTGGCTGAGCATTGTGATACCAGGTGGGGGATCTATGCCCTAGGTGCTGGCAAGGAACTGGTCTAGTTATCAGTAAGTTTATGGAGGATAGAACAGCTTACTGAGGGCTACCACATTGAGGGTGGAGGATAAAGAGGATCAAAAGCAGGAGGGTTAGCATCTCTTCTTGTTCTACACGTTGTGCAACACAGACACAGATGGTTGGTGCAGACCTCTGCTGGTAACATATGCGTGCGTGTTTGGGGGTGTGTTCTTGTCTGCTTCCAGCATCCCTGAACTAGAGGAAGGGACTGTCCTTTAAATTGATAGTATGACTAGCAATTTCTGCACTAGGCAGTGCTTAGGGGGAACTGGCAACTATGATGCAATAGGTACCCAGTAAGCCCACATCTGTGCAGTGCCACAATAAGACAATGGGGAACAGTGTTTGACTGGATTTTATATGTAAGAAAATGTTAGATAATCAGTTCGTGTTTCTAATTAGCCTAGTGATAATGCAGACACCAAGTGGTAGAAGATGACATTATTACTCAATGAAAAATAAGGCATGGTTTATTATCTGCAGTGTTACTTCTAATTTAGCCTTTTTTTTATCTGATTCAGAAATGTGAGTATTCAAGAAAATCTCTGAGGCTTAGTCACAGTAGCAGATGGGATTGCATCTGTAAAGGAGTCACCTGTTTTGTCTACTTTGAATTGCAATTAAAAGCTGTTGCAATGACAATTCATCTGGTATGAAGAATTAGGTAACAAAGTACTCTTACTTTGTTTTTATGGACTTCTAGTAGTAATCCTTTTAAAAGTAGCAATTATATCATATTATTCATTGAAGTCTGAAATGTCTACCTTCCAAGACATTGCATAATAGTTTCAGTTTAGGAAAACTGCTTAAAGTAATTGACAAAAGGCTTTTCCTACAAATGCCATGTAATTGTTTTATTTTTAAATTTTATAAATTCAAACTTTGTATTGGGTTTACGTGGCAAGGTAATGGGGGGCCTACAGGGGTGGCTTCTGTGGGAAGCTGCCAGAAGGTTCCCCCTTGTCCAACAAAGCCAATGCCTGCGAACCCATGGAGAGAAGAGCCCATGTGGGAGCAAATTTGCTAACAGGACTTGTGACCCCACAGGTGACACACACTGGAGCAGCCTGTTCCTGAAGGACTGCAATTCATGGGTGGGACCCACACTGAAGCAATTCATGAAGAACTGCAGCTGATGGGAGGGACCCACACCAGAGAAGTTCATGGAGGACTTTCCCATGGGAGGGACCCCATGCTAGAGTAGGGGAGGAGCATGAGGAGTCCCCCCTCGAGGAGGAAGGAGCAGCAGAGACACTATCATGAACTGACCACAGCTCCCATTCCCCATCTCTCTGTGCTGCTGAAAGGGAAGAGGGAGGGAAAACTGGGAGAGAATTTGAGCCCGGGAAGAAGGGAGAGGGGTAAGAGGAAGATGTTTTTAAGTTTGGGGGTTTATTCTTATAATCCTACTCTGATTTGACTGGTGATAAATTAACTAATTTGCCAAGCTGAGTCTGTTTTGCCTATGACAGTAACAGGTAATTGATCTCTCCCTGCCCCTATCTCGACCCACGAGCCTGTGGTTACTGATCTCTTCACTCTCTTGAGCAGTGACAGGACCTGAGGGAATGGCATGAAGCTGTGTCAGGGCAGGTTTAGGATGGATATCAGGGAAAGGTTCTTCACCCACAGGGTAGTCAGGCACTGGAATGGGCTCCACAGGGAAGTGGTCACAGCACCAAGCCTGACAGAGTTCAAGAAGTGTTTGGATGATACTCTCAGGCACATGGTGTGACTCTTGGGGATGGTCCTGTGCAGGGCCAGGAGTTGGACTTGAAGATCCCAATGGGTCTCTTTCAACTTAAAATTCTATGTTTTCTCTCTCCTGCCCAGCTGAGGAGGGGAGTGATAGAGTTACTTTGGTGGCCACCTGGCATCAAGACAAAAGTAGATACTTTAACCAAGATTTTAAAGGACAACAAATCAACAAAGCAGTGAGTTGTAAAGACTAACTTACAAAAGGAAGAAACTCTTCTACCAGCAAAAGCCACATGGTATCTAGTGAGGACACCAGACCTCAGTGAGCAGAGGAAGTAACAAATTGAGAACTGAGAGAATCACATATCATAGGTATGGCAATTTTGAATGGAACCTGACTTTTTTAGATCTAGTTTTATTAGAAAGTGGATGGATTATTTAAAAAAAAAAAAAGTTATGTCAAGGAATAATGCTACAGAAAAACTTCTCTAAGAACACTTAGTGTGAATTAAACTATTATGGCAAAAACCCAAAACCACCCCTTAACTAATTTATCTGCTCCTAGAGATTGTATTTCAAGGAGGGGTTTGAGTGTCTTCAGATGGGAATCTGGGTGAAAGCAGGTTCAATGTGTAGCACCAGATTTCTCTTCTACTGTTTAAATGACAAGTATGAAATTATCACTAAGCTGTCAAATCTATCACCTTATCTCAATTTAATATTAATAAAAATTATATTGTTCATCAACAAACTAGTTTTCTTTTTGCTCATGAAAACAGCTCATTTTTTCTTGGTCATTTAGCTTTCTATTCATAAGACTACACTGCTGTATGCTGTCTGTATAGCTATTCATATTTTCTAAACCAATTTTCCTAGTATTACTTTATTCTATCAGTAATGATTATATACTGCACTGTTTTAGGCTAAATATTACATTTAATCTATTGCTCTTTAGTTCTGAGTACTAGTAAAATCTGCAAGGATTATTTGAAGCATAATAAGCACTATTTCCATCTTTGGTTACTGATGTTAGTATATACTGATCACTCTCCTTTAATGCTTGAACACTTCCACAATACTATTTGGGACTTTCAAGTCAGTTCTCCTGTTCCAATACTGCCACCATTTTCAAAAGAGACAGGTAGGGAATGAAAGAGGAAACATATTTGCCCTCACAAAACATTAAAATTCTGAATCTGTGCTATTGGACTGGGCTGCTTTGTCACAGGGTTTCCTTGCACATTGGCAGAACCCTGGCTTTGCACAGCATCTGGTTGGTCTCCTCCAGCAAACACAACACATGGAGCAAGGGGCATAGCTAGAAGCCTCTTGGACTGTTCACCAATACACTGACATAGATTAAAAAGATTTAATCCCTAACCAGTGCAGCAAACAGCAGGACACAATAATAGCAGATACCTGGGGTAGGTTTTCCTAGCTAACGTTTGACTGGCCTTTAGTCTGGACAGTGCTGATCAATGTTTGAACCCTGGTTCACAGATCACACGGCTCTTTCTTTTCTGGCAGAAGTTTATAACTAAGTTTGCAGTGGTTTCCTCTTTCAATAGCTCAAGAGAAATGGAGTGCACCCAACCCAGAGCAGCTGGAACATGTGGCTTCGCTAGTGCTCTCTCTTCAGATCCAGCCACTTGTATTCTCTCAGAAACTGGACAGGTATTTCCAAAACAAGAGGCTGCAAATATTAGGGAGTAGGGACAAACACCACCACTGAGAAGCTCTTGCTAGCACATTGGTAATGCATCATCTTCAGAGAAACATTATACCAAATGTTGTATCAATTGTTACACAGGTTTTCCTTCATCTCTGCAAACAAATAACCTACTGCTTCCACTATCCACTTGTACACAACAAAGCAGCATGTATCAGCTTTGAGTTTTAAGCAAACATGGTAAACAAAGCAAGGGATGTACAAAACATGTTATTTTAAGGAGTATAAGAGCAACCTTCAGTTGTGCAACTCTCTCAGATGCAAACCTTGTTTTAGGCTTTACCCCTTAGTTGTCTTGCAACACTAATTTCCACAATTTTTGCAGGGGCACAGGGATGATGATAAATGTTGCATCACTGCAAAAAGTGGTGCAATTTTACCCAGCAGTCTGCTGTCTTCATAAGACTGATGTACATCTGAAAGGCTTCCCCAACAACTGCAACTATTATTGGTAAAACTTAATAGCATAGAACAGGCTGGGACAGTCTTATACCAAAATTACTAATATATTTCAATCACAAACAGGTGCCTATTAGAGCTGTTTCACAAACAGGCTATAAAAACTCTGTGGTAGGCACTCGGGATTTTGTGACCAGTGGTAGAATACAAGTTTATATGGACAAGTCATTCATACATTATCTTCACTCCACAGAAAGATAATATTGTGCTGAACCACAATTAAATAGTTAAAACAGCAGGGGCTACAGCTCTTTTAAAAGTGACCTAGAAGCAGGAGAAGAACCCAAACAAGTATCCTCTGCTTCTCTTAATCTTTGCTCTAACTTCAAGTGTAAAACATCTCAGCTACATACTCTCCTTTAGGTAATAATGAATGTATGACTAGACAAATTTATTTTGTAACGTTTAATAATTGCTTTGAGTGCATCTTGTATAGTTCACATACGCATCTAGGGAATTCTAATCCAACCTTATTATTACAGTCCCCAAGATCTCAACTGGGATAATGAAACTGATGGTACAAAAGCCTTGATCAACCTCCACAAGTTAAAGCAAGGATTACTAACAAGAAAAAAAAAAGTATTCAAGCAAGACACCACAAATCATATTTTATTAGTAGGGAATTTTAGGGAAAGATGTAGGCAATCTGACTAGAAGTATCTCTAAAAAAAAAAATAAAAAAGTCACTAACAGATATTATAACCCAGTAGCAAGCATGCATGTTTTCTCCCTCTGGAATGGGCTGAACAGAGTTTATTTTCACATTACATATTCTTAAGAAAAATTTTTCAGTATTAGATATTTTCCAACAGAAAAATTCTCTCAAAGCTGCTAAAAAGGGAAGGGATCACAAGTGAAGTATGACAAATAAGTGGGATATTGTTTAAACAAAAGGCAGTTCTAGCATTTGACCAAGTTGATCATTTGCCAATGTACCTGGGTCTTGAAATGCAAGAATCACAGAGTCATTTTGGTTGGAAAATAACCCTAAGATCACTCAGTCCAGCCTCTAACCCAGCACTGCCAAGTCCACTACTAAATCATATCCCTAAATTGCCACAACTGCATATATTTTAAATATCTCCAGAGATGGTAACTCCACCACTTCCCTGAATAGCCTGTTCCAACGCTTCCATTTGAGTGAGGAAATTTTTCCTAATATCCAATCTAAACCTCCCCAGCACAATATGAGGCCATTTCATCTCATTCTGTTACTTGTTATCTCGGAGAAGATCCCAACATCCCCACCTTGCTACAACCTCCTTTCACATATTTGCAGAGAGCATTAAGATTCCCCCTAACCTCCTTTTCTCCAGGCTAAACAACACCAGCCTCCTCAGCAGCTCCTCGTAAGATTGTGCTCTAATAAACTACCTCAAATAAAATCTGCACTTGACTTATGGAAGGTTCTAGAAGTATGGTGATAATAATAAATATAATCACACAAAGAATGAAACATTCTGGTTTGATTTTGTTGTTGTTAATCCAATTGGCTAGAATTTCTAAACACAATGACATTCACATCCCACAGACCTTAGCTTTTCCTTTTCTGTAAGAAGAGAGGGAACAAGGATAAGCTGTCTGACCACCACATTTCAGAACCCCGTCCCACTAAAGGCAAATCATAAATTAACATTATGTGAGCAAAGGAGCTGAATTTTAGCCAAGAGAAGTATTTAGCAGCATAGCAGCAGAACAAAACTGAGGCATCAGTACAAATTTTCTGTGAACTATGATAAAAGACTACTGACCATAGAGAGCTAGAGAGTTTGATTAGGAGGAGACATACTGAACACAGAGACCTTTCTCTTGCTGTTTACTACTAAGAGAAGCTTTGCCTTTTCATAAAAGGAAAAAAAAAATAAATATATTAGAGACTAAAGTGCTGCAGCCAGATTGTTTGAGGTTGGTTGGTTGTCCATTAGTGATGTTGGTTGTCCCATTAGTGGTTTTTTAACAAATATCCCTGAAGGTACAAGATACTAATTCACTATAAACTATGGAAGTAATTAAACACTTTGAGTAGATAGTGCTCTTTGTCTTTTTTTCAACTAAAACAGATTTTGATAGCTAGATGATTTACACAGCAAAATTTAAAAAAAACTGCTACAGCGATGTGACAGTGTTTAGAAATATGCTGATATATAAGACTAGGTTTCTAAAATTCTCTTAAGGATATGCTTTAAGTGATCCTATTGAATTTTTATTGTCCCCTAACTCCATTTTAGCATTGAGGAGTAAATCATACTCCTCACTATCCTTTCTCTGTCCAGGGAACATCATGACTGAGTGTTCATCAAAACAGCTACGATCAAAGTGTTAAATTATAGTGTGATAACAAAAACAACAGGAAAAGCCTCAAACTTCCTGTAAAACACTGAAGAAACATGTAAACACTAAAGGAATTATTAAACAATTTGAGAATCAAGCAATGACACTGACACCAAGGTATTCCTGTGTTCTCCCAAAGATGGACTTTTTGCATACTGGCTGAGAGCAGGACAATCATCCTCCCAGTCAGCATTACAAGGAGCAACTGGCAGTCCGAGGGCTCAGCTCTAGGTAAGTTAGAAAACTAATCTCTAAAATTTTAAAGGTAAATTTCACCCGATACATTGCCTTGATTACTACAGCAGTGTAATTCAACAGCAAAGAAAGAATTTTGAGCTTTAGACAAATCTTACTGAGTTTTCCAGTATGGTATTGCAGTATCTGGCAAAATTCTATTACCAACTTGCTTTGAAGAACATAATCCAACATAAAGAGCAAAGAGATCAGAAGACACATGTCAAAAGTCTGATTTTCATTTATTTCCACATTACATTAGCAGCAGAATTTTTTGATTTTGTGGAAGATTTTTTTCTGTGTTTTTCATCTGTTTGTTTTTTTAGGGTTTTTTTGGGTGTTTTTTTTTAATTGCTATAATTTCGTTGTTATTTTGTTTTCTTTTTTGTTGGATTTTTTTTTAAAATTAGTTTCTGTTGAGGTTTTTTTCTTAAGAATTCTAAAAAATTCTTTATTACCACAATCATGCAAAGCACACAGATGTGCCTGAAACTTGGAAGTCTGTATGCTTGGAATTGCATCATGTTCTTGAAAGCATTCTGAAGTCCTTAATGAGTAAAATGTTGGAGTATGAGCACTGACATTAACATGACATGCAACACAAAATATTCCAGAATATAAAATCATCTAGAATGTTATCAACAGAAGAAGAAAAACACTTGATTTTTTAAAACAACATAATAAGAAAATTTTGTAAAAATCTCAAGGTTTTTTTATAAAGTGAGTTAGAAAATATTACACATTTTTTAATAGTGCTAGACTGGCCTAAGTATCCTAAGTAAAGAATGCCTTCCAAAAACAGTTTAGAGTGAGAAGACACATATTGCATATTGAGATAGCTATCAATTTTAAGAGGTAGATGACAATATTAATCTATTATTTGGGGAAGATAACCCTAAAACTTTTATGTAAATAGCATTAAATATTATCTATACAGTATCCTGTATAGAATTATCTATACAATATCCATATGAAAAAGTGCAAAGAGGAGGAACATTGCCTCTCACCTAACAGCAACTATAGTCATTTAATTCCTTGGTCTGCATCATCAGCTCTCCTGAAAATGCAGGTGGAGGGAAGAAAGGATTAGAAAGGCAAGGAAGAAAAAGTAAAATCAACCCTATTTGCATATGCTGGCAAACAATAGGCAGAACACACCATCCAGACTGCAGTGAGAGTGACTGGGCTCACGGCACAATCCTCGTAACAGCGTGACTAGATTGAGTGGAAACAGCAGAAGCCTGCACAGGCAGTCAGACTCACTGCCTAAGGTGTTCATGAAGGTGCTTCACTGCTGGAAAAGCATTTCTGTTCCTATTCACCATGTCCATCAGATTCTTGGTTACCATTAAGAGGAAAAAGAAGTAAGTAATAGCAGCACCGATGGAAAGGCTTTGTCACAGTGAGGATGAGAATATGTTTTTAACTTGCCACCACCTGCAAAATGTTAGCTGTTACTAAAAGCATCCATCTCAGACAGTGTTAAAAGCACAGCTCAGTACAAAAATGGTATCACAATTTTTCTGTCCTTTGGGTAGTCTTCAAATTTCTCAAGGTACCATCTGTAAAACAAAGACAGGAATCTGATGAGTATAGAGTCTTCCAAATGCTGTTGAGGACATTAAGTGATTGTACAATGTGTTCAATTTAATCCATATATTTTCTGTCTACAAACAAAAAATATGCCTTTAGAACTACTCTGGATACAAAAACGGCATTTACTACACTCATCCTAACAACATCTAATCATCAACTCCAAAAAAACTAAGTTGTTCTGCCAGCAATGGGAAACCAAACCTACAGATGTGGTGAGAGCAGTCAGGGAAGGAATAACCTGTTCTTTAAAAATGTATGTTGTTATGCATCCTGAGTATTTGCATTTCAGAACTAGAGGGGGAAGAAATTAAACTAAAACCATGTAATTGCCTAATGACTTCACACAGAAGCACGGGTTACTTCACATAGTAATGACTCTGCATAGAAACATCTTCAGTTCCAAAGGATTTGGATAATCAAACAGAACATGACAAACATTACACTAGCCTTACTGCTAATACCTTTCAAAGACATCAGTATTTTCAAATCCAGACAATTAACAAAGAAGAAATACATAGCATTATTAAATGTTATTATTTGTCTTTTCACATTGGATAACAAACACATTTACTCCCAGTTTCAGATACTTATTCTTCCGCTCCTCTGAAATAAAAGAATTAACTTCACCAGGGCTTCTCAAAGGTGCAGATATTCATATTATCAATAGCTACCTCCAAGATCAAAGCTGGAATAAGCAGAGGACAAAACATGCAATGCACAATAACCTGCAGCTGTGGAATACCATCATTACACTATTTTCCCGTTTCAGTAATTTATTCTAAGTTTTTTAAACTAAACAGACTGCACTAAAATGTTTCTTCACTTACATGGATTTGTTATTTTTATTTGTTTGGGGTTTTCTTCTTGTATCCCTCTTTTGTTTTTACGCACCTTTCCATTAGTGCAAATTACTTCCTTTAACAACATTTAGCTTTTCCTAATGGTCTGAAAGAGTGCCACCAAGGCTTAGGATTGATGGAAATGAACAATGGAATTTGAACCTGAAGAGCATAATATATAAAGACGCACCAAGGAACCTGGCATTGCTTAGCCTAGCAAGGAGGAGACTAAGGGGCCCTGTTACTGCTACCTACAGGTGCTGCCTACAGGTCATGGAAGGGGAATTACTTAAGACAACGGAGCAAAGTTATAACTGAAATGCCACCTCTTGCAGCTGGAACGCAGTGGCCCCAAGCAAAAGTGCAGGGTGGAGACTGCCTGGCTAGATAGCAGTTGTGCACAAAGGGACATGGACATCCTGGTGACAAGTGAAGGATGAGTCAATAATGCATCCCTGCAACGATGAAGGCCAAGTGCACGTTGGCCTGCCTTAAAAAGTACAGAGCCACTAAGTCAAAGGAAGGGCTTATTCTGTGCACCATTTAGCAGCTGAGAGCATGCATCTGCATTACTGCCTCCAGTTGTTGGCTTCCTGTGCAACAACGATATCCACAAAGTGGAGAAAAATCCAGCAGATGGTCAGTAAGACAACTCATAGCTGGAACATATAAGAGGAGACATTAAGAGAACTAGGTTTGTTCAGCCTAGAAAAGAAGCAAAGAGGCACATCTGATTGCATTCTTCCATCACCTATTGTGATATTAAAGAGAAGGCAAAGCCATACCTTTCCTGGAGGCACACACCAGGAGATAAAGGTTGCAACATGGAATATTCCAACTGGTCATAAGGAAAGACCCTCTTCCCCACGAGAATAAGGAAAATCCTGTTTCAGCACTTTGCCAGAGATGTGTTGAAGCCTCCACCCTTGAAGACACTCAGAACTCAACTGGATGAGGCCCTGGGCAAAAGGGCAGTTGTAGGTCACACCAGCTGACTGGACAACCTTCAGATACTCCTCCTAACCCAAGATACTCTGCAACTCTACTCACTAATAGCAGGTGATAAAATAAGAAAAGATGGTCAACAGGTGACAGGTCAGGAAGGTTCAGGTTGGACAGTACAAAAAACTTGGTTAATTGGGAGGGTAATACAGACCTAGAACACCCTACAGACAAGGTGCAGGAAAACCCGTTTGTGGAAATTTTCAGGACTCCACTAGACATACCCATGGCTGCCCCCACAGATAGTCAGCAATGGCATTTTTTTCAACCTATTTCTCTCCATATATTCAGGCTTGTTTCCTGTTATTCCACTAAGTTTCAGCATGAGAACCAAAGCAGGAAGCTGAGAATAACCAAAATAAGATTAACATGTTCAAATTCCTTTAAACATGCTATTCCTTAAAGAGAATCAAGAGACTACTCTCCACAAACTATGGTCCTTTAACAAGAAAGCTACATTATGAATACAGTACATTAGCAGTCAAACTGTTTAGAGTAGAGACTTTACTATTATGTACTAGAACTGTTTTCATATTGTCCATTCACTTGATCATAGACAATATGATAGAGACTTGGCTATAAAGCGTGCCTACTAAAGACTACTTTAGAGTGATTTTCAAAATTTTAATATTGTAGAAACCAGTTCAAGTAGCAAGGGAAAATAGAGTATGTGATTATTTAAGACAATACTGCCAAACTTGTCCATAATTTTCACAGATTCAGGATGAACTACCTTCATTTCAACATTATTTTGACCACCTCATTGTACATCATGTGTGTTTATGCTCAGTACTGTTCTGCTGAAATTCTGCAGTGCTTATTCTTCTCAGAGTATTCTCTATCATATTCTCCCCTACAGCAGCAGTCTCTTTCACAAGACTTGCTCTGCAACATTGCTATGGGATGAGGCATAATTTGTGAAATGTAAATGCAGTGTGGCAGAGACAACAGAAATTATAAGACAAAAACCACTTACTGATGGTGTTGCCTTGCCCTTGAACCCAAGATGAAAAGAGTACACAATGCAAATGCAAGGCTTTCAGTGGTGCCACAGGCAAGGGCAAACCCAAACCACTCCAGGATCTCTCCAAAAAAGTTGGCTCCACTGACATACTCAAACATTCCTCCTGAAAGCAGGACAGAGTTATTTCAAAAGCACCTTAATCAAAATGTCCAGTGCTATCTTTTACTGTACATCAAATAAGAGCTACATCACCAATGTCTCTATATAATTTTAAAGGCGGTGGAAGCAGTGTTTTTCAGTTCAAGCTGTGCTATGAAGGATCACTTCAGGCCTCTTTCTAGGACAGACCTTCTCCAGGTCCATTTTTCCTCTTTAAATAATGAAAGAAAAGCAGATTTACTAGTATCAGAAGCAAGTACATGCCTTTGTAAATAGTTACTTAACAGTGACATCAAACTGTCTCTTTGATCGTAAACCTTTTTTTTTTAATATGTAAATATAGAGGACATGCTCCCCTTGAGTCTCAGAAAATACTCACAGGGTTAGTTAGCCTACAATGTTTCATTTCTTTAAGTACTTCAGAAATTAAGTTAATTACGAACAATATTATTATTATTATTATGAAGTAATGTCCCAAATTTATTCTCTAGCTTAAAATGTGTTGCCCTTTTGTTCCCATTCCTCATGAGGTCTACTGCTTCAGCCCTGATACTCAGTGAAAAAAGTAACTGGCAGTCTGCATTAAATCTGTTGTACAGACAATTATGGATAAACAATTGGTACTTACATGTCAGGAATTTATAAAATAAGAACTTTCACCCCAATTCCAAAGTCAGCATACAAATCAATAACATCTCAGTATGCGTTTTACCAGTGGAACTAAACAAACAAGTATTTGGCAACTGTAATAAAGGACATGTTTTGACCTTGCTTTAATTGCTCTACCCTCTTAACAAAAGAGAGGTGAATTTTTAGCACTTAAACTGGATAAGCAACATCAAAAAGACCAGCTCCCCCGATCTCACAGCAAATGACATCTTATTTACTTCAGAACTTTTTTGTGCACTGAACACAGTACAGTATGTTCATATTCATTTTTTACATGAGCACTTGGATTTACATCTATTAAAATTATAAGTTATCTTCTGAATGAAAAACAGTCTACTGCCTTATATATCTTAATTCTTCCAGTCATATTAAAAAAAACCTTAACAACCAAGAAAAAGCAACAAAAAACCCCAGAGAAACAAAATTCAGAGATAGTATTATTTTTCTTCTCTCAGTGACTGTAATGTATCTGAAAGAGTCTAATGTTTCCAAAAGCATCAGTAAACTTTAACACTTCAATAGGCTCCATAAGAAAAATCTTTCATATTCTCCATTTTCCCATGAAGGCCAGAATTCATAGTGCCCTACTTTGTTTGGATTTCTGTCCTCCTTTTACTCTGTCTCCCTTTCCACAGTAGTTGCTGCTCTCTGATTACCTAAGGTACCTCTCTCTTCACACATGGGACATTAGATGGGCCAGCCATTGAGTACTTTCTGCATTCCCCTCCTGCCTCAACACTGGGTTGATAATTTAGGTCTTCTTTCTCCACCCTCCTGCTGATTCTCAGAAAAGTTGTGGAATGCTGTGACATTTTTACCCCTTTTTAAAAATACAGCCAAAGTTGGTTTAAGAAGTCCAAAGAGTTGCACAGGCCAAGTGATATTGTGAAACAGACTCCTTACAATATTTGGCTTAAGAGGAAAAAAATAAAATGAGCCTCTTCTCCAGTCCCAGCTTTCTTTACCACTTCTCATGAGAGATACTACTTTTGCCATTTTAATCTCTGTACCATTTTTTACTTACCTCTTGGTATCTTGTAACCAGTTTCCCCTGGTTTTCTCAGATTTCTGAGAATATGATCAGAATGAATATTAATTGCCATGCCAAGCAACCACCCTATAAAACCTGAAAAGAAATATTAAAAGTATATCTTTAGTACACTGAGTGAAAGCACCCTTTCAAAAAAACTACAGTCATGTATCACATGTTAGGCATATCAGCTTAAAGCAGTAGTAATGTAAGCAGTATAAACAACTCTGGTGACAGACTGAGCTTTTCAGTCAGCAGAGCTCACAGTAATCGAGAGCTCCCTTGACAGGAAATAGTACAAGTATGAAGCTTATTCTTATGTTTCTAGACTTATATAAATGTATGCACAGGCACATATGCAGATGTAATGTGTGTAATTCCCTAACTTCCACATAGAAAAACAAATACGCTAACACTTTAAACACTGAAAGAAACAGCCATTCTCATTCTTCCCAAAGGGACACGTTAGCCCCACTCTCCTTTTCTATTTTTGCTGATAACATACCAGAATTTCCGCAACAGAATTTTGTGCAACAAAAGGAATAAAATCATGAAGGAGTTAATGTACCATTTACTTGTGTCATTCAGCAAAATGGTTTAGCCATTTACACCAGGCTTTCAGAGAAACTGAGACTGTTGTCACATTCAGCATCCTTATGTCTTGTTGCCATAACTATGGGATAAATCAAAAGGAATTTAGGATTGAAATTCCTTATTTTCACCCTTTGGCAATATGTTATCTATGGTATCTTCCTTTGAAGGCAGCCTTCCTTGCTACTAGGAGCAGATTTGGGGTTTGAAGACAGATCCAGTGTTGTTTTGAAGCCACCTCCAAAGTTACCAGTTTTACTTAAATTACCAAGAATACACCAGTATTTTCTAGGACAAAGTCACTTCACGTGCCAGATAAAGAAACCTTTGCCTTTTTGCACCCATAACTTCAGTCTTTCAGGTGGCTCTTTTTCAATATAGAGAAATTCAGGAGCTGATCATCTCAGCAAAAGCACTAACTGTATGTCCAAGTGTATAAGGCCACATTGCAAGACTGGTAGGTTGTCAGAGCACACTCCACCAAGACTTAAGCTACCTTTCCCAGTGAAGCTACAGATGTCTGAGAAGCAAGGTCCACTTACAAGCTGTTAGGCAGTTTTCTTCTCTCAAGCCCTTGTGAGCTTAAAGGGCCTAGCTGTCTGCTTCCACATGTATTGGGAGGAAATGACTGCTCTGTAAAAAAACTGAGGTGTCTGCGTGAAAGCTCTCTCCATTATTTGCCCATACAAATAAAAAAAGTTGTTTGTTTAACTTGTTACTATCTGCTTACATTGTAAAACTAATAGCAGAATTTAGTCCTGTGAATAAGCACGTTTGTTAACCTTTTCTTTATACAGCACAGCAAGTTTCTATTAGCAATCAAGGTGTGCAGATGCTATATGTAAAGTGCCTTTTGAAGTAAAATTTTACTTATCAACTATATAATCAATGTAAATACATCATGACATAGATTAGATATACTATATTTTATTATTAGATATACTATAGTTTATACTATATATCTACAATACTATGATTTATTATATATTAGATATACTATAATTTTAGTGAATGTTTCCTATGCATCTGCTTGTAAATTAGTATATGAACTCTTCCGATAATGTAGAAAGGCCGGAGCTTGCTTTAAAAATGTCAAATTACTACAGAAGATGAGTTTGATCCCACACATTTTTACCTCTCTGACTTGAAAACTGCAAAATGGCAGAAGGAAACAATCACATCTCTTTGTGGACAACAAACCAACAAATGAAGGCTATTTTCACAAAACACCTCTTCAATTTCAAGACCCCCTTTCCTCTAAGGCACTGCATAACCATGTTCCCTGCACCCATACTCTATGGGCAATCACTGAACATGCCAAGTTGGAAGGGACCCACAAGGATCATCAAGCTCAAATCTCAGCCCTGCACAGGACCATCCCCATGTGCCTGAGAGTATTGTCCAAATGCTTCTTGAGCTGTCAGGCTTGGCGCTCCTCCCCTGTCCTAATCCTCAGATTCCCAGCACAGCAGAGTCCTAGGACTCCACAAAACCAAGAGCTGGTTCTGCCCCACAATTCGCATGACTTGGCTACCAGCACAGGGAAACATGGACACGTAAACAGGAAGGGAGCCACTGCATATTACATCAGATTTTCAGATCCACAGGATACACCACACAACACGGATGACCTCAAGAGACTATTAAGAGGCTTTTTCCTTCATCAGGATAAACCTGGAGATGAAGGCTTGTGCACGTACTAGGTGAACACTTGCATAAGGAGGACAGTAACTAGGTCTACGCTAGCAGACAACCTGGTGCAACAGAAGAGCGTTGTGTGCTTGCCCATGTAGAATTTCACACAAAAAGACCTACTGTTGTGCTGCAGGCTATTCCAGAGTGACAGGAGGGTAGCTGCTATCTGGCTCACCTTCCCTCTCCAAGTTTCAAGAATATGCAGTGGAAGATGCTGTGCAGACACATCAGGAGGTCAGTTTCTACAGCTGCACTGAGAACATCAAATAAACATTTCAGGTGAACCAGTGCCTCATCTCAGACTCTGTGGTTACTTTCCAACAATGCACATGATAATCTAGAATATACAGATGTCTGTAGATACTAGGAGAGATACAGGCTAATCTACATCCCCAGGCTATGAGATAATATCTAGACATCCCTCGACTACGTGATCATACCCAGATATGGACAATGCGCACGCGCTCGTGATCGTACCCAGATATGGACAATGCACATGCGCTCTTCATGTCTTGTTCTGTGAAAAGAGCAGAGGTGGCACATGTGCTTGGTTGCCTGACTGTCAGACAAAAAGCTTCATGCAACAGATGAGGTTCAGTCACCTGAACCTTCTGAGCTACAGGTGCTGCTCTGCTTTGTAGAACTGCTACTGAGGAAAGTTTTTGATGCACAGAAGGGTTAGCCATCAACATTCGAAGTAGGTAGCTGAATGGGGTTTAAAGGAGTAAGAAAAGACACATGGTATATTGCGAAGAGTTTGAAGAAGCTAAAGCAAGCAAAGGAAGGAAGGAGTTTCCAACTAGAAGCACAGACAGATTAGGAAAGAACACCAGGGTGAAGCACACAGGTGTACATGTCCCTTTTTGCAGCATTCACTGCTTCAGGGTATCATGGGCTCTCTTGGTAAGTTCACAAGCTGTTTGTTGGCACATGTGTAAGGTACATGCTGAAAGATTATGAAATTGTTCCCACATAGGTTTGCAAACTCATGGTGCTGCATTTGAAGCAGAACATTCCCATTTCCTCTGAAAACAGCTGTGTTCACTGCTCTGAACCAAACCAACACACAGTCCAGAGAAACCATGAGGGAATCACATCAAAGTTATGTTCCTGATCCAAATCAATTGCTGGTGTAGATATAAGCTATTGCATTTCCAAAGTTAACTCCTAAATGCCTGAAAACAATCAAACTGTAATAAGGCTCCAGACAGAACACAGCAGTTGTTTGAAACCTCTCGCCATGACGGTTAATCAGCCTGACTTTTCCAAATTTCTGTCTTCACTGCAAATTTATCTCATTTCAGCTTCTGGCTGTTGAACCATGGTTGGCTGCTACTTTTAGACACTCTCTCATTTATCTTCCACATGTAACTCCATACAGCTTAAGAAACATCTTGCTAGCCCTCAGCAAATATGCTTTCTTGCTGTTGTTGTTTGCTAATATTCTAGTAACTTTTTCTAGTAATTTTAAACGGAGGCTTAAAGACACGGCCAGATGTTTTGGAAAAACTAGAACATAATAGTCCAGTTGTTCAGGGAGTACAGCCACTTTGGCATTTGAGTTGACCAAAGCCACAAGCATAAACTGCAGATATTTGGAGGTACCCAGCTGGGATGAATACCAAATAGCAATTATAAATTGCTAAGATCCAATTATGTTGATGTGTACTACAAAACAACATTAAAAAAAAATCCCAAAAGGTACTCTAGTTACAGGAATAAAATAAAAAACAAGTCTGCAGTTTCACAGCCATGCCAAATTTTATATAAAGATTTGTTGTACTAACACTCTCAAAAAAGTCAGCAGTAGTCATACCATGAAAATGGTTGCTATGTGTACCAGGAATCTTGGCTTTCTTAGTTTTTAGGATAACTTAGGGTTAGGATTGCTTTTTAAAGCAATAGTTTGAATTATAATAATCACAAAAGCAACACTTCATTTATGTTTAGCAGTACTAGAAATATATATAAGCATATATTCCAGACTGGTATTACCTGCACAAAAAGCAAACAATCAAAATAAAACCATAATAAAAAACCCACAAATACAAATCAAACTAACTCATACACCGAAGTATTCATAACTGAAGTCAGAGGAACCTAACTATTATCATTTATACATTTGCATCTTTCAGAAATCCTTGATAAACTCAAAAAAATAAACCAAGGAAATATGAATAAGAGTCTTATTAACTTGATTTTTTTTAAAAGATCTTTCAGTAAAGAAGAATTGATTTATAGTTTCTTAATCATAATTTGTTCACAGCACTGTATTGAGATATCTTTTGATTAATGTACTAAACTAGGCATCAGAGCCTTCAACGGTTTTGATGAACAGATCTTTTAACCATTTTTTTTGCTGGATCCCAGTTTAAGGAGACTGGAAATTTGAAACTACCAAGAAAATTTCAAGTATATCCAAGTGCCTAGCACCCACTGAAGTCATTCCCTTGTACCTCAATTTCTCCATTTTTAGTGCACAAGCAGTACTGCCTCCTAATCTTGGCAAGAGACCCTCCTTTGATTTAAGTTTCTTCAATCTTATAGTCATGATAGCATTTAGCACAGTGGTCTTCCACTGTTATCCACAATAACACTGTAATAAGGACAAAACCTTCTTTTTTTTGTTATGAAAGGCTTGAGAAATCCTGGAGAAACACTAACTTGCTCTGGCTACAGAATAAAAACAAGAAGGGTACTTCTTCAGATCAAGGATCTACACAGCCCAGTTCCCCACCTTTGACTGATGAGGCAAAACATTCTGATTTATCTTCAGATGAAAGAGATCTTTCGGTAAAGATTTCATTAGAAAATGATACTATGATTTTGATGGTCAACAAAAGTAGATGCTTAGGAAACAAAAAAATACAGTGACAGTACTTTGTCACTAGGCATCTTAGCCTTTTCATCATATCCATGACTTCAACTATAAATAAATGTAATCTCCTTTCCAGATCGGGAGTGAATGATCAATTCCTCCACCCGCTTCCTTGTAGGCCAGTTTCGTCCTTTGACAAAGCTCACCCCTATTACAAGGGCGGGCGTGCTGATGCGTGTGTGTGTGTGTATCATTTGTAAATATCCTGATATCAAGGTCTTCTGGCGTTAGCAGTGGTATCTCAGTAGTTAACAATCACCCTCGCTAGATTTTTACTCCACGAGTTTGTTTACTTCAGTTTGATCTACATGTTACATAGAAAAACTACTTTGTTTGTTCTAAACATGCATGCTGCTGGTTCCATGTGAGGCTTCAAGTTTCTACACTGAAAAAAATACATAACAATATTTATTTTGGTGTTAAAGAGTAAAGATGACAGTCAGCTCACCCAGCACTGATATTGTGGAAAGAAATGTCAGTTCACAGTTCTAAAGTAAAAAAAAGTTAAAGGCTTCCAGATACACCAATAAGAGAAATACCTATGAGAATACTTACAAAATGGCTTTGAAGATACAATAAAATTACAATTAAAAGCTGTGAAGACAAAGGAAAATTACACCTTAAGTTTTCATAACATTATTTGACTCACCTGTAATGAAGCGTGGATCTTTCAACCAGCCCGGAGGGTAAGTTGCATAGTTGCTTAAGCTTCGGCCCTGCAAGTATCCATTGAAAATGCAGAACAGAAGTGCTAACACAAAAGTGACAAATGGTGTTGGTTTTCCTTCACGGATCAGAAGAGGAAATATGAGTGCCCTGTAGCAAATAAGGAACGAAAATTTATTGTATTAACAGACCAAAGAGAGAGTTTTGAAGTCCAAAAACTGTAATCCATAGTCCACGCTATCCTACTTTTCAAATTCTCAGCATTAGAGGCTTTGGTCCCTGTTCTAAAGGACAGTTGCACTTGCTTTAACACCTAAACATTCATTTTGTTGCCTAACTGGAATTACAAGATCAGACCTCTCTCTCTGTATGACAGAAATTTTGAACTTTGTATCCAAGGCAATTACTTTGATGAGAGGAGTAAAGGTAACTGATGTTAAGCACAGCCTATTTTTATTCTTCTTTGTTCCTAAATCCTCAGTAGTATCATCAAGCTTTCTGAAATGAGCCAAGTCTCACAATCCCTACACCAAATCCCCCATCACTTCTAGGGGGAAAAGGCAATGCCCTTAAAATTAACCTAATTGAGCTCAGTTTCCTCCCTACCTTAAAAGTCACTTTAAAACCCTAATTGCTTCACCTCTACGATTTTGGTCTACCCTATGATGCCTGCTAAACACATGACGAACCCACAATTGCCATCCCATTTGGGAAAGGAATCTTGATTGCTTTTCCTGGGGGATTATGGGAATAAACCAACAAGCTCTAAACAAGATCAGGTGAATGTGAATGTTCTTGTGATCTTTCTGGTGCAACAAGCCAACTCCCAATTGCCTATTGATTTAATTACAATCTATAATGAAACAGGACGAGGATTGCTGAAGCCTGAGCAGTTTTCACGTGTTTTCCATTTACCCAAGGACTAGTGCTTCAAAGTAGTCTTTCCAAAGGAAGCACAACCATAACAGCTTTCAAGAAAAAGTAACAAATTCATTAATGGGATTATTTAAAGCATGCTACATTACAACAAAAGGAACTGGATAATAGAGGTCTCTTCCAGTCTACACTCACTTACAGAAGAGTCCCTTAGTCTGGCAACCGCAACAAGCAACTGGAAAAAACAAACTGCAGCACAGCACAGCTTGCTCTACAAACCTTTGTCTCATGTTCCTAGCTATTTCCAGACATCAAGGATGAGTTAAGATCCCATGCGAAAGCTATCATCTTTACTCTTAACAGAAAAAAGAGCAAAGACACAGTCCCGGGTTTTCAAAACCAGCCACCAGGCCAATCACGTTGAATCCTTCTCGGTTGGGAGGATGTGGAATACTTTCAGTCAAAAGCACCAGCCTCTCTCATTCAGCACTGGAAAACAACAGTGTATCAGCCACATACGGAGCTTAACATGACCTGACAAATCTATTGCTCCTGTATTAGTAATGATGCAAAATTGCTCGTGGAGTATGACCAGTAGACACTGTCCGTAACTTGAAGAGAACAGCAAAATCTTACCCGAGCTCCAGCTAAGCTGCCTTCTCCAAGAAGCACCCAAGTTGACTACAGGGCAACATGGAGCACTCGGCCTAAGATTTGCTAGTATTTTAATGAATCACTGAATATCCTGAACTGGAGAAAACCCTCATCCAGTCCAACTCCTTCAACGAACACTATGTTGAAAGACCGTGTTGAGAAACATAACTTAAAATAGCCACTGTTTCACAGCATTAAAATTATACGAGTACAGAGTGCTGAACTTCCCTTGTTTTCAACACTAGGTCCCTTCAGGCAGTCTGATCAAGCCCTTGCTGACACGGGGGTCGCCACCCGAGGTACAGCTGCAGCGCAGGGATGGACCAGCAGCCGAGGGAGCATCGAACATCGCGTTTGCACGCCCGAGCACCGCCTCGCACAGCGCAGCGACACACGGCAGCCGGCACCGCTCCGCCACGGCTCCGCGCCCAGCTCCCGCAACAACGCACAACATCCTAACGCAGCGAAGCCCTAAAGACTTCAGTGATTGTGATATTAAATAACAAGAGCTAATTAACTGGAGCACCTCAACCCGTTCGGTCTGGAGGCAGCAGCCAGGCGTTTCTATGAAGACTGACCCCTTCTCCCGCCCCGGCAGCACTGCCAAGGAGCCCCCCCCAGACGCCCCGGCGGTGCCCCCGCCCCGCCCGCACCTGTGCGCGTAGTGGAGGACGAAGCAGCCCAGCAGGACACGGTTAGCCGGGGCGGCGATGGCCTCCCCACCGCAGGCGGCGAGCCCGATCGGGACGAGGAGGGAGGGCAGTTCCTGCAGCGCCCAGGCAACGCGGGCGGGCAGCAGCGAGCCGAAGCGCCGCGTGGAGTACCGGCCGTAGGGCATAGGGATGAAGCAGAGCAGCAGGGCAGAGCCGGCACCCAGCGCCATCAGCCCATAGGAGAAGAGCTCCAGCAGCCGCCGCTCCTCGGGGCCCTCCACCCTTTTCCAGAAGCCGCAAACACCATGGCAGCCCGCGCACTCCGCCATCACCAACTCCACCGACACCGAGCCCCATCGCCCCCCGCCGCCCCTACTCATCACCCGCTCGGCGCCCCGCCCACCGGGCACCACGGACCAATCGGCGTCGGGGGGCGTGGCCAGAGCCGCCCGCCCGTTGGTGGGCGGGGGGGGTGGGGCGCGCGCTCGGGTTCTCGGGAAGTTCCGCCGGGAAGGGGCTCCAGGAATGAGTGGGCGTGTCCACGCGTGCGCGCCAGTGGCGGGAGCACGTGGCGCGCGGCAGCTGCGCGGTCCCTCCGGCCCAACGGGAGCAGAGCGGGAGCGGCCGTGGCCACCCTTCCTTCCCCACGGCAGGGCTAGTGTCGCGGCTCGGCCGCCGCCTGGCCGCCATGGGCCGGCGAGCGCGGGACCGCCGGCGGCAGCAGCAGCAGCAGCGGCAGGAGCGGGGCGGCGGCGGCGCCGGGGACCAGGCGGTGAGAGCCGGGCCGAGGCGGGGCGGGGTGAAGAGCGGCGGACGGGGAGCGGCGGGACCGGCGGGATAACGGCGGCGGCGTGTTCCTTCAGGGCTGGGCCGGCGGCTACCCAGAGATCGTGAAGGAGAACGAGCTGTTCGAGCGGTACTACCAGGAGCTGGGCATCGTGCCCGCCGGCGAGTGGGACGCGTTCATGGCGGCGCTGCGGGAGCCGCTGCCCGCCACGCTGCGCATCACGGGCTACCGCAGGTAGGGCTGGGGCTGCTGCCCTGGGGACCTGCCCCGGGCACCGCGGGGGCGGGATGCTGTCCGGGAGAAGGGGTGCCTGAGCCAGCTGCTCCACTGGGACGCGTCCCTGCCCGCCGCAGGGGGGCTGGAACTAGGTGATCCTTAGGGGTCCCTTCCAATGTAAACCATCCCGTGGTTCTGTGGTTCTCCATCCGGTGTCCCTCTGCACGTCTGTCGCATGCAGCCATGCCAAAGAGATTCTCCACTGCTTGAAGGAAAAATACTTCAGGGAGCTGCAGAACCTGGAGGTGGATGGTCAAAAAGTCGAGATGCCACAGTCGCTGAGCTGGTGAGTGATCTGGAGGCGAGTTAAGGCACCCTTCCTGACATCCAGCCTGGTGTGTTGCTCTCTTTATTCTGTTTCTGCCCTTTTCCCGTTTCTTTTCCACCAGGTATCCGGAAGAGTTAGCCTGGCACACTAACTTGAGTAGAAAAATCTTACGCAAGTCCCCACAACTGGAAAAGTTTCATCAATTTCTGGTTAGCGAGACAGAGTGTGTAAGTTTCGGATAGATCTTGATTTTTTTCTTTCATGTCCTGAGCAGTGCTTTATTGAATTACAGTATGAGAGAGTGAGACTTTACCTTTTCTCTCAAAAGTTGAGTAACTCAGAAGAATCTGGATTTTATGTTGCTGTTGACTGTGATTCACCCCACAACTCTGGTGCATAACCGCAGCTACACATACTTTTCCTAAACTAATTGCAGTTTTTTTGTGGTTGTTTGGCGATGCTAAAACGAGTCCCTGTAAGATAATTAGTTGCTGTTAGAAACCAGATGTTTAAATCTGGTAAAAAGTGCATGTGTGTGCATGACAAGACTTAGCTTAAGCGATGGGAGTTTGTCACTTGGTTGAAGCCAGTTTCTCATCTTTTTTGAGCAGAAACTACATCTGTAGAATTAATACAATTGGAGTAAATGTGCAATTATCAGAAAATACACTTGTGTGAATACTGTGATTGCTTTTTTTGTTAAATTCTAGCAAAATTTAAACCTAGATTTATAGTAGTGTGTTTCTGACTGCTTTCTTATTTTATTACATAGTGATTTAAAAATTTTATTGCAAAAGAAATGCATTGTTTTGTGAATAAAAACAAATTTAATTTCTTTTTTCCTTTCAAGGGAAATATCAGTCGTCAGGAGGCTGTTAGTATGATCCCACCTCTGCTGCTTAACGTTAGCCCTCATCATAAGGTAACTAGAATATAATGTGTACTAAAGCTTTTTCCCTGAAGTTAGTTTGATGAAACTACACATCACAACAGCAGTATCAATGCTGATACACAGTTCTGTTTTGTGTTGGTGTGTTTTAGGCTTTCTGCACATCAACAGCAACACTCAACTAGTGTTCATATCACAAACACAGTGAACATCTGCTTTTTCAGCTGTATGTACTACCCTGTAAGAAACACTTAGGTTTTAAGTAGTTGCATAGTCTTATTTTCAAAGTGTAAATGTGTTCAGCTGCATTTGAGTTACATATTCATGTTTCAACGTGCTTTAAAGTAAGATGACTGTTTTTAACTTCCTGCTCTCCATCACACTGTGAACCAGATGTAATTTTCCAGATTCAAATGATAATGTTCTCTGCCAGTTAGATTTCACTCCTCTATGCCTTTTGAAGAAGTTGCAAATTTCTACTCTATAAATGTGTTAGGCAAAATAATTTGGGTGAATTGAAACACAGTACTGGTGATGGCTGAACACTATAGGGTGCTAACTTTAACAGAGGTGTCTAAGGAATGCCCATGATATTTTCCAATAACAGACTGTAGGAATGGGGATATCTGGTAGCAAATTTTCTATTCTAACTTCTGTGATGTTTTCATACTTTATGCTTGCTTTCAGACTAAATCTGTCAGGTGGCCTTATTCTCTTGGTCTCTTAAATTAGTTAGCTAGTTGTTTTGTTACCTTAAGCAGTCATGTTGTGTTCTTTCTTAAATTTTCATGACGTATCTTAAAATTTTAAGTTTTTCAAACTTCCGACATGTTTTAAAGCCTAGTTTGTAACTACTTGTTTTTATATTAGCATTACCTAGCATATGTAATGTTTCATCTTATCTTCTCCTGCTTTCACCCCAACCCAGTGTATGTCACAGGACTGATGTGAGTCAAGGTCTCATCTCTCTTAAGTGAATAATGAATTGAAAGACTCAGTCCTGATGTGTCACAGGTGCATTTTCAGTTTTGTCTGGAGTTGAACAGGTAGTGAACATGTTCAACTTAATGTAAAACACAAACTGGGGGAGTATTTTTGCACACACATTGTATATGCTAAGCTAGCAGTATACGGATTTTACATTGAATATTTAACTTGGGTGACTGTATTTCAGCAGGCGTTTTCCAGAAGTGAGTGTAAGATTTCACAGATTTGGTCATAAGTCAGGCTTAGAATAGATTCTTTATCCTGTCTTGTGCCAAGACAGCAAATAACTGCTGTAACAATGACAGCAACTTTTGTCATTTAGGACTTTTTCTGGTCCTTAGTGTCTTAGCTTCTGAGCTGCTTGTTATGACCAGAACTGCAGGTTACTTTTCATGCTTAACCAGCATGTTCTGTACATCACGTCTTACGTGCTGATTCCATGTTGTACAAGGATCAACTTAGTGACTGTCAAGCCTCTCCATATCTGTGTTCATTTTAAATCTATTTTTGACAATTTAGTTTTCCTCACCATCATTTTGGTGGCAAGTTTTAGAGCACGTTTAGCTTTGTATATTCTTCATTATCTTTTCATATTACCTGCAAAACTAGAAAACAATAGCATCACAACTGTTACTTTAAAGAGCACGTATGATGTCGTTGTACTGAGTGCGTTTCATGATGTGTTAGCACTTTACCATGTGCTCTTTGGAGCTCTCTTTGCTTTTCTCTGGGGGCTTTCTAGTTTAGTCTTGTTCATGCCAGGGTCTTGCATGAGGATCTGAGCAGATCCCTTCCCATCCTTTATCCTGTTGCATGATTTCATCTAATTTTTAACAGAGCCAAAGATCCGGGAGATAGACATGTGTTTCTGAAAATCTGTAACTAGGCAGGAGGAAAGACTCTAAGCTTCCTTACTTAAGAGAACAGTATTAAATATCAATTGATTTGCTGTGAAAGTGACTACAAATGACTTGATCACAAGCCAAGTTCCTGATGAACCAGGAAGGAGAAATACAGTAGAATTTAGGTGTTCATGTGTGTTGATGTTGGTGCTGTTCTGTTCAGCTGCCTCAGGGCAGTTAAAAAACTTCCCAAGTGCTTCTTCAAGAAAGAGAAACAAGAGATTATGCTGCGTTGATTTTTTTGCATTAAAATGCAAATGTGTGGGGAGGGATAGCAACTCATTTTTATAAAATCTATATAATCAACTGTCTCTGGTTGATTTACTAATAGTTTAAAGAAGAGTACTACTTGCTCTTGATTGTAACTTTGCTCTCAATATGTGTGTGTATATGTAAAGTGCCAGTTAACTTCAGTTGGAATTGCTAGTAAAAGGACCATACCCCTATATCTGTGTTCAGGTTCGTCTTTCAAATTCTATTTCATCTGATGTATTTGTTCCCTTCAATGTAAAGTCCTTTTTATATTTTAGGCTCTCAAAGGTAAAGCACACGAAGATCAGGACTGTACTTTGTTTTCAAATTGGTGTTCAGAACAATCAATTCTCTACGTGCAAAAATACTTAGTTTAAACAAAACACGTAGTAAATTTCTTGAGTACTTGAAAAATACAAACCAGGACTTTTTTTAACTTTCTGGTGTTTGTAGATTCTAGATATGTGTGCTGCACCTGGATCTAAGACGGCACAACTCATTGAAATGTTGCATGCAGACATGAATGTTCCTTTTCCCAGTAAGTCTGGAAAACTACTAAAAACTTTTGTGACTTGGAATTTCTGCTTTTTCTTGTAAAAGATAAAGGTTCCCCACCTTTGCTTTGAAACTTCATGGGCTTCCTTGACGTGAAGGAGAGAGATGAGTTATATATGTGTATATATATATATATATCTATATATCTATATATATCGTTGCAGTTCAGAGTACAGCACCTGTGATTAGAGCTTAATTCTTGTATATAAATGAGATTTACCTAGTAGATGATGGCCCATGAGCCCCTGTGGTTTAGTGATATCCTGCAAACACTGGATTAAGCTGTTTTAGACTTAAAGTGGTTGTGATATTTATCTTCTTTGTAAGTTTCAGAATCTTTACTCTTGATTAGATGCTCCCAGAAAATACTGTCCACTGAAATATAAAGTTATGGGAGTGTGTGGATTCTTTCTGCATTCTACTGAAACTTTGCTGATGTAGAGATTGGTGATAGTGGGGGTTTTCTCTGTTACAGGGGTTTTACTTTGAAAAGTTGAAGAGCCTTTGGCTGTGTCTTACTGCCGCTAGATGGAAGCTAGAACTTTTGAGACTATGGCACATCAGTTAAACTTCAACATACCTTTAAGTTATTTTATGCTCAGTAAGGGCTCCTCTATTCATGAGCAGCCTTTTAAGTAAAAATCTCTACTGAAAGGTTTATACAACTTTGAACATAAGGCAATAAACTATGTAAAATTACTTAGGTGTTGAATAGTAAAGCATCTTCCCACTGTTTTATGTTCCAGAGGGTTTCGTAATTGCTAATGATGTCGACAACAAGCGCTGCTATTTGCTGGTTCATCAGGCTAAGAGATTAAACAGTCCGTGCATCATGGTGGTAAATCATGATGCCTCCAGCATTCCTAACCTACAAATAGATGTTGATGGAAGAAAAGAGATCCTCTTCTATGACAGGATTTTATGTGACGTCCCCTGCAGGTATCTGGCATGTAAACTTGAATACATGAATGTTACTGCACTAAGTGCCATGCTAAGTTTTTTTGTGTTACCAAATCATGAGTTGGTAACACAACTCATGAGTTTTTTGAGTTATGATTTATAGTAACTTCCAAAACAAGCAAATGCCTTAAGTTGTCTTAGATGTGAGGATACTGAATCAAGGTGAACTTTCTTCATTCCAAATGGTCCTTAAATATAGTCAGTTAAAGGGCTTCAAATTTTGAACTTAAACTCAGGATACTGAAATACGAAGACAGTGAGGAAACAAAGAATACAGTGTTAGAAAACTAGTTAACGTGAGAGGACTGTAAAAATTATTCTGCTATAAATGACTTGGATATGAAAAGAGTTTTACACACAAATAATACAAATCTACTCAACCTCTGTTGCAGCGGAGATGGAACCATGAGGAAAAACATTGATGTATGGAAGAAGTGGACAACACAAAACAGTTTGCAGCTCCACGGGTAAAAGTGCTTACACATCTGCACTTCTTTCATTTCTCTCTCTTCCTTTCCCCATATCTTCAACATCTGCATGCATTCACATGTTAATGTATGACAAAGCAGAGACAAAGAAGACTCACTTTTCTCTCAAATCAAGAGCTTATGTGCTATTCAGAGGAAGTGTAGGGTTTTGGATGTGAATGGAGCATGTGAATCCAAATTGCTTGTATTCTTATGAATATCCGACATATTAATGTTCATTGAATTGATTTAGACAGGGTAGCTAATAAAACAGAAGAAATCATTTGGTTGGGATTCTTAGCGTTCCAAATACTCTTGGAAAATGCAATAACTTGTAAAATTTGCTAGTAATGTTTTAAAGTCTTTAGGATAATAGACATCATACATAAACAATTTCAGTTACCTGAGATTGATTTATGTTAACTGATGATGAATGAGTACTTAGGCTAGTGCAGGCACATGATAAAATGCAGATTGAAACACAGATGACAAAGCTTAGAACGTTTCACTGTGTATTTTTAACACACTGGGGGTGCCATTGATTACTGTGACTCAGCTGACCTATGACTGCTTGGTAATTCATTCATAGTTGCAGATTTTCTTTTAGTTGTAAGTGTGGAGGTAGGGGTCTAAGCTGTCATCCAGCTCAGTAATACCTTTCTCAGAAGGCCATTGCTACCTAAGATGTGTTGTTCATAACATTTGTAATAGTCAGATTACTGCTCATTTTAACTCTGAATTTCTGAGAAGAGTCATGTTTTGGGGTGTTATTTTTCTAGTGTTGAGTACTTGATAATAAACTTGATGGGGCACTAGAAAGAACAAAATACAGAATGCTATGTTAAAAGCAACCCTGGATCATTGTTTATGTTTGACCTAATTGCTGTTCTAATTTAATAGGTGTAATTGTGAGTGTGTCTGCAGTATAGACTGCACTAAGCTGGTTAAGTTTGAAACTGACTTTAATTTGTGTACTGGTGACAGCTGTGGAACTCCCTAAGTACTGGCTTAGTCCATGGAGAGTTGTATGTCTGCAGTATAGCTTCTTTCGGGTTCCTGAATGACAGCTGGCTAGACCAAAAGTGTTCTGTTAGATTGCAGCTGAGAATTGCAACCCGTGGTGTTGAACAGCTGGCAGAAGGTGGGAGAATGGTGTATTCTACGTGTTCATTGAATCCTATCGAAAATGAAGCTGTGATCGCATCTCTGCTGGAGAAAAGTCAAGGTGAGAATGTGAGTTTGGATGCAGTACAGAACTTTATTTTTTCCCCTCAGCCCAAAAAAAGATATGTGTGCTATGGTACTAGTGATAAGTTTAGCGTGGGTAATACACTTCTAGTTTGCATCCTTTGACCCACATTTTGACATGATTGAAATTTTAATGTCTTTAAATTCATGGGATTTTTTACATTTTTGACTTGCATATGATGGCCGAGGTAACAAAAGGTGGAAAAATTGAGACTGACTGAGAAGCTACACTGCATTACTTTGCGATAGTAGAGTTTAGTAGCCCATTTAGTAGCTGGTGGATCCTGTTTTTTCTGAATCAGTACCCTGAAATTTGGAGATATCTAATGAAATTTGGCATGAAAATTTCCACTGACTTTGTGGTAAATTGAGCCTTTTACAGAGTAGAAGCAGCTGTATTGCTCCTGGACCTGAGCTTATTCTGGAAGTTGGTAACCTGTTTTGTGTAATGTCAGTATTCTGGCCAGTCAGTATTCTGGCCCCAAATTGTGCATGGAATTTCATTGTCTCAGAAACAGCAGTTTAGCTAAAGTGCTTGCAGATTAATTAGGAACTGACTATTTAATTTCCACTCAAATGACATTTTTATTTAGAGGTAGTTTCTTTGGTAGGCACGGATGTGTTTCCAGTATATTATATTAGGCTTGGCTTATTGAAGGTTGTAGTAAGCCAGTGTTAAATTTAACGACTAGTTTGGATAGGGGCACGAAGCAGTATGGATGTTAACAGAGGCCAACAATTGCAGTATCTGGGGCAAATTCAGTACTTGGAAGGAAGGATTTTGACTGGCTGTTCCGTTAAGATCTAGTCTTGGCCCAGTGGAGGTATTTTGAAGTGTACCTGGAGGCTATGACGTGTCCCAACAAGTGAATGTTACCCTTGGAACTTGAACATAGGTGTAGCTAAAGAAGGGTGAGGTAGTGCAGTGGTCTGCAAGGGGCACTGGACCTCAAGAATTCACTCAGGTCAGTCCAGAAGATTGTTGGTGCTTTCTAAAGCAGTGTTAACTGCTACCTGTAGAGCAGATGAGATTGCTTTCCCCTTACGGCTGAGGGAGTAAGGAAAGGGCACTTTTGTACCATTTGGAAACTAATGGAAATTGTGCTACTTCTAATGGACTCTTTAGTGCCTTATCAATCTAATGTAGTCTTGAGGCATCAGCTGAAGTCATGCTGTAGAGGGACAGGACTACTCAAAGGACGGATGCAAATATCAAGCTTAATCACATTTGAAATGTCATCTTTGAATTTGTCTATGAATTCACATATCACTTTTTCATTTATTTAAAAGACTTGCTTAAATGTCACTGTAAGAGTCAATGGTTAGTCATGTAGAAGTGGTTGATAAATTGTGTTCGGCATGAGGAAAAAGCCTACCTGACTGTTAAAAACCAAAGTATTCAGAATCACAGAAAAGAAATGTTAAAAGTTATTCATCGCTGGAGAGATCACCTTTTTAAACAGTGAATTTTTATATCATTCTTTCTGGACTTGGAGCAGTTTAAACCTTTAATTCAGTAGATTAAGTTATACTCTAATATCTCTTGTAGTAATTTGACATATTTTAGACACATAGTCTTTTGTCCTATTAATTTGATAGTACTTACCTTACTGTTAAACAGTTTTTGGAATTTTCCTTTCAGTTTAAAAAATAATAAATTCTCTTTCCATTCACACTGGAATATATTGAGATGTTAAGTCCATAAAATGAGAACACAGTAGGCCTTTTAGAAGGCTTTGTTATCCCAAGAGTTATTCCCAGAAAAATACTTAAACAGTATGGTAAATTGAAATACTAAGTAAATGAGAATAAAAACTTAAATGATTGCTTTGCCTAGAACACTGTTATTTAATGATAGAAGTCATAGAGCACTACTCTATGCAGTTGCTACAAAAAATATTGAACCGTTATATTTTGGTTAATTTATAAGTTGCAAACTTAAATAGTTATTATTAACAGTTCTTACCATCTTTGTTAATTTACATGATAGTAGCTGTATATCATTTTATTTCTTGAAAGTTTTAAAAAGCAGTGTTCTTAAAATGGTCTTAAAACTTGAAGGAAAACTATTTTTATAAAAGTTAATTAGCAACACAACTCTTCAATTCTGTTTTCAAGACCATTTATATTCTTGGGATTTCAGGTGCCTTAGAACTTGCTGATGTCTCTTCCGAGTTACCAGGCTTGAAGAGGATGCCAGGAATTACAAAATGGAAGGTACTTAAACTGATAGTTTTTTGAAGTTCTTAGTCTGTGGTAGAGTGCTAAGTTAGGGAAATTTTGAAGTGTAACATTTTACAATGTTGAGTTGAGCTGGATTAATGCCAGTGATTTGATGTTTAGGGGAGAGAGCTAAAAGTCTTTCTGATAGTAAGTTCTTGTCTCTTCGTCTGCTATTCTCTTACCTCTACCTTTCTTTGATCTCTCTCCTATACTTCAGTGTTATAATTCCCTTTCCTGTTGTGTGCATGTGGCCTGTAGATGGCAATGTAATTTCAGCCGCTTTTAAAGTCATCCATCCTCCTCGGTCTTTAGAGTCTGTGAATGTTAGATTCTGCAGTTCTTCAGCTGGTCCATTTGAATCATTTGGAAGTAAAACCTGTGAAACCCTTTTTGGAAATTAGCTATAAAGCCTGCAGTGATGTGACTAATCCTAAAATATTAATAGAATCCTCTATTTTGTTCCATGTCTTGTGTGACTTCAGGTCTGGAAACAGACTAGTAGGGAAGGGCAAAAAAACCCGAAGCTGCTTCAGCTTCCTGTTAAGAGTATACTCAAGAAGAGTAGAAGGCCATCCTGGTAGTAGGGAAAGAAACTGATTAAATTTTAGTTATGAGTGTGTGCCTTTGCAGTGCCATTGGTTGTTCTGTCTTACCATCTCACTAGTCTCTTGCAATGGCAGGCTGCAAGTTTATGGCTGTGTGCAGACTAATGAACAAGATACGTGGAATAAAGATTTGCTTATGTTCTGCCATTGGAAATCCAGCTGAGTAACTAGCTGATTTCCTTCTTCTTACAATTCCAAAAGTTTACACTATGCTTGTACCTGAAGAATAAATGTAAAATGCATAACTGTGGCTCTGTAATCTTAATTTTACCTTTTTTTTTTGGTTCTGTGTAAAGCTACTATATATATGTATTTATATATATAATGATCACTAAGAGTATATTGTATTCCCTGTTGCATTTATTTCTCAGCAGTTGAAATATAAATCTTCTAAAAGTATTTTAGAAACTAGGCTAATAAAATCTGTTGAAAGTTTGCAAGACTTTCTTCAGTCCTTATTTGCTTCTACTGTATTTTTGCAGGCTTTATTGGCTAGCTTGTCATTGAATGTATTTTCTTGCTTTGGTACTGTTTTTACTTTTATTGCTGCTGTTCTTTTATTCCCTGGTGAAACATCTGTTCACTTGGGAGCTCTGTGACTGATTACATGGAATATTCTTGAGCATCAGTTGACTGTAAATCTCTGGAAACAGCAACACAGAAATAAGGTTTTGTTCGAGGGACACTTAGGTGCTTAGAAGTAGCAATCAGTACTCTTTCCTGAAGCCAGATGATGAGTGAACTCCAGTGAATTATTTCAGTCTTGAAAGAAGAGACCTTTTTAACTCCAGATCTGATAATCTACAGCACTTTCACTCCTTGTTCTACCCTAGCACATGGCTAGTAAAATGTGCAGTAGAGTTCAGTGTGTTCTTTGGTGCTTTCTCATTCTACCAGTCACACCAGTCTACCAGTTAGGCTGATAAACCAAAACTGAACAGTGCAGGGCTGTTGGGCAGTTATTCTGGTAAATCCAAAATAGTTCTAGACTTGTTTGGACTACAGTTATTTATCAGTCCCATTGTTTTTTCTCAAGCTTCAGTTGTGACTTCCAAAGAAGTACAGTCTGTCTTGTCTCCATCTAGGACTATGACATGTAGCATAGTTTGGCTTGAAATAATAATTCTGGAAGTGCAGTAATTTCTATTTCAAGAATGTGCAAATGCACAATATTTTATGATCAGATGTGATCTAATCAGTGGCTCAGAATGATGCTGAAATCTGTGTTCTAAAGTTCTTAGGGAAATGGTAATCTAGATAAATATTACGTTTCTGCTTCCAGTAGAACACTAATTTAAACTTTCTTAAACTTTCAAGATAATCACAGTGGGATGTATGAAACCACTTCATCATACTTGCCAGTCCTGAAGTCACCATCTCTGCAACTTCTTTATTTTGTTACCTTAATGACAAAAATGGGCCTTCATTTCAGATATTAACTTTATGCATTTACCCCACATGTACCCAGATGTGACCTTCCTTACAGCCAATACAAAACCAGGCATCTAGAGCTCTGAAGTGAGATTTTCCCTGACTTATTTTTTCACTTTGGTTTTCTTTCTTAAAGAGCATTCAGAATGCCTTCCTACAAGATTTGTGGCTCTAACCTTCTGCTTGTATCTCAACAGTCCATCAAAAGCTTTGACTTCTAGCCAGAAAGAGGTGATGTTAGGCCTACACAGTGTAAAAGTGGATTTATAGATGTGTTCTGAGTTCTGGGTAAAGTTACAGACACTAGAAAATTAATGAGAGACATGGTTCTTCAGCAGCTTTCCTTGAAAACATCTCTGTCAATGACCTATGCACGCCTGTGTCATGGGGCTCTATGATTACCAAGCTGTTGTATTGCACTCTTGCATCTTTCTTACATAATGAAATTGAGATTCCTCAGTTCTAATCTCTACTGGACAGCAGTAGTCCTTTTCTATACCAGAAAATAATTTCTCTTTTTGGCATCGAAACCTTGGTTTGGAAGTATTATAATTAAAATTTATAAAGCGGTGACCTATGTTCTTTACAGTATTTATACTTCTTCCTTTGAAGGTAATGCTGAAAGATGGACAGTGGTTTGAAGAGTGGAAAGATGTGCCTTCAAATAGACAAACACAAATACGTCCCACTATGTTTCCAGTAAAAGATGAAGAGAAGCTAAAGGCAATGAATCTAGAGCGTTGGTAAGTTTTCCCAGAGTAGATCTTATGAGGATTTGATGATTAACATGTATGATGGTGGGCAAATTATAATTAGGTCAGATTAGGAATGTATTGCAGTATAGACCTGTTTGAATAGGTCTGAGTATATTTTGATTGCTTCCTATGTAGTGGCAGTAGACTATTTAAAGTCCAGTGAATTCAGAGAAATTATTGCATGTTGCTTCTGAGGAATAACTACTCACACAAAAAGGTCTAATTCTTTGCATCCAGTAGAGACGCATAGCCAAAATTACTGGAAAAGTATGTAAAACTTCAGCGTTTTAACAGTGTGACTTACTTGCTATGAAAGGCTTTCCATAGCTATTCTAAAAATATTGTTTAGAAATGAGTCATTAAAACTCGGATGTGAACTGTGAAATGAATGTGTTGCACTGATGCAAGTAATTTTGCCAGAATGCTCTACTTTAGATCCTGTTTCTAGTTTGATAAATTAAATCTGCACAATCCTACTAGGAATACTTAGCCTGTCCTGAAAATGATTATAAATGTGACACTTCTAGTATTTTGTGAGAGCCTGAGTGCAGATATGAATACACTGCAACATTTTTTTTCTTTTCTCTCTAGTCTTAGGATATTGCCACATCACCAGAACACAGGCGGTTTCTTTGTGGCTGTGTTAATAAAAAAGTCTCCCATGCCATGGAATAAACGTCAACCTAAGGTAACTTTTTCTAAAACATCTAAAATGTTTATTAATAATGTTTCAGATTTTTTTTTAAATATTACACATAATAGAAAACATACTATAACTATTTTGTATCTGCCTTTCAGTTATAGCTCAGTGTGTCAGTTAAAAATAAATTCCTAAATCCCTTAAGTACTTTAAAAAAAATGACAACTTCTAAAATAGAAAAAAAGAGATGGGATTTTGAAATTATAGTAAAATAGTAAGATAAAGCTTGAACCTAAAATGAAGACTTTGAAAGAATTACAGAAGCAGATTATATTAGGTTGCTAAAGCTGTCAGTTCCTTCAGTGTGTGTGGTCCCCCTGCTGAAGGCTTTTTTCTGCTGTGTTGTAAGCTGATTCTGATTTCAGTTTATCTTACTCTGTGGCTGCTTGCTCAGGGGTGATTCACTAACAGATTAGTCTAGCAGATCAGCAGCAGGGGGAGTGGATGTAAAACTGTTAGGAGCAGCAGCTTCAGCCATCTGACTTTAATCCATTTGTTGTCAATTGTCTTTAAAATCCTGTCAACAGGATTTTAAGTTGGCGTGATTTATTTGATCTCTTAGATTGTCACGTCTATGAGAAAAACATCTTGTGTGAATAAGCTCCTTTAGATGTTTTTGTTCATTTGATTTGCTTAATTAGAACAGCTTACAAGTAAAATGTATGTGTCAATAGGGAAGAAGCATTTATTCAGAAGCAAGTGTCATCTAAGTAGTTTATTCTGTTCTAAGTTGAACATTGTAGCACTCTCCTGGAAGGTGTCCAACAGCAGGATGCATGTGTCACTTTGAGTGCTAGAAGGAAAACAGCAGAGGCTGTCTTAAAGTAGTCTTCTCTGAGTGCTTGAACGTGATTTTGTAAATGGTACAAAAATAGCTTTCTTGGACAGTTGGTACGAAACTGTCCGGATCAGTACTAGAGGTAAATGCAATTTATATAGTGGTATCTTGATCTAGTAATCAGATTAACTCTCTGAATGGATCTGTTTAAGCACTTGCATACAAATTGACAAGAATTAAGCACACGCAGAGAGCGAACATAGGTGCCTTCTGTTACAAGTTAGATTCTACTTTGCTTTGTTGAAAATAATTTAATCTGAAATAGGTTCATCAGAAGTTACCACAAAGAACAGGAGATACTGAAGTGACAGCAACTAATTCAGATAATGGTTCTGACTGTATTACTGAAGAACCAATACTTGCTGAAAATGAAGAGTCTAAGAAAATGGAAGGATTGCAGAATTTGGACACTGAGCAAAGCAAAAAGGAAGGAGTATGTGGGTAAGTATTTGTCCTGTGACAGCTTTGTAATTGCTGAGTATTCTATAGTTCTTTTGTTACTGGACTCATTTAGAAGTCGATCAAGAAGAATTAATGAATTCATTCAGTTGTCCTGCATTTCCATGTTTTCTGTCTTGTATTTCAGCAAGTTTGGAAACTAACCAGTTTTCTTATTAACATTTGCAAAGTCTCTGTTAAGGAAAAAAAACTTTCAGAACTTAACATTTGGAAGATCTTATTGTCTTCACAATCACTGTCAGAAATCTGTTTACTTGTTTTTGTGGTTTCTGTTTTAAAGCACTTCTTTCACATCCTCATTTTAAGAAGTTATATTGTGGGTAGTGTTCTCCTAGTGAAGCATGGGAAAATGCCCATATTCTGTTTGGCATACTGTTGTTACCACAAAGCAAGTGTTGACTAAATGAACTGAATATACTGATTTGAAGCCAAGTACTTTTACTAAAATTGACAGTGTAATGTTATTTTCTTTTTAGACCACCACCATCTAAAAAAATGAAGTTGTTTGGTTTTAAAGAAGACCCTTTTGTCTTTCTCCCTGAAGATGATCCATTGTTCCTTCCTATCCAGTAAGAAAAAAATGTTTCTGGTTTGGCAGTAAGATTCCTAGTAATTTGGGAATATTAGTAGTTCAGTTCATCACAAAAGATGGGTCTGGTTGATCATGTGTGAAGATTTTTGCCTAATTTTACATCAGGGGCTCCTCTCCTCAACTTTTAAACACCTCTTAAATGAAAATAACCAACTGGAGTTTGCACTGGAAATTTTCAAGTATATCTTGGTGTCTATGACAGCTTGTCTTTTCTGATGTCATACAGCTTAGAAAGTCTAATCTTTGTGTTCTGGAACCAAAGTGCTAAGTGTTTGCAGAGATAGCCAGAGGAAGTGGGCTAACCCATGCATTTTGAGTGTGTGATTTCATTGCTCAGTTAATCAAAGCAAGCATTATGGCTACAGGAAGTTTTATGCATTGGACCCATCATTTCCCAAGATGAATTTACTGACTCGAACTCANGAAGAGACAGCTGTACATGGTTTCTAAGGAGCTAAGGAATGTGCTTCTGAACAACAGTGAGAAGATGAAGGTACGGTTCGTCTCCAGGTTTTCACAAGGGAGGTTATAAGCATTAGTGGGTATCTCCTTGAACTTTATCGCCATGCTTGCTGTTTATATAGAGCATTAGCCCTCTTGACAGGCTTTTTTTTAGTCTGGATTAGTGTTTTCCTCTCCATCCCTCCTCTACTAGAGGTGAAGATTTGACTCTGAGAGGTAAATAACAGCCTTCAGAATTAAAATCGGTAAATTTTTGGTGGATGAAAGGGAACTTAAAAGTAAAGAGAGGGAATATATATAACTGCTCTGTGTGTACCATTGTGTACTGCATTTTTATGCAGTCTTCAGGTAACTTCACAAGTTTACATTGATGCTGTTGTATTTATGAGCCCCTTAATTATAACATTATTAAGAGCTCTGAAAGCCTACCAAAAATAAGATACCTTCAGCTGAATTATTAGCTGGCTGCGTTATATGAGGACACTGTTTTAAAGTACTTCCAACAACTGAACATTTTGAAAGGTTGTTAAGCTGGAATAATAAGTTTTTGTGAATTAGAGGGGAAAAATGTTTTTATAGGATTCCCTATGGTAAATGTCTTGCAAATGCTAAAGACTTGTCTTTCAAGTCATTGAGTGATTTAAGTTGGAATGAAGTCATCTAGTCCAGCTTCCTTCTTGCATCAAAGAGAGCTGACTTCAAAGCTAGATCAGATACAGTCTGGGTCCAGTCAGATCTTGAAAATTGCTGAGGGTATTCAGTACATCTTTACAACAGATCGTTAAGATGGATAAATAATTATTCTTTTATCCCCCATGCAGGAAATGGCTACATAATTGACAAAATTTTAAGAAATTGGTGCACTGCATCAGGTAGTGAGACTTTGAGTACCACAAAGGATATAGTGTCCTAATATTAATGCCATGTACATTTTTTATTGTCCTTGCTTGACTTTCCGAAAATCACACAGAAAATCCTTACTCAAACTAAAATAAAAATTAGATATTAATAGTTCATTGCCCTAATTTTAAAACTGCCACTTCCTCACACTGTTCAGTTTTCAATATGGAAAGAAGTAAAAGGCGTTTTATGTTGATAGGGCACTACATTTTTGTAGTGGGAGATCCTTTTTCCCTTGGATGAATTTTCACATTAGTTCAGCGTCCAATGCGAATGAACAAACATTACAGCAGAATTATCCCTTCTTCCTCCTTTTAGTCAAACAGTTGATGAAAAACAAAGTTCAAAGTGGTAATTTAGAATTTATGCTCCTTAATGACGCTTATTGGCCTTGCTGTTTGCAGGTTATTAACACAGGGATAAAAGTCTGGTCTCGCAACAGTGATGGTGAACAGTTTGGATGTGCATTCCGATTAGCACAAGAGGTAATTACGTAGCATTGTATTTTCCGAGGAGATATTTTGGTTTCCTCTAGAGCCTATAACACATCTGGCATTAACTTTGTCAGATTAGTGACAATTTGCATTTTCAGTATGGTTTAAAATGTGAAAATTGTTTTCTAATATTAGGTAAAGGACATACTATTTTTAACACTTTTCCTTCACAAAGTAAAAGTTGCATTTTGAAATAATTGTATTTATTTATTAAACAGGGAATTTATACTCTGTACCCATTCATTAATGCGAGGATTATAAATGTTTGCATAGAAGATGTTAAAATTCTGCTAACCCAGGAAAATCCATTCTTAACTAAATTTAGCAGTGAAACACAGAAGAAAGTCAAAGACATGGGTAAGTCTTCTAATTTGTTTTGTAACAAAATTATTTTTATACATTACACAGAGGACTGTGAAAATCCTGTGACGTAAACTGTGTTTGCTAAAAATTTTGACTAAATTTATCTTGAATATACTTGTTAGGTAAGTAAGCTTTACTGAAACCTAGTGCACTACTAGAAATTTCAGTCCTTTTTGGTTGCAGCCTTTAAGATTTATGAGCTTGAGAGAACAGAAGAGTTGCCAGACTTGTGACTTCTGTGAAGCAGTGCCGTGAGGCCGCATTTAAAATATCTGATGAACAAAGATTTTATATACGCTTCTGATCTTTATGCCTGTTAATGCTCCAGCTGAAACTTTGTCATCTGCAGTTGCATGTCACGATCTTATGTATCAAATATAGTTATTCAGATTCTGTTTTGTTAAATATGAGCAGCAATGTCTACTCGTATTAAATTTTTAAATTTTTATTTCCTCTTCACTAGATGCTTGAAGAAATGAAGATGAGTTTTCAGCCTTTTATTTATGTTGTTTTATTTTCAACTCATTGCTGATCCTTGTTCTTCAGTATTTGATGAGACAGAATGGGATGAAAAATTTTTCTAAAGTTTGAGCTGGCATACTCTTATGTTCATTTTAATTAAGTAGAAGTTCCTTGCTAGGTTCACTGAGTAAATTAATCCATTATGTGGGTTTTGTATTTTAATTTGTTTGTTTGGCGTTTGGAGGAGACGGGGTTGGCAGTTGCTTCTGTAACTATAGAAATACTTCGGTCTGAGAAAAAGGGAATAAAACCTGGTATTGTCTATAGTTCAGTGTATTGATGTAGATAACTGCTACCCATCTCATGCTGTGTGACTGTCTGAAAACTTGTTTTCTTGAACATTTTCAGATGACAATCACTTAACGTTGTACCAAGTAACACATGTTTTGTTTTTGTTTTCCCCACCCCCCCTCCCTGCAGCAATGGGAAGTGTAGTTCTGAAGTATGACCCAAACCCTGAGTAAGTAGATGTGTTGCTTTCTACTTATGCACTTTAAAGACTTGCACAAGAATTTATTCTCACTCAGCAAAAACAGAATAGAGGCATAGAGATGCAATGAGGTCAACAGTAAAGCCAGATGGGATACAGAGACTGACAGAGAAGCTGTCTTGCCTGTGTATTCTTAAAACAAGTGTACTATGTAGCTTTATAAAGGAGACCTGATAGTTCTGCCAGACGTCCACAGTTCACTGCATGTGATTTATTTGTTTGATTCCCTGTAAAGTCCAGCACTGGAATGGAAAATATTACTTTTCATTGTTTCTTTGTGTGGACAAAGTACCTTTTGTGGACAAAACTCTTGAGAACTTCTTAAATGTAAACTTTCATCTTGCTTGTATTAGTTCTGAAACCAGAGCCAGAAAATTATTTTGTTTGAGAAACTTAATAGCATTGAGCTGGTTTTTAATTTTTTTTGTCTTGTGCACTTACTTATTGGGGTATGGCTATAAAATGATGTTTTGAAGATTAACTTTCTCATAATTGACTGAAGGTAACTGCTTGTTTGTAGAAAACCTGATGATCTTCAGTGTCCAATAGTGCTTTGTGGTTGGCAAGGAAAGACGTCACTCCGTGCCTTTGTGCCCAAGAATGAGAGACTTCATTACCTGAGGATGATGGGAGTTGAAGTGTTTAAAGCAAAGAAGAAAGAGGAGGAATTGGAAAACAAAACTGAGGAAGAAGTTCAACATAAGCTGGCGCAAACAGAGGACGGAATGGATGTGGAAGATAAAGAACACGATTTAGTCACAAAAATGGAAGCAGAAATAGGTGAAGAATCTTCCCAGAGTCCTGTGGAAAGCAGTGCTATGGAAACAGAAAATAAAACTGAGGATTTAGATCAATCCAGTAAAAATGCCACCACTCACATAAGCAAGGAAAGCAAAGGCACGGATACAAGTAATGTGAAAGATTAGATTTCTTTTGTATTGCTTGGCAGCTTCCACGAGGCTCATATACAACTTTTGCTTTTAGCATGAAACTGTATTTTAAAATTTTGGTTGGAATGGGATGTTCCTCTTTGGAAGTTTCACCTATTTTATATTTTAAATGAAAGCTGTAAAGAGATTTCGAGTGTGTCTTCTTTTTACCATTTTAAACTCCCTATTAGTGGTGGGTTTGCGTGTCTGTTGCTGGCAAAGGACCAGCACCAGTAAAATCTAAAGCCCATATTTTAAATGGAACAAATGGACTGCCTGTGTAACTAGTCAATTCCTTCAGAAGAAAAGCCTGGAATTTAATTCAAAGTACATAAGTTCCAAAAAAAATTATTACCCCACCTACACCCAATCTGATTACTACTTCTGCAGGCTCTTTAATGGATAAGAGAATCAGCATGAGTATGCATACAAATGTGCATGTGGCATATCTGGCTACTAGTCTGGTTAACAGTTGTTCAAAACAAAACCATATACAGCATCCTGGAAAAAAAAAGCAGAATGCATTTTGCTGGAGACTGATGTCTGAGATTCTTCTTCAGAGTGATTAATTGCTTGACAGACACAACTAGTAAATGTCGTTAACTAGATCTTCAGGTGTGCTGAACATGCCTTGAACTCCTCTCTTGAAATGTGCCTGGTAAGAAACTGTGACCACTCTCCGGATCTGCTGGGGGTCATCTGTTTCTCTGTCAGTTTTTCAAGTGGGAGTCATATCTACTTTTTCCAAGATACTTGTTTATAGCTGAAGTAATAGTTAAAAAAAAGTGCGGTGGTATATATGTTGTATAGTAGATGTTTACAAGAGGTTATGTAGGTTCAAAAGGTTAATTACTTAATCTGACTTGGAAAAAAAAAAAAGGTTGGCTACCTCAGAATCTTCAAATATAAATTCCATCCTTTGTGGATTAGTTTCAGCGGTACTCTCTGCTTGTATCAAGTTGACCTGAAAGGAAAGTGACCAGTGGTACAAGGTACTATCCTCCTCTAGAGCCATCCTGATGCAAATACTCGTTTTGCTTGTCAAAATGAATTTTACCATGTGTAGTTTTACTGATGGAGTCCTAATGTGGCTTAGATGCATTTGCTGTACCTTGCTACAACAGACTTTCTGATGCTTGCCCTTGAACTACTTCATCAAAGGGAGTATTCTTGAGGGACAGACATAAAAGTGAAATAATGCTGTGTCCTCTGATGAGATATTAGTCTCATGCAGTGAAGAACCATTGGCAGGACTCATTTTCCTCATGAGAGTCCATAAAATAGGTTAATAAAAAATGAGTTCTTGCCCTTGTATTTTGCTAAGGTTTGAGTTTGTTCTTTGAATTGGGAGCTGTGATGGGCCAGGTTCTTTTTGGGCAGCTCCTTAGGCTGAAGAGCAGCATAGCGGAATTTTCTTTTGAATGGATGTGTATGTAAAGTATAATTTTTAACTCTTAAAGTATATGAGGAAAAAAATTCTAGCAACTTTTAACTTTTAACTTCAAGCATGAAACATTTTTGTATCTTTGCATTTATTCTGACATATTGGGCATTTGAAATAGAAGAAGAGTAGAAGACCAGTGTTGTTTTTTTAAATCCTCATTGTAGTCTGCAGTGCTCAGCCCTGAGGATGTTTTGAATCCATCTAATCTTTATGCTCTGATGATCTGTATAAATTATCAAAAGGTCAAGTATTAAAACTTATGTGAAGAAACTAAAATTTATTTTTAATTATGCCTGCTGTTACTGTATCAACTGATGTTCAGCAGCAGTTTAAGCTTCCTTTCAGTCAGTGACTCGGCTAATAGGAGTTTATTACAAGTTAAGCTGATAAGAATACTTGTTGATACAGGCAATCAGAACAATTAAATCAGGAGAAAGCAAACTAGAAAATTAGCAGTCCTGATCATTATTTTTGACTGAGCTTACCACTGGCAGACTAAAATGAGAGTAGGAAGCTTTTATCTGGGTGCTAAAGAAAAGTAGGTTCTTCGATCATAAACTGACTGAAATTGGGTATAACTTAGATTTGTAATAGACTAAGAGCCTACATCTGCATCATTTTAAATCTTCTGAGTAGTCCCATTTTCCTTCCTTATCCATGAAATTTTGCTTTGCTCTTGGCTTCTTGGAGGTTTTTTTTTCCTGTCAAGTGCATGAGGGAGATTTCAGCCAAGAAACTCAGGGTCTAATTTTCTTGTGCTAGTCAGCAGTTTTACTCTGTATCTCCAACCAAATCCAGGGATTGCAGATTTATTGGTTTGGGTTTTTTTAAATAGTGTGAGTTTTCTTGCACCAGTTGCTCTGTCCCAGTTACTCTTACCTTGATAGCCAGAAAGGAAGATGCCCAAAACTGTCTGGGTAGTGGCTGAAAACACTGTCCTAGCTTCCTAGGCTGGGAGCCTGATGAAATGGAGTGTGTTTTGTTTGTCTGTCTCTGCTGAGCTGTGTGCTACTGCGAGTCTGATGCTCAGGTGGCCAAATTTCTGCTCTGGTGATTTTGAATGTGGATTGCTGCAAATAATTTAAAAGGAAGACAGAAGTGATGTGCAGTCGTGGTAAGTCTGAAAATGCAAAAGTCTTAAGTTTAAAGTTATTATGCAGTCCATCCTTGTAAGTAGTCCCTATTAAATGTTGTGAGATTTCTCTAGTTAACATCGATGGTTTTTAGAAACACAGGATGTTTCTAAACTGGTGCACTGATGGCAGGGGGGTTTATCTGTGATAGAGGGGAAAATTGAAAAAAACTCATGCTTCTAAATGAATAGTCTGATGATGTTCTGCTCAGAGATGTCCTCAGGAACAACTGGAAAATCTGTTCACTGAAAAACCTAGAAAGATAAAGAGGGAATGCACATGGAATGCTTTTCTTCAACATTTACCTAATGTTAGTAATTTGTTACTTTTGGAAATTTGTTAGAATTTTCTTACTTTAGTTTACTGCAAAGTTAATATACCATAGCCTAGTGCCACTGGGGTGATTTTTTTTTTTCTTAAATGTCTAAATCCTATTAAATGTCAGTGAGGCTTCTCAAAGTATACAGACACCTTGAAAAATTCCTGCCTATGAATTTCAAATTTAGATTTAGCATTAAAAGAAAGCAATATAGCGCATGTAACAACCCCTTTTCGAGGCTGCACCAAAGGGAAATCAGTGCATTTCTTTCTTCCAGTGGGAAAACTCCAGCCCAGAAAACAATCAGTGGCATGCTCGTGCTGCATTGCTGCCAGAGCTGAACTCTGCACACTGTCTCTCCCTGCTCTCTCCCCCCAGGACAAGTCTTGTAAACAACCCCCAGCAAAGCGGCGCAGATACAACAGCAGTTCTGTTATCCCCAACAAACGTCCCAATAAAGTTGGCTGGCATGCTTGCGCCACTGCATGTTCTTGCCAGTCAGCTTCCCAGCTGGCGCTCAGGAAGGTTTGTTGGCACGTGTTGCAGGGTGATCTGCAGCCAGCAGAGGGGTGGGAGGCACCACGCTGCCCACGCCCAGCACAGGCCCCTTTTGGAAGGACCCACACTGCGTGTGTACCTTGCTGCATCAAATGCTCACCTAGGTATGTACCCTGCACCTTTTCCCCTCCAGGTGGATTTTGCACATCTACCACTCATCCGTGTACCAAATGCATGGTTGTATTTAAGTATTTAATTTGTTGCTCTGTGTTTCTTAAATCTTAGTGCTGTTTTTGACCAAAATCTGGTTTTCTTCTTAGGGTGTGGCTGCTCAAGTTACAATTTTAAGTTTCTTGCTTGGTATTTCTATTCAGTTAAAATTTAAGCAAACGGTTGGCTACATAGGTGTTTGCCTGTGTAGCCAAATTTTTTCTTTAAAAGAGTTATCCGTGTGTGGCTTTGGCAGGATAGGTAATTCCAGGTGCTTTGTCACCGAACCATCACTTGGGAATGTGCTTGTACACTCCTGCCTCACCTTACTACGTCCTTATATTTCTGATGTTTTGCCTCTTCCCATTTTCTGTTTGTCATCCTTTGAAATTACAGACTTCTCCCTACTTCTCTTTTTGTGTAGCTCAAAGGCTTTCAGGTATGTTAGCAATGGACTCTTGCCTGTTCTCACAGGCAGAACAGATATGAACAGTGGCCAAAACAATGGGCCACTTTATGTAAGAATGGGGTAAATGTACAACAATCCTTACCCAGAATATTCTTCCAGACCTCAGGGACTTGTTGGACCAGAGATGAAGTTTTTGGGTTTAATGGTCGCTTGTGTATTTCTCCTCTATTAATTTGCTCCTTGAGACCAAATGAACTTTAAGAACTCATAACGTCCTATCACAGGGATCCTGAAAATCCTACCTGTCGTTGAAGTATTATTTTAGCTCCTGATAGTTTTGTTCAGTGATCCCCATTTCTTGCATTGAAACTGACAACAAGCAACAGATTGCTGACTAGCTTGGTCAGGACCCTGGTGGTTTTATCTTCTGTCATATCCTTTACCAGTCATCTTTTTTCCAGGCTGGAGGGTCCTAGCTTACTTTTTTGTTTCCTCTATGGAGATTACTCCAAACTTTTCATGATCTTTACCACGTGTTTCTGAGCTTTCTCAGTTTTTATGTCCTCTTCCAGGGAGAGGAACCAGAACTGCACATGATGCTTAGGATGTGGCATTTGTGGAAGTGTGTGCTCGCTGTTCTGTCCTCCAAGTCCTCCAGTTGATGGTTTTTAATGCTACTAAATATTAAGCTGATGTTTCAGTGGAATTGCCTGTCATAAACTCATTATTATGTTCTGAGTGGCAATTGAGAACCTGTTGTTTTACATATGATGCTAACATTATTTTTCCCTACATTAATCACTTTTATCTGCATTGAGTTTCATTTGCTGTTTTATCATCCAGTTGCTCAGTCTTGTAAGGTCCTTCTGCAATTCTTTTTTTTAGTTTGACCTAAACCAGTAGCTACCAGGTTGAATTGTATCCTACCTCAGTTAGTTTTCTAGGAGTCTGCAAGTCCTTGGCCGCTCTGAAGGGACCCTGAGCTAGTTGTGTCATTATGACTAGGTCATGGGAGAGGAATTTCATGTCAAAATGCTGATGAGCAGGATGACCGAGCACCAAAGAGAGAACAGCATTTTATTTCTAATATTTAAATAATTAAATATCTGTCTACAAAATGCTCTTACAGAATGCCTGTTGCCTGGAAAACACCAGCTTATGGGAGGGGAAAAAAGTGTCCTTAGGAACACAGCAATCAGACTTTTGGCAGCCTCCCCTGAATCTTTTCCAGGGCTCATCAACCTAGAAATCTATCTATCTGAGAACCACCCCCAAAGTTCTATTTTCTGTGGCTTTTTAGGCTTCAAATTCACCAACTAACTTGTGCAACAAGGTGATACCCTGAACATTGTGTTACCGGGATTTCCTGGCCTTGTAGGTCTGAATGTCTCCTTGACCAGCTGTTAGTCTGGTACACTGTCCAGCTGTGTGCCCATATTTTCAGCTAGATACTTTAGGGCAGTGAAGAGGGAGTTGGAAACAGCCTGAAATTGTAAAAACATCTGTTTCAGTTGTTCCAAGTGATTTTTAAAGCCATTTTACCCCTGTAGGAAACTTTGCATTTTCAACTCTTCATTCTCCACCATCTGAATTTTTACAAATGCAAAATCTCCTGGGGAACGAAATTCCAGGTCCTGCATGGTAGCAAATAGCACTGTGAACTTAACACTGTTGTAACATGGTAAATAAGAAATACAAATGTAATGACAACTAGCATAATTAAAGTTTCCTAAAATTCTTTTAAAATCCACTTGCTAATATATCAGCATTTGGTTAGTTTCTTCACCAAAGAAGCCCAAAGGAAAAGACAGAAGTAAGGGAGGACAGGGCAGAAGCTGTTCAGTAACACCCCTGGTGCTGGATGCAGATGCATGGCATGTAAAGCCAGGTGGTGGGTAACTCAAATGACTCAAGGTGAGCTAACTGAAGGATGGTTCTCAGCAGCTGTTTTTGAAATGTTGCAGGAATGTATGTTTAATTAGGCAGTCTTGTAGGTTCCACCCTTGCCACTGAGAAGTGAGGCAGTCTGAGCTTGTAGATGAAGACCTACAAGACAGAGTAGCTGAGGACAGAGAGTGCATCAGGAGACAGTCACTGAGAGTTTTTCTGATTATAAAAGCACAGAAACCAGAAGGATTTAGGTTGGAAGGGGCCTTTGGAGGTCACCTAATCCAAACTCCTCAAAGCAGGGCTGAGTTCAAGGCTAGGCCAGTTTGTTCCAAGGTTTGTCCAGATCACCCTTGAAAGTCTTTTGAGGATGGCACTTCAACCACTGCTCTGGACAAGCTTATCCTTAACCATTCTCATGGGGAAGAAATTCTTCCATATGTCCAGATGGAGTATTCCCTGCTTCAACTGCTGCCAGTTGCCTCTTGCCCTACCACTGTGTGCCCTTGAGAACAGTTTGGCTCCATCTTCTCAGCAACCAGTGCTGAGGAGCGCAGATGAAATCCCCCTGGCAGTCTTCTCTCTCAGCTACCCAAACCCAGCTGTCTCTTCCCCTCCTAACTGGTCATACTCTGGGCTTCCTAAGCATCTTGGTGGGCCTCTCCAGTTTGCTGGCAGATCTTCTAATGGGGAACCCAGACTGGACTCAATACTGCAGATACAGTCTCACAAGCAACAAATGGAGGGGAATAACTACCACCCTTAACCCCCTGGCTGCTTCATGACAGTTTTGAATTTCAAGAAGTTTATGGTGCTCTATTTAGTCTAGAATAATCTTGGTGGGTTTCTCTGCCTTGTAACTTAATTTTCATACCCTAATTTTTCAAATAGCCTTTCTCTTGATGTTTAAAAAAACCAAAATCTGTGCAGCAGTGCAAAATGTGCAGATTTACCGAACAAGAAGATACAACTAGCTCTGTGCAAAGATCCCGTGAATTAAGAAAGAAAATAAAACGCTAAGATTTTTCAGTAATCATTGCTTAAGGGCTTTTTATGTGGTGACACACTCGTGACGGTAATGTGAAGTACTTTGAATGGTGATTTAAAAAATATCATGTTTAATATGGGATGGTCTTTAATGCAAAAATATGTACCTTCTTTTTGGACCAAAAATACAAACTGCTTCATGTGGAAGAGGACTGCAGCTTATAGGAATGCCTCAGTGAACCAATACTTACGTTGTTTTAGGAATTCGGGCTATGGAGACAGACAACGTTTCTTAGCTCTGCTGGCAGTACAGAAGGGACCCAAAGGGCAGAAACTGCATCATGGTACAGAAAGAAACAGCCTGAAGCACCAAGCTTTGTCCACTGCCTACGCACATATGTCCTGCAGGGAAGGAGTGCTGGAGTGCATTGAATCCTGCTGTCTGGGTTGGTGTATAATGAGTCCACTCCTAGGGACACTATCAGAGCACCGGTGACACAGCAGTGCAAACTCCTGCTCATCCCCACCTCTGAGGTCTTGTCTAGGTTTCCCATGGGGCGTTCTTTGCCATAGCTTGAAATCCTCTTAAACCTGCAGGTTAGGATTTCAGGTAATGGAGTTTCTGATCCGAAGGAGGGTTGAATCCAACGTAGAAAAAAAATTACTAATTGAAAGGATAACTATGATAGAGGGATGGATGAAGATATGTTTTCTTAGGTTTGGTCTGTTGCTGAGGCCTCTGGATGGCCATCGTGGCCAGAGTTTGAGCACCATTCAGTGTAAGGCCCTCGTAATTCTAACAGGTCTCTGCAACAGGGTACCTATCACTGATGAAAAACCTCTCTAAACTGTGGAGAAAGAGGAGATATTTGAGCTTTCACCTTCTCCCAGAACTGCATGTTACTGGCCTGTAATCAGATCTCCACCTTTTCTGAAGAAACCTTCTTCTGTCTTTAATGTGACCAGCAGGTCCAGGGAGGTGATTCTCCTCCTCTGCTCTACCCTGCTCTTGTGAGATGCCACCTGGAGTTCTGCATCCAGCTCTGGGGCCCCCAACACAAGAAGGATGTGAACCTGTTGGAGTGAGTCCGGAGGAGGGCCATGAAAATGATCAGAGGGCTGGAGCACCTCTCCTATGAACAGAGGCAGAGAGAGCTGGGGTTGTTCAGCCTGGAGAAGAGAAAGCTTCAGGGAGACCTTAGAGCACCTTCCAGTACCTAAAGAGGGCTTGGAGAGGGACTTTTTATAAGGGCATGTAGTAATAGGACAAGCAGGAATGGCTTCAAACTGAGATGGTGGGTTTAGATTGGATATTAGAAAAAAATTCCTCACTGTGAGGAGGATGGTGAGGCACAGGAACAGGTTTCCCAGAGAAGTTGTGGATTCCTGTCCCTAGAAGTGTTCAAGGCCAGGTTGGACAGGACTTTGATCAACCTGGTCTACTGGAAGGTATCCCTACCCTTGGAAGGGGCATTTGAAGTAGATGATCTTTAAAGTCCCTTCCAACCCAAACCATTCTGTGATTCTTAGTGCTTATAGGATTTAAGCAAGAATCCACTTAAACAGTGACCTGACACCTTCTCGAATGACTGTGTACAAGAACAAAGAAACCAATCCCCCATTTTTCAAAAGGGTTGGACATTCCTACTTCTCTTCTATAGCTTTAATTGCTCCTATGGATGTTTTAATTCCATCTTGAGTTTTGCAGTCTCAGTGAGTCTGTTCTGGTTTTTAAACTTGTCATTTGCATAGGGGAGTTTATAGTATGCTTATTTTTTATATGTTTCTATGTCTTATTTCATAGCTCTGAATCTGAGTGTAGAGAGACAAGTGCACTCAGCTGATCTGAAATGGTCTTCACCTTAGAAATATTGTTCTTTTAAACCTTAGTGATATATTTCATGGTGGGGTACAGCAGAATTTAAATTGGTTGCTGCAAAATCAGCTTAGGTTATCTGGATTTATATTTTTTATTGGTGAAAATAATTTAGAGCTTGTGAAAGGTGGCAGATTGACAACCTTGAAGTTAATCTGATTGTCCCATTATTTCCCAGCATCTCTCAGCCTTTTAAAGACATCTGCTCTTTTCTAATCTCCCGTAACTCAGTTTCTCAGATGACTGCCAAGTCTTCTGGGACAGTGAAAGCCACTTCTCTGGGTATCCTTAGATGATGTTTATCAGGCTTGTCTAATCTGAAGATGTCTAATTTATTTTGTTAGGTGCAACTTACTTCATTACTCTGTTTTTGCTCTTGTCCCTGAGACCTTTTTTTCATTGATATTATGTGCATGAACAGCCTCCTTTTTTTTTAAAGGGCCAGGTCATTGGTTTAGATATATTAATTACTGTATAGAGAACACAGGTTCAAAAGAAATAACAAGTAATTAAGCTTAAAATCATCTGCTGAACCTTTTTTCTTTAATGTATTTATCAGTGTTTTCTTTGGGCCATTCAAGAAGGTGCAGAGAATGATATCTTGTTATCCTGAGATTCTCTTGCGCAGTTGAATCTCATTTTGCACGTATTTCTTCCTTATATCTATATATTCTTTTATACTTACTTTAGCAAACAGGAAAAGTTTACAGTATTTTTTATGAGTCCTTTTATTGCTTAAAAGTCCACAGTGAAGGATCACTGATGTGGCTAGGAGGCTGGAGCACATGGCCTGCAAGAAGAGGTTGGGAGAAATGGGTTAGTTGAGCCTGGAGAAGAAGTGGTAGGTGACATCTAATTGCTCTCTTCCAGTAAATAACAGGTGGCTTAGAAAAGACAAAGCTACTTTTCAGGGCAAAGTGATGGGACTCACAGCAAAGGATACAAAGATGCGGCAGGAGAGACTCCAGTGGGACATAAGGAAAAAACTATTTCCCACAAAAAGAGCTGAGCACTGTGGCCAGTGGCCCAGAGAGATCTTCAAAACTTGTCTGAGTGAGGCCCTGAGCAAGCTGATCTAGGCAGGAAGCAGGCTCTACTTTGAGGAGGGAGTTGGACTAGCTCACCTCTAGAGCAGATTCAAACCTTAGTCTTTTTCTGATTCTAGGATAACTTCCTGGGTGATGTCAGTGATGTACAGACAACCACAGACCCCCCAAGAGTCTTTTGCTTAGTACACCTTCACCCACCCTCTGGCTACCCAGACATGGAAGTATTGCATTTAGCTAATACGGAAGCACACGTACATGTCTGACTCGAGTTAAATGAGCCTGTAATGGTCTAACAACACAGTTACTGGATCCCCTGCTGACTATGTTCAGCAGATTAGTATTGCTAGTGCTTTTCATTTTCTGTAATTCTAGTTAGTTCAGTGGAATCTACCCAAATGAGGTAGGAATAACTTCATTGTTAATTCAACTGTATCATAAATTAGAGGATAAAGGAGTTGAAACTGCTGATGAAGTTGTTAATGTTAGATTGCTGTAGCAGAAACAAGCCTCCCTCCACCTTGGCGTTTTGTACCACTGTGCCACACCATTACTTAATGAACACTACAGAAGGTACAAGGCTGCTGAATTGTGTCCTGTGTTTCAAAATGCTGTATTCCTGGCTGAAAGCCACTGCAGTATATGAGTAATGTGAGGCATCTACAGTTCTGAGTTGTTCCCATTTCCATTAAGTGATACGTTCATCTGTAAATGTTACATTGTCTCTGGAGGCAGAGGATGAGTTGTACATAATGACTGTGAATTTCAGATAGAAAAGGGCAGATCTGAGCAGTTTTAGAACATTTTCATTTCCTAAAAGAAAAATAACAAAATTATATTAGGGCAGGATTATCTGGTTACTGGACAGCACAGGAAAACCCATGGTCCCTTTACCTTTGGCCAAGAGATGGCCACCCACCCAAATAAGCCCCAGCCCAGTACTGTGCCCAGGCCTGAACTTTGACCAGGGGGGTATGTTAAGACAGTGCTAATTGGTATGTGGCAAAATCAGGGGGTGCAGGAGATTCAGTTTCTCCGTTGTCTCAAAAAGGAAGTGACAATATGAATGGAATGATACCTGTGAGATGCTTGTCCTGGTGGGACTACAGTATGTTCCAAGGAAGTTGAGAAGTTCCTCTCTAGGGAAGAAATACTAGGGGAAGGTGTTGATAGCAGGTAGGTGGTTTGCTTTGTTCTAGATGGCTTATGAGACCATCTCAAAAAGAAATGTTCTGTGAAGAGAAGTAATGCGTGCATGTGCTGATGGGCTGCCAGTATGTCCCACAGAAGGTCATCCCATCCCATGGAGATATTTCTGATGCTCTAGAACATCTTAAAGACAGTCAGAGACAACATTAAGCCAACTGAACTTTACTTCCCTCTGGATGGGACTTCAGTGTTTAACTGAATGGCTTCTGGTATTAGCCAGTCTTTTCTTTCTGATAAAAAAGTTGTTTGATTTTTTTTTTTTAAGCAAAGCCTTTTCAAGCAACACTGGAAAAAAAAGGTGAGATAAAGAAAAACCTAGGAAAAGTGTGTCAAATAACAAAAGCAGACATCACAACTGATGAACAATTTATTTGCTTCCTATGGAGAATCCAGTTATTCTGCTTTTCACGTCCAAATAGGATTTGGATCTACATCCACTGTTTGAGAAAACTCACATAATACCTCACTCAAAACCCTTAAGTAAGAACTAACTCTTTAATGTTTTCCTATGACAAATTGCAACAGATCATGGAAGTGACATGCTTTGTTAAGAACTGATGTCATACAAAAGGATTTGCCAGGTTAAAATAATACGAGACCTCTGATCATGCTATTACAGAGACTGCTGTTCCCTTGGAGGAGAAATACGAGGGATAATGTAATACAAATGGTGAGTCTGAGCACAGGAAATAACATTAACATTTTGTACTCCAGGTTGCCTTGGTACAGTGCTGCGATAACAGGGTAATGCTGTTGACCTCTGAACTACATTGAAAGGAGACCTGAACTCAGCCCAATTCTTTCCTGAAGTTTATAGAAAAGCACATTAAATCAGATTTAATCTGAAAAGGTAAACATAATGAAACAGGGTATTTTCCTGATATATTCTTTGTAGCATGCAAATGCTCTACAAAAAATGATGTCATTTTCCATCTCTCTAGATTAATTTCCGGGCTGTGCTCTGAGGCAAGAAAGGCTGTGTTTCAAATCAACTCTGTCCTCTAAACCAAGCGTGTGGGACCATGGAAAGAGTAGAACCGATTGGGTTGGAAGGGACTTGGGGAGGTTGTGCAGTGAGCCCCCTGCCCCATGAAGGACCAACTTCCCTGGTTCTTCAGGGTCCAGGTGCATCTTGTGAATGTCCCAGGGCAGATAGTCCACTGTCTTGCTGGGCAGCTGCTCCAGTGCTTAACCTGCTCCTGCAGGGAGGGCATGCAGCAAAATATGGCAAAAAAAAAAAAAAAGACAGCTGGCCCTTTCATAGAATCATGAAATCATTCAAGTTGGAAAGACCACTAAGATCATTGAGTCCAACTGTCAACATAAGCTCCGCTGTGTTCACCACTAACCATATCCCCAGGTGCTACATTCACATACTTTTTGAACGCTTCCAGGGACAGTGACTCCACCACTTCCCTGGGCAGCTCTTTCCAATGTTTGAAAACTCCTTCAGTGAAGAAATTTCACAGAATCACAGAATATGCCAAGTTGGAAGGGACCCACGAGAATCATCAAGTCCAACTCCTTGCCATCCCCGAGAATCACACCATGTGCCTGAGAGCATTGTCCAAATGTTTCTTGAACTCAGTCAAGCTTGGTGCTGTGATCACTTCCATTGGGAACCTGTTCTAGCATCCAGGCACCCTCTGGGTGAGGAACTTCTTTCTAATATCAAACCTAAACCTCGCCTGACACAATTTCAGACCATTCCCTCAGGTTCTGCCACTGGTCACCACAGAGAAGAGATCAGTGCCTGCCCCTCTTCCCCTCACAAGGAAGTTGTAGACTGCAATGAGGTCTCCAGTCTCCACTTCTCCAGGCTGAACAGACCAAGTGCCCTCAGCTGCTTCTCATGCGGCTTCCCCTCAAAGCCCTTCACCATCTTCATTACCCTCCTTTGGACAATCTCTAACAGCTTAATGTCTTTTTTATGTTGTGGTGCCCAAAACTGGACACAATATTCAAGTTGAGGCCACACCACTGCAGAACAGAGCAAGACAATGCCCTCCCTCAACTGGCTGGCGATGCTTTGCCTGATGCCCCCCAGGACATGGTTGGCCCTCCTGGCTGCCAGGGCACTGCAGACATATTCAACTTGCCATCGACCAGGACCCCTAGATCCCTTTCCATGGCACTGCTTTCCAGAATCTCATTCCTCAGTCTGTACGTACATCCAGGGTTCCCCCGTCCCAGGTGCAGAATCCAGCACTTTCCCTTGTTGAACTTCATATGGTTGCTGACTGCCCAGTCCTCTGATTTGTCAAGGTCTGTCTGCAGGGCCTCCCTGCCTTTGAGGGAGTCAACAGCTCCTCCCAGTTTTATGTCATCTGCAAACTTGCTTAGTATCCCTTCCAGTCCTGCATCCAAGTCATTTATGAAGATGTTGAAGAGCACAAGGCCCACAGTGGAGCCCTGTGGAACCCCACTAGTGATGGGTTGCCAGTCTGATGTTACTCCATTCACTATTACCCTCTGTGCTTGACCCGTGAGCCAATTGCTCACCCATCTCATGATGTGTTTATCCAGCTGTGTGCTGGACGTTTTGTCCAGAAGGATCCTGTAACAGTATCAAAAGCTTTACTTGAGATCCAAAAAGATTACATCACTTGGCTTCCCTTAATCAACCAGGTAGGTTACCTTGTCATAGAAGGAAATCAGGTTTGATAAGCAGGACTTTCCTCCCATGAAGCCATGCTGGCTGTGACCAGTGACTGGGTTGTCTTTTGGGTGTTTTTCAATACTTCCCAGAATAATCTTCTGCATAACTTTAACTTTACCAGGCAGTGAAATGAGACTGACAGGCCTGTAGTTTTCGGGGTCCTCCTTCTTGCCCTTCTTGATAATCAGAACAACTTTTGCCAGCTTCCAATCATCTCAGAGCTCCCTAAATTCCCAAGACTGCTCAAAAATCATCAAGAGAGGTTTTGTGATGACATCAGCCAGCTCTTTGGGGATTTTAAACCTTCCCTGGAACAACTTAAGGCCATTTCCTCTTGCCCTATTGCTTGCTACTTGGGAGAGGAGACTGACCCCCACCTGGCTACAACCTCTTTCAGGTGTTGTAGAAAGCGATAAGGCCTCTCTTGAGCCTCCTTTTCTTCAGGCTAAACAAATGCAGCTCCCTCAGCTGCTCCCCATAAGACTTGTGCTCTACTGTTTTTCCACCAGCTTCATTGCCCTTCTCTGGACACTCTCCAGCACCTTCTTGTAGTGAGGGTCCCAGTGAGGGCACCTCTGCAGTACTGGAGGTGCGACCTCACCGGTGCCGAGTACAGGGGGACTATTGCTGGCCACACTACTTCTGATACAGACCTGGATGCCATTGATCTTTTTGGCCACCTGGGCACACTGCTGGCTCATGTTCGGCTGGCTGTTGATCAACAGCCCCTGGTCCTTTTTCACAGGGCAACTTTCCAGCCACTCTGCCCCAAATCTGGGGTGTTGCATGGAGTAATGCTTTATATAGCTGTACTGAAATACTGTATTTTCCTGAAATACAGTATATCTGTTTAACACACAAAAAAGAAAAATTACAGTCCATGGGACAACAGAGAGGTCTCAGTCAGAGATGAGTGATTACCAACAGATTACCATTGACTTACAGAGGGAATGTAGAGAGATGTATATGGACAATAACTTTTATTAGGCTTACTGCTGAAACTGCCAGTGGAGGAGCCGTACTGTGCACAGCAGATGCTGATCATAAAAGGATTATAAAAAGTCTCAAACAACTGGTAAGGACTACACCTGAGTTTATGGCTGGTGGCACCAAGCAAAGATGCCAACTATTGTTTCTAAGCAAGATCTGAGAACAGGAATCTAATGAATGCATCACGTTTACTGGAAATCACTCCATTTGCCTCCAGACCTGAGTGGGCTTGAAGATCACCAGTGGAAAGACTGGCTCTGGCTCTGGACCTGCTCACTCCCTTAGGCCTGGAACATGTGTGCTACCAGCAACAAATTGCTCTCACATTATGGCACAGGTAAGGGACACCCAGAAACAACCTGTCAAAAGAAGGCAAAGCAAATGCAGCCTGTGATAACAGCTTCACAAGATCCTGCTATGTCAGTGTTCTTCGGAGGGGGGTCACCTTGTTCAGTAAACAGTTCAAAACCTCTGTCTCCCTACCCCTGAAGGGTGTAGGCTGGGTCTGGAGGAGCCCAGGATACTGAGAACAGTGCCTGAGCAATATTTTGTCAGAGGTAGGCAAGCCGAACCCGTGCAAATGCCAAATAAAAGCCACTCTTTCCAATATGCCCTGTGCCCCTGCAGTGCTTTCCTGGCAGAGGGGAAAAGCTTGTGGGGCCTGGCCGTGCATATGCTCTTAAATGTTGCATGTCTGCTTCTTCCTTTCCTTGACAAAGGGCTCTGTGCTTCCCAGCAGAGAAGTGAAATGGGCAGCAAGCCCCTGGAGAGGCTCTGAGACAGGGGAAGCTTTAGGGAGAAGGGATGAACGGGGTGGCAAGTGGGAGGGCAAAGGATGAATGCTATTTGAAAATTAGGAAACTAGGAAAGACTGCTGGGAAACAAAGGAATCCTGCAACATTTGGAATAATAAGCAAATTAAGATATTGCAGCTGGCTGTGGGTCAGAGGGATGTTAGAAAGATTTTGAATGTCCAATATCCAACATTAAAAGGAAAAAGTGTCCCTGGGGCATTGTGTGTATGCTCAGAGCTGGAACTGCAGCTTTCCAGGAATGAGCAAAATGATAAAGCACCAATGCACTTACTGGTTCCGGCTCCTGAGGGAAATGTGTCCACGCAAGAGCAGCTCTCTTAGTGCTTGAAGGGAGCAATTAAGGCCATTGCTAGCAAGCGATGTTCGTTCTTAACAGCAACCGCCTCTGCAGACAATATTGAAGACACGCCAGTTCTGGGCTTGGGAATGATGATGAACTCTTGTGAGGACAGGAAGTACCAGAACAAACTGGTGAACAAAATAGTAGGTACCAAACCAAAATGGCATATAAAAGAGCAGCCTGTTCCAATAGGCTCAGTTGGTTTGTGTTCAAGAGTTTGGAAGGGATATAAGCCTCATGCTGAATGGCTGCAAGTGAAATTATGTTATAGTGTATAAGTCATGGTGAAAATGCATACCCTATATTCAATGTTTATTAAATATATATACTGAGATTACTTTTAGTGGTTTAAATTTATGTTAAATCTTTATGCTTAATTTATATTTTATTATTTTTAAATTTTACTGATTATTGGTTATATGCATTTTATATTATAAATTATATTACATTCACTATATGCTCTATATATTTTTATATATTTATATATATAAACATATAAAATATGCATATGGGATATAATTATATGTTAATATGTTATGTCATATTACATTACATAATACCATGTCACATATTATTCAGGGAATCATGGAATGGCCTGGCTTGGAAGGCACCCCGAAGACCATCTACTTCCAACAACCCTGCTCTGGGCAGGGACACCTTTCACTAGACCAGGCTGCTCAGAGCTCCATCCAACCTGGCCTTGAACACTTCCAGGGATGGGACATCCACAACTTCTCTAGGCTGTTCACCTGTTCCAGTGTCTCACAACCCTCACAGTAAAGAATTTCCTCCTAATATCTTACCTAAACCTAACCTCTCTTTCAGTTTGAAGCCATGTCACCCTGTCCTGCTCTCAGTCTTTCTTGTAGGCTCCCTTCATGTACTGGAAGGCCACAATTTGGCCACCCTGAAGCCTTTTTGAATTATTATGTTTTATTGTATAATACAATGTAAACAGTTTTCCTGTTTACATTATAGATTGTAAAAAATATGTGTATAATATTGCATTATACAGTCTATATAAATAAAATTACATAATTTATAAAATAATATCTGAGATTCAGATATGAGCAATATGATCTAACGTCCCAGTTGGTCTTTTTTGGAGCAAGGGGTTGAATGAGATCATCTCCATTCCAGCCTGAATCATTCTGATCCCCAGGACAAGATTCTGACTCTCCCTTCTGAGCCATCAGGATACAGAATTAGATGACTTTCTCATTTGGCTGGACAATTCATTTGTACTGATCTCAACATTTCTATATTATATCAAAAATACAAATCAGATGCCTGGTTCAAATCTTGCCTAGTGCAACATAACCCAGTTGTTTTTATTGCATGTCATGAACTGGACTTTGCAAGTGGACCTTCCACATGGACTGGAATTTGCAAGTAGTATTGAAAGATTATGAGATACAAAAGATAAATATTGTCAGTCATTTTTTAGGAAAAGCCTGTATATTTCTAGAGCATGTTCTGAGTCTTCAAATATCCTGGCAATAAAGTTATTAAACTTAAAGTAGCCAAAGCTGCCCCACGAGTAGCAATATGAAAACTAAGGTTCGTTTTTGATCGGCTTTGAGCAGGTGCAGTAATAGACAAAATCTAACTGCAAACTGAGAGGATTTGATGAATGTAAAGCTGGTCATGACCCCGCAAGGTGTGCTCACAGCCCAAAAAGCCAGTTGTGTACTGGGCTGCATCAAAAGCAGCGTGGCCAGCAGGGTGAGAGAGGTGATTCTGCAACTCTACTCTGTTCTGGTCAGACCCCACCTGGAGTACTGCATCCAGCTCTGGGGTTCTCAGCACAAGAACCATGTGGACCTGTTGAAGCTAGTTCAGAGGAGGGCCACCAAGATGATTAGAGGGCTGGAGCACCTCTCCAGTGAGGAAAGGCTAAGATAAGAGGAGGCTCCAGGGAGACCTTAGGGCAGCTTTCCAGTGCCTGAAGGGTACCAACAAGAAAGCTGGAGAGGGACTTTTCACAAGAGCATAAAGTGATAGGACACAGGGGAATGGCTTCGAACTGAAAGAGTTGATTCAGACTAGATATAACAAAGAAATTTTTTCATGATGAAGGTGGTGAAACATTGGCACAGGTTGCCCAGAGAAGCTGTGGATGCCCTATCCCTGGAAACACTGAAGGACAGGTTGGATTTTGAGTAACCTGACCAAGTTGAAGATGACCCTGCTCATTGCAGGGGGCTTGGACTAGCTGACCTATTAAAGGTCCCTTCTAATGCACACCATTTTGTGATTACTATCCTTTTCAGTTGCTCCCTACAGGTGTGCACATCTCTGAGGTAGTGCTGGTGCCTTCTGGCATCCTTCAATGCGACACCTAGTGCTGTGGCATCCAGAGAAACCTGGAGAAGCCATCACATCCTCCAAATGACACACGGATCACACTGAAGTTGACATCAACTCTTACCTATTTCCACAAGGCCACTTTCCACTTTCTGAAACAGCTGGGTCCCTAAACACTAAGTTAAAGGTTATTTTTATTTGAGTAAAAAGCATGCTTCTGACTAGTGTTGATAAAATGGATGGGGTTTTGTTTGGGTTTTTCTTTAATTACTTTGTCTCTGAAAAGGTGAAACTTCCTTTTAAGTTATTTCTCAGGTTCAATGCAAAATGTTACCTTGCTCAGGAAGGAAGGAACTGGTGCATGAAGGGAAGGCAAGGTATTTCCTAGGAACTGAAATTTAATTGTGTGATTCCCTTTTATGGATGTTTGCCTTACTGATAGAGTGACAGAAAATGAGAGTACAGAAGGAGTGACATGCACGTGGTTCTCTGTCTCAGATGAATTCATTTTCTTGTAGCTGATCCTCTGAATTTGCTCCCTTTACCTAGCTTGGTAACATCTTTGCAGGTTGGTTGATGTTAACTTTCCTTTCTTTTCCTCTCCCCTTACCCTGCCCTGCTCTCCTCCCTCCATTTCTACCTCACCACAAGGAATCTGGTAGATTTATCCTTAGGCACCAGCAGATGACTCAATTAGAGAAGATACCTAAATGCTTATCTTCCAGATTGAAAGAACTTAATTTATTTGAAATATTTGACTACAAAGTATTACATTTTGACTAGCTGCTTGAATCACAGAGGATAATATCTTTATGTTACTGATGTTGACTAAACTTTGCCAGTGTTGCCATCTACTGAGCAATGGTATTCTTGATTTGGCAGAGTATCAGGGAACCAGGGGCAGGACAGGTCTGTGGAGCTGGAGGTAATGTACAGTGGCAGGCGGGTCTGTTTAAAAAAGGCTGTTTGCCCTTAGTGTGAACCTAGCCTCCTTAAGAAGTTAAGGACATTCCTAAGGATTCTTTGGAGACATTTTTTTTAATTAGAAACAGGGAGGTCCTATCCTTTTACTAGTTTCTACTTACGTAGAGAAAAATCTGGCCAAATGTTTAAAAAACCTTTGGTGCTTTGCCCATGTAGTTTAAGCTGGATATGCCAGCTGTTTACTTTCATGAATTAATGGGTATCCTTAAGCTTTCACCATTTGTTTAACATCATCAGCATTAGAGGACAAAGGGATGTAGGTATTGAGAAACAAAATGGTCCTTCAATTTCTCTATTACATTAGAGCTATTGTTATATGTCATGTGGCAAAATCTCAGATCACTTGAAAAAGTGTCCTGAAGAGACAATCTATTTATTGAAATTAATTTCAGTGACAGAGATGAGATGACCTTGTTACAAACCAGGACTGTCTACTCTCAGATTCATACATTAGCTCTCTACTATTGCCCTGATCCAGCAGATCGTAACTTTAAACCACACAAAGGCTGCAGCATGTTTATTTATGGTCATTAAGCTAAACACACACTTCAAATAGTTCAATTTACTTGTTAAAGACAACTTCCCACTCTCATTCCAGGTGGTACATTGCACAGAACTTATTTAAAAACACATGAAATCAAGTACAGCTCTGCAGTTACAGATGCCTGCTAGCTGAGGAGGGAGAGAATACACCAACAGTTGTGAGTGCTCTTCCTCCTACCACTTTTATATTGCACTTTTATATTTAAAAGGAGTCTGTACTGGCCCATGATGGTGTCACTGACGAGACTCCTTGGGTATGATCCACATGTACTCCAAATCACTTGGGAAAACACTGGGAAGGTGGAAAGGCATATTTAACTGAATAGCTGCTCAGGGCATGTAAAGTACTGTAGGAGGAAGAGGTATAAAAAAGAAATTTTTGGTAGTCTTTCAAATTTCCAAGTCAAACCTTTTTCAAAAGGTTTCAGTTTTCAAAAGTCAAACCTTTGACTTCTCATCCATCCTTGTTTGGCTTTGTTTACTGGCAAAAAATAATGGTCTTCTCTGTCAAAAGAAGATTTCAAGAGAAATCAACAGCATAAACTGGAACTTCTCCTTCAGGAGGCTGCAATAACTTCTGCTTCTTTTCCTTCCAAAGAACTTGTAAGCTCTTCCAGGAACACAGTCAGCAGTTGTACTGGTGAAGACTGTTTCTGCCTCCTCCTTTGCCACCTTCACCACGGTGGGTCCTCACCACTCGTACCCGTTTGCCTAGTTACATTTATGCTTTTCCCATAAAGAATTTACCATGGGTACTCGGGGAAGCATCCAGCTGTCACTTTCTGAGAACTGGTGCATGAATTGTAGATAGCTCCAGCTAGCAATGAATGTATCATGTCACCTGTCAGTGAAATTCATGGCAAGAAATACATGGACTCTTCAGGTCATTTCCAATGGGCAGGGACCTTTACATTTATTACTGCCAGTACAGAAAGAAGAGCAGAAATGGCCTTGAGATAAAGCTGTTATTTATACCCCAAGTCCTGCAGAAGATGTCTAAGCAGCTGTGCTCCAGCTTTTGGAAACCTTATGGATGTAATGGTGGAAAGAATACCAAAATAGTCTGTTTTAGCCTTAGTCTTGATTTGGGTCCAAGTTTCTCCTCTATGTATTTATATATATGTATATTTTAATATAAATAATATTTTAATATATATAATATAGAAAACCATTTTTAAATATAAAATAAAATGCATATAAAATTTAAAAATACATTAGGAATAACTGAGTGCCTGTAGAGTAACTGTTCAGAAGGCCAGGATGAGGGTAATTTTTTTTTTGCTTGGTGATGGAGGACAGGGGAGCGGCAACTCAACACAGATACACTTATTGGCACACCCCTGCAAAGGCTGGGCACCACTATTGCTCGCTGAGAGCAGCAAAACTGCTCTTGCAATGCTTAACATTCAAACTGAGGACACTTCCAGTAAGACTCCATTTTGCACGACGCAGAGGATAAGGGAGCTGAATCACAGCACTATTCACTGTGGCAACTTACCAGCTGTGCTGTAGGGCTACTCACTTGGAATACATGAATCCTTTGTTCCATCTCTTTGTTTTTCCAAGTGCTCTGACTGCCCTTGTGAGGGAGTGGTACTTGACGATACAATTTTATCTCAGAAATGGGGTCAAAGTAAGTGCAATCAGAGAAGGCTTTCCTATTCAGGTGCAGTGACGTAAAGCATACCAGGGAGCAGGGAAGGAAAGGCAAATCCAGGTACTCGCCTGTAAAGTCTTTGACCCTACAAGGTGGGCAGGGGAAGCACATGTATTGACCAAACTGGGATCTGTTGTGCAGCAGTGTGAACATCAAATGCAGAGCAGAAGAAGTGTACTGTGACATATTCCAGAGGAAAGTCCCTGTCAGAAATACCATCAAATAAAAAAGCATAATAAAAAATTAAATAATTAATTTATTTAAATAATAAACCCCTCATCCAGTGTAAGGCATTTCTTGTGCTTGTATCGTTTCCATGCATTTTCAGAACTAAATGATGCTGGTGTTAATGAAGAAATGGTTTAAATTTCTCATAAGGATGATCTGTTTTCGTTCCCGACACACATGCTAATCCATATCAGCATGGATTTTGTGCTGAATTTGAAGTCTTAGTTTTGTTGAGGAAGTTCAGAAGGGGAATATTTAGTAAAAATTTGCGGATCTCAATAATGCAACTGGCAAGTGGAGAACTCCACTAAATCACCTAGGCAACAAGATTTGGTTCAGTTACATTTCACTGATTTTGCCAAGAGGACCTGCAACATACTTGGCATATCTCTGTTAGTGAACCACAAATAATTTAAAACACAGGAGGTCGCTGAATAAGAAAATACAAGAATATTTGACAGCAAAAGATAACAAATGCTGTGTGTGGTGGCAAACACTAAGTATAAAATGCAAAGTTTTCAGAGTGTGAGGAGTTATCTCTGAATTCCCATTTGGTGAAACACAACTGCAGTGAATACTTATTGCCACCTTATTTAGCAGCATGAACAAAAGGAACTGTTATAAATAAACAACACTATGACAGTCTTGCTGCTGTTAGCTTGACATTCTCATCTGCAGTCAGTCAAACTGAAAGACAAAGTAATCAGGGAAAAGACTAAGCCAAACATCCAAATTACGGAGTTTCTATTTTTGTTTTAACTACCCTCATCACTGATTTGTCCATGACTTCTGTGAGGAAGCTACTGGTGAAATTTGACAGGTGTCAGCATGGCATTTGCATGCTTCCAGATTGAAATGAAGGCTTTAAACGTAAATTTACATGACTCGCTTAATGTTTTCTTAGCATGTCAGCAAAACTTTGAAGTGATATGAAAGGGGTAAAATTTACAAAGAAGAGCGACATACATTTAAGAGGATGCAATTAAGTAATATGCAATACACACATACATACACACAACAGAGGCAGGCTGTCTGTAAAACTTCAGGTAATGTCCTTCTGGTGGCTCTCACTGCAGTACCTCACCTCTATCCTCTGATGTAAGGATGAAACTACTTCTCCAGTCCAACTGTTCTGATAATAGCATGTGACTCACTTCCAACCTACTTGTCCTCAGACCTAGTTTGACAGCCACTTTATTCTTCGGAGCCAGCAAAGCAAAACTTTAAATGTGTTGCTAACTTACACAAAAACCCACAGTGTGTATTTAGTAACCCATCTGCTCTGCAAACAAGAACTCAGGTCAGAGGTGTACTGAACCCTTTGATTTAATCCAAGCAATATGCATCTTTGTAAAGTATTTGCAAGGTCAGTATTTGATGAAAACAAGACAGGATGCACATTGCCTAGGTAAGCTCAGAGGCTTGTTGCCCCCATCCTCCCAAAGCTGGCATTTTGCAGGGCAGCACATGCTCTCAGTGCCTGTGCACAGTCCTCTCCGTCTCTCTCATTCACTTAGATCACGGCTAAATCTTCCCCTCAGGAATGCATTGGGAAGGCTAGAGGAGATACATATCCAGAAGTCTTACTTCAGCATCATTACTGATCATCTTCTGACATGTAATGTCTGTAGCAGGCATAGGTTGGTGCTTGTCAGAGAGGGAAAACATAACTGGAAAATTATATTGTACCAGCAGGTTGGCCCGCTTAATTCTACTATATAGATCACAGTACAGTTTGAGAGGAACCTTCTCCACCAGAAGTTACCTACTGCATGGAAGAGACAAACTTTTCACACTGACTCCGTGCAAATGCTTCCCCATGTAGTTTCAGCTAAGCTTTGGGATGCCTATGCATGCGTCACATCTGCCCACGTAACACTACCAAGTAAATCCTCAGTACATCCGCCAAGCTCCACACCCAGGCATTCAGCTGGAACACAGTTATCCTCTAAAAACTTCAACAAGAAGTGTGTTTGTAATAGACCACCTTACTGGAGTCATGTAAGCAACCATGCTGGTCATAGTCCCAGTGTAAAATGAAGACACTGTGGCTCCATGTGGGTGTCTGAAAATCTTGGGAAAAAAAATGAATTAAAATGTGGTGAAGAAAACTGTGAGATTTAAATCCCAAAGCTATTCAGTTCTGTGATATTTTTCTCTGTACAGTCAGCCTATCAAGAATAGATTTCTCTCTATTGCAAGTTCCTGTGGAATGGAAAGTGCACGCACATCAGAGCACTGGCCATCACAGCTGTCACTGGCTGACAGTTGTGATTCTGAATGTCTTTCTAAATGAGTTTTCTAAAAGTATATATATATTACATTGTCATATCACATGTATTTGTTATACTAGAAAGGCTTTTCCCAACTCTGCTATTTAGGCAAAAAGTTTAGTTTTAGGATCTTAGGTACTGCTTTGGACAAGGATAATGAAGTAAGTCTTTTTAAAAATATAATACAGTGTCATAGCACAAATAAACAGACCACGCCTATGATTTTTCTCTAGGCTCAGGACTGAAGTTTAGGCTGGAATGAAGGAGACACGCTGTGTTTGGGAAAGAAAACAATGCAAGTTCAAAAGGTCTTTTTGACTGATGAGTGAGTTTCTGACTGTTGAACTTTTAGGACCAATTTCTAATGACACAAAAATATACTCCTGTATAAATCATCAGTTCTGTTCTTTGTGGAAATCTTCCAGCATTTAGCTATTTAGAGAGAGTTTTCTTCCTTTATCATTCTTTGTTCAATGTCTGTATTCAGTCAAGTAGCTTTTTCAGGCTCAAAGAAGGTACTCCAAAAGGATATATTCTAAAGAAGCCTGAAAGTAAGTTCCCAATACAGCTTCACACCTCCCCAGATGCTAGTTTCAAATTAATCATCTGTTCTGGGGACAGCAGATGGAAAATAACGTTCTGATAAAATGGGTCTAATGAGAGCTGGAGGAACTGTACTGACTGCTAATTTTACAAGAAGTCCTAAAGAGATTTTTGATTGGATAAATGGGGAATATTGACGTTTACTGTCTGCAAAAAAAATCCTCCCACTTCTCTGATACTGAGGAACTCTGACCAAGCAGATGACTGTCCAATCTGTTTTAATTTTGGCCTCCTCGAATTTAGGATTTGGGAATGACACTTGGCTTTATTTCTCAGTCACAGAAGCGAGGTGATGGCCTGATTTGAGTTCCGCACCACAGCTCCAAATCCTAGCATCTTTCTTCTGAGCTGCCAGAAAGAGGACAGAAAAAGGAGGAAGTACTTCTCACTTTCTGTGATACAAGCCAAAAGGACATTATAGGATCTCTTTTATGGTATCTCCCTCAAGAGAAAGGCACCTGAAGCAGCTCTGCAATCAGTTCCTACAGTAGGTCCTACCTAAACTGCTTTTTCTGGTGCTGTGCTGTTCTCCTCTGACCCCTCATTTTATACCCTTCCATCATCAGCCTTTTTTTGTCCTGTGTTTTACCTGTCCAGTTATACCTTCTTTAGCCCATACTTCTCTCTCTCTCTCTCTCTCAGGTCTTCCTCTCTTCCTTCCTCTCACACACCTTTCCCAATTTTCTCCTTCACTTACTTTAGGCTTGTCTGTTGCAAAGAAAGTAGAACCTGTCTAGCATACAGTTACGATAAAAACCATGAACTAATTTTCCCTAAAATAGATCAACCCTCTTTATAGATCTCTTAAGTAACCACATTCCTAGCCTAGCCATCTCCCTCCCTCCCTTCTCAGAAGCACAATGCTTCTGCACTCCCTGCTGTCCCCTTTTTCCTGCACCCCCCCAGCACAGGCTGCTCCTGCCATAAGCCATCGTCTTTTCAATAGGAGCAGTATTATTTTTGGTGCAGCAGGAACTTCATCCTGCCCTAGTTCATGCAGTGTACTTTGCCTTCTTTCTTCCTTGCATGATTTGTCGCCGCAGCTTATCATCACACGCGTTCTGCTCCCCTTCTGCTACTGCTTCAAAGCACTCCAGATTTTTTGATTTGCCTCTCCTACTGCTCCAAGACGCTGAGTGATGCAGAGAACCTCCTACAGCCAGAAAGTAACTGTGATTTTTAGCGATGATGTTTGCTCTAACTATTTAAAGCACACTTAAGAAGACACATAATAAGTAGGTTTGAGGGAAGTGGTAGCAATCCACCCACTACGTTCCTTTTAGCTAACCCTTTAATTAAATATTAAAGATATGGTTCTCAGGAAGATTTAAAATAACCCACTGACAGAAAAAAGAGACAGGTTAAAAAACAGCAGAAAAAGAAATAATTCCCCCTAAAGACTTACCACACCTTCATGCTGGTTTTAACATAATTTCACTGTGCTGATGAGAGAAGAGCTCTTCCAAAAGGAAATAACAAACCTTATGCTTTCCAGTGCTAGATCACTCTCTTTGTTCTCCAGGGAGTCACACTAGGAATTGCAAATTATTTGATGCTTAACTAAACATACTAGTTTCCTTTTTCATAAGGGATAGAAAAAAAAAAGTTTATAAAAATTGAGTAAGTAAATTACTTGAAATGCTATTCCTCACTCAAAAGACACACTCTGGTGCTGGATGTACAGAACTGATATGCTGTTTGAGGGGAACGGTATACATATATATATAGATTATAGCATTGTCGCCCTGTATAAAAGGGTGAGATAAATGACAGCAAGATCTGGGTAGATTTGTGGTACAAAGCATTTCCCTTTATAACTGAGTGAAGGCACACCAGGTGGGCACCACAAATGATCAGAGGAGAATGAGAAGAGACTACTGATGGGAGATTAGAAGTGCAAGAAATCAGGTATGTCCACAAACCTGAGTGGCTCTGACTTGCATATTCGTTTTCGTGAAGGCTTTGATTATTTTTCTCTGTATCTAGCTGACAAAGCATTGGTAGGTTAACTGAGCAGTGGTTTTGTACTAGTACTGCACGAATATCTGCTCTGCTGCTTCTTCGCTTGTTTTTGAACTCCATTGTCCTTTGTGACTCTTTTGTTCTTCTATGCTGTGTGTAGTTTTAAATCAAATTCCAGACCCCCAAACTCCCTAGAGTATAGTCCCCACTGTTGCTGTAATACAAACAGAAACTGGTAAACCATTTCGATTTGTTCTTGTGTTTGCTATACAATGGTGTTTCCAAACACACACTGCTCTTCTCCTCCAAATCAGTCTTACAATCGATACTGCCCTACTTTCAATTAAAGTATCACAACAGATATATCTACATGGTGCTTAGAATCTCACAAAAGAAAACCTGTAACTTTAAAATACAAGAGCTGACCAAAATGATTGAATTCCTGAGGCAACAGAAACGATACTGGTGATTTTATTCAGCACGTGTCCAATACGATTTTCCATTCGGAATCCACATTTTTTAATACTTTTCTATACCATTCTTAACATTACCTTCAGCTTTTATGGAGTCCCTTAGAAAGTTGGTTTTTTTTCAATTTGTTTACCAGAAAACTTAAATTTTAATGATTAAATAATAGGACATTTATATACATCAGTGGGTTTTCTCAGATACTGGGCTCTAAGTACATACAATGTCTATTGAGTGAAAATAAAAAAGAAAAATTCCAGTCATGCAAATCATCTTACAAACCATGTTCCATTTGACTTGAAAATTTTTACTGTTACTGGCATATCATTTCAAAATTAAACAGATAAAATTTTAAGGTTGCTTTGTCCATTTCCATTTGTTTGTTTTGCTGTTTTGAAGAACTGACAGGCCACATGCTACTGCAGAAGGTACTGGCAGGGTAATAATTGTTCTGCTACCACCAACCAACCCCTTCGAGCCCTGGTGCGGATGTGTTTTAAAAAACCACCTAACCTTCAGCTAACTGCACTGGTTTATTTCTGAACAGCACATCACAATATCAGCACAGAGAGCACATTGTAACCGGTTGGGTGATTCCACTTAATAATTTTTCAACACTAGGACCTTTCAGCATTTTAATTCTGGTTTCATTTTATGAATTAAAGGTCATATATAGAGCACAAATGAGGTCTAAATTTAGTCACAGCAGACCACAGTTCCACATAAAGACAAATCTTCAAGTTATGTTGACCTGCTAGGAGACAAAGATAAACAGCACAGCAAACATGTACCTGCAATGCACTGCTTCCCTATTAAATATTAACTGTTTCATTTACATTTAAATGAACTGAGCAGTAATGGATAGACTTTCCAGTACTGCCGTTTGGTGCTGCTGTCATGGAAAGAAGCTGAAGACAATGTGGGCTGTATGGGGGCAAATGACGCAATTTCAGCATCCGCTCAAGTGACTTCAATGATGACCATTCTCCAGTCTTGAAACATAATCCTACACAGCAATTTTTTTTTCTCTCCCTCTGTAAACACATCTGTTCATAAATAACTTAGATGTCTCCTTGACATTCATGGTATGTAACTGAAGCTGAAGTAGAAAAGGATGGGCGGTGTACAGCACTGAGGAGATGTCACAGTACTTTTTTTCAGCATTTTTGTCAAGTGCAGGTTGCTAACATCAGCCATCAGAGACGGGCGGGGTGACCCACCCATATTTTTCATGGGTCTTCACCAAACTCTTAAATGTTGCTTCAGCTTCCTTTCGACTGAATGACTTTTTTGATTTGCCAGCTTTTCTGCAGATACGGCCCTGCGCCAAACAAAAAAGAAAACCTTCATTAAAGACGTGAACACGCATCTGGAAACCACAGCTCAACTTTTCAATGCATCAGGCCAAGAGGCATTCACTTACGGGTACCAGAAAGCAGAGTTCCCAAACGCGAGCAGACAAATGCATTATTAGAGATGATTAAAAAGTATATTCAGTGAAGGGGAAAATTAAAAAAAAAAAAGAAGAAAAAAAGACAGCTGCCGGACTACTTCTTCCCGGCGAGCCCCTGTGCTGGCATGCTGCCCTGCATGCAGCAACCGGCGGCGGCTGCTGTGGCCGTGCCACGGGGCTCGCCTCCCTCTCTGCTGCACTGGGACCTCTGCCATTAAGTATTTGGCACGAGGACCCCCATGCCCACCCTGCGTGGCCAGGGGGAACTTCCGTGCAGGCAGGGACTGCGAGGCACACACCGCTACTCCACAGAACTGGTGCCTTGACATAGCTGCGTCTCAGGGCTGCCCGTATTCACCCCTCGCTGCCAACGCACAGTTGTCACTAAAAATTACATCCATCCTACGAAACACACTCCATTCTTCTTCCTCCACTCTGACCCGTGAGAAATGAACAGCAGAAGTGCCTTAAACCAACTTGCTTCCAACTTACATCAAAAATTCTGATTTGTTTGTTACCCCTTCATGACAAGTTCGATAATAAATGAAAATATATCCATTTACATACACTGCATCTTTATTACTCTGCAATCAGATATTACTTCTACATGCACAGTAGTATAAAATTTCAAATCCTTGTTTGGCAATAGAGACTTTTACTGAGTTATTAACAGCTTACCTTATTTTTCATATTGGTCTATGTCAATTACCAACTGAGGTACAAGAAAGAATTATAGTTGCAGATTAATACCACTCTACAAAAGTAAATATCTTAAAATAAATAAAATTAAATAAATACCTTGAAAATATTTATGCCTATTGGATTTATCACAGAATAGAAGTTTATTAAACTCACTGGTCTAATAATTTTAGTAATTGTTTGACAGACTGCACTGAAAGCCTTTTTAATAATGAATGGTATTTGATGAGCAGATATCACATGGCAGTGTTATAATTATTAAGAACCAAGTTAGCATGTTCTCATTTTTTTCCATTCTATAGCTCAAAATAATGCATTAGGGGGGCATCTTTTGCCTCTCTGATTTTACTGTCAAATTGGAATTTAAACCAAAAATTCTTCATTTGCAATTGCATGCAACAAATACTGAGAAAATAATCAGGTATATGGAGGGAAAAAAAGGGGGAAAAAGGGAAAAAAAAAAAACAAAATCTATCTTTGGAGCATCAAAGTTATTTTTACAGACTAAAACGAGTAAGATAAGTCTGCATTGTGGACAAACTCTTTCTTTCTAGAAAGCTGTCACAATATTACAGAGGCTCTTTTGTGTTCAGTGCCGCTTCTATTATAGCAAAACTATGGATACGTGAGAGAAAAAAGGCTGTTTCCTGCTCCTGTTTTAACAAATCATTTTTCAGTGCAGTTTGAGTTCTCCTTTAGAGCCTACCTTAACCAAAGATTAGGAACAGCCTCTAATTCCCACCTCAATTGATTCACAGTCAACTTATACCCACCCAGTTTTCTCAAAAATAGCTATTTTACCTGTCGATGCTTTTTCTCACCTTTCTCTCTATTTCCCATTTACAAACTAGAAATGTATTTTCTCTTTGATAGACTAAACAGCGAGACACTTTCTCCATCCCATACTCATTTGGCAATTAATATGTCCCAAATAAGGATGATCTGAATGGTTCTCAATTTAACCCCAACCATAAAGTTTCTTAGAAAATGCTCATTTTTAGTTGTGACAAATGGAATAATTAAATAAGACTGAGTAACGTATTTTTTAAATCTTACTGAATAATTATCATACATAATTATATAATGTATAATTATCAATCATAATTATCCTGCAGAAGTATTTTTGTTGTTACAAAACACATTTTGTATTCTCTTCCCAATCTGAGGTTTTGTTGGAAGCACACTTAGAAAAACATAGGAAAAGATAAAGTGCAACAGAAGACTAAATCAGCACAGGAAATGCTGTCCTCAAAATCTCAACAAAGAAATACTTTTGAAAGTAAATATAAACTTACTCTACTAAATTTCTGGATCAGATCCATTTCCCATCTCCTATGTTTTACACATTATTAATCATTTAAAGTTCTGATGCCTTTCTGAATTATGTGCATAGCACCTAGGACAGTATGATCTACATATTCCCCAGATTTAACAAAGTATTAATATTAAGCTGTACCTAGAAAAGGGATCTTTGCATTGTGAACAGCTATTGCTCATGTTTGGTGTCAGCTACGTACAGCTTTCAAAGCAGGACAGTAAGAATTCTCTGGCGTTGCAATAATGTGGGGAATATCATCATATTATCTAAAATGTTACTGGAGCCACGGCAGATGAAATGAGCGTTGTTTCATGAGTTTATTCTGATACTTTTTTGTTGTTAATGCAACGGATCATTAAACCCGCTTCCATTCTGGTACCATATGCAGGTTGTATGTAAACTGCACCATCAAAGACCAGCTAATTCTACCCTGCTGTAATCCATGTATTTCTATGTTTATACAGAAACTATGGGTGGCATGGTCAGCACTGTCTCTTATTAACCAATATCCTACCAGCTGTTTATAATTTGGATAAAATTTAACCTCCTGGACTGAAAGTTTCCCTATTTGGTGCCTCAAGTAAACCTGGGGTAAAAAGAAAGAAGTGTGGAATTTCAGCTGACAGAATTCAGATGCTGTTGAGTCTATACTTGGGTGGCATCTACTCTCTTACTGAATTTTAGCTTTTCGCCATTCCTACAAAACTCTTTAAGTAAAAAAATGTCATTTTGGATGCAATTATAAAAGAAAGTGTCAAACCTTTTAACAAGCACCGTTACCAGCTCTGACTACAGTTTATTTTCAGACTGCTACTTAAATATGCAGTCATTTTAACTCAGGTCAGGAGCCTGCGAGCTGCTGCATTCTGCAAACACAATAACAATGGTAAATACAGTATGTAAATATAGTGTTGGCCACAGCTCTGTTGCACAAAACTGCATTTTGATCAATGCCCAAACCTCATGCGTCACTACTGTCGGGGTAAGGAATACAGATAATTTTCACGGCCAATGTTTTGATGTGTCCAGCACCATATCAAGGAAAGATAGCAAAATGATATCGGAACAAGATCAAAACATTCCACAAGAGATTAAAAACAACAGAGAAAACCTAAGAAAGCCTTTCATAAAGATATCAGTGTCGACTTCAGCTCTGAGAAGTCGCACCAGGAGCTTATTTAAATACTTGCAATACTTCAGGCACTCACAGAGTGCCTTTCATAAAGGAATAACTGAAAACCTAATTAAAGAGTTGGAGAGAACATTTCAGATTTTGCCATCTGCTGTGACTTCGTGTACTTTTCAAGATATAATTTTAACAAGCTAGAAACATATGAAAGGTGAAAGCAATGCCACAGCATCCAACTGGTTTATGCAGCCGTGCTGAAATGCAGGGGGACGTGTGCTGCGCTCAGCCTCCTCCCTCGCTCATGCTCTTGCTGCGCCCAGTCTGTGCGGCACGGTGAGCAATCGCATGCCACTCATCCAGGCTTTGCCCAAACTAATGAGCTTGAACAAACAGCTGATAAGGATCTAGTCTATAACCCTGATAATAGCGGGCAGAAAGACCTCTTGGAACACAGTCTGCTGTGGGCAGCCTTCTCAGGATCCTGATCATACCAAGAGACCAACCGCTCCCTCCTGCCATGTTCAGCAAAAGACCCAATGTGAATCTCACATATGATTTGTCCCTCTGTCCTGGTTTCAGTTGCAATACAGTTCATCTTCTTTCTAGCAGAAGTAGTGGTTTGGATTTAGTATGAGAATAACGTTGATAACATACTGATGTTTAGTTGATGTTTTAGTTGATGCTGAGTCAAGGGCTTTTCAGTGCCTTGTGCCCAACCAATGAGCAGGTGCACAAGAAGCTGGGAGGGAGCATGGTCAAGTAGGGGATGGGGTAAGCAAGTGGCTGTGAGGCACTTCGTTGCCTGCTGCGGTTAAAGCACAACACATCTACATATATGGACCACTGTGGGCAAATCTGGGAGCTTTTCTACTTCTAAGTGATGCTGCAGTAGTCTCTACATTTTTGCACAATCATGAACGCATCTGCCCTTCAGAACACTCTGTGGCACTGAAGCACATCCACAAAAATATTCAACTCAACATCCACTAGCTCTTTAAAGTCTATCAGTACCATTATCAGCAACATGCCATGTTGATTCTTCCCCAGCACCGCCAGGTCACAAGGCAGAGTTAAGTCCTGTACAGAGATACCAAATACGAAACCTGAAACTCTCCAGCCCTGTAATCCCACTACGACCATGTATCTGCCCATGTCTGGCCTGTGTGTCATGAAAAACAGTCCTGACATTTCTACCGGTCTTTCCAGAGTATAGACGGCCTCAGGAGGATTTCTTTGGCAGTAACGAAGGGATTTTGCTCTCTTGTCAAATCAACGATAGTAGCTGCCAGACCAAAACCCAACAATTTTAGCACAGCACACAGCACCAGGTGTGCTTCCATGCGTGTCCTGTTGGCACTACCCGGAAGGACAGGAACTATATAATGGAAGTCAGCCTTTCACAGGATAATACAATCAGCAAAGTGCTGGCTGGAAGGAGCCTATGGTGGTCTCTAAGTCCACTTTAGACACTTGGAGCTGAACTGCCAACACAGGTCAGCTGTGGCAGTGCACAGTCAGGTCCTGAACCCTTTCAGGTTGTGTTCAATCCTCTCCTGATGCCACTTCCTGTTATACCAGGTCCCAAATTTTCAGAGATTTATTGTACACAGCTATCAGCCCTTACAGGACTGATGTTATCACGGAAACCACATAAGCCCCTGTGCTACATGTCTCTCAGATGTCACAGCAACCCTTTAGGTAGATCCAGACCTTTTTTCTTGGACCAGTTAACAAAAAGCTGCATACATTTCAAGCGCACAGCTAAGAGACTCAGAAGCAGACAAGCCTTCACGTTACTAGCACAGCTCTTAACGCAAACTCCTCAGCCCTGTGTACCTTTCATTAATCCTGGCAATGCAAATAACCCAAGGCTGGTCTCCCAAGGGCAAATCATACCTGCCTTCTGAACATGGGGCTAAACTTGGCCCATCATGTAAGCCAGCTTAAGGATGCATGGATACAGTCTCCATTTTCTGCCTCCATCTCTTAGCAGATCTCTACAGTAGCCTCTACTGACCTACCTCTAGGTAGAAGTCAAGAGACAGAAAACAAGCAAAGGTTGAGAGAAGTACACAAAAGACTGCAGGAAGTCACTGCACCACACACAGCATCTGTGGTGATCCCCCCAAGGACAGGAAAGAGATCCACAAGGACGTGCCCATTTTCCAAGTCTGTTGTCCCAGGCTTCTCCATGGATGATGTAAAAACTGTGGATTTCTATGTACTGAAGCATGCTATGAATTTTGGGTACGTAACATGTTCCGTAATGTGCCAGTGACTAATGACTTTGGGCCCCAACTGTTCAAAGCCACGTACTATGCAAACATACTCAAATCTTTTCTGATAAGTAACAGAGGAACCCAGTGCTTAAGCAGTCTTATCCTAGAATATTTAAACAAGTTTACAGAGAAAAATATTTCCACTGGCTTGAGAGAAGCATTCAAAAGTAGAGCGATGCTAAAGTGAGCTACTGTCATGCTCTCAGTGCAATGATTGCAATGTGTCACAACATCACTGTTAGAGTGCAATATACACAGTCTCTCCCCCCAATTACATGGTTTATAATTTTTTTCCTTCACGTACTGATGTGGCACAGTTAATCATGTCTCAAAAACTGCACACAATTTATATTGCACTATATATAATTATTAGCTATAGCTAAAACAAAGCAGTATAGAAACTGATACAGACAAATACTGTTACTGTCACAGCATAAGCGAATTAAAAATGGGATGTTTTACTTCAAATGTGTAATTTCTGAAGCAGTATTTCCATGCCTTTTTTGTTCTCCTTTTTAAGAATAATCCATACAAAGAAGTGAAAACTTAGCGAGTTCCGGCTTTAAAGCATCCTATAAATTGCGCCTTCTGGGAGTATAACTGTTCTTTGTCCAGGAAAACGAAATCCAAGTTCCAGCTGAATAATCATTAATGCTCATTTGTCTGTGTGCAGCCTAGTGCCAACAGCTCTTAATCGATACAAATGCTTACAGCCCCAATCTCTGTTTGACAGCTACAGAGCACTGCGCTGCTCTTCTTCACCTTTCCCTAAGTCTCAGCACTGAGCTGGCAGCATGACTTCAGCACAGATAAGGGTTAAGAAACTCCCTTCCGGCATTTTATGGGTGGAACAAACTCTGCGTTGGCAAAAGAACAAGAAAATATGGGTGGCTGTCTACATTCTTAGAAGGTGCCTCAAGCTGAAGGTGCCAGGGCTTACAACATGGTGGGCTTCTGTCAAAAGAGAGAGTCCCTGTCCCCTGCCACCAGATGGGCACCTGCTAATCTAGGTGACAGCAGGATGTTTTCTCTTTGAGTCTTTTGCTGAGCTCCCTGGACTACCTTTCTGTGGAATCATGTACCAGCAGAGTTCCTGAGAGCCAGTCCAGGTGAGAAGTCTGGGAACACGACAGCAACTCTTTACATAAGTCCACAAGTCTTCCACTCATGAACCTGAAGTTACCCAAGCCAAACACAGTCATGGTTATAAACCCAACCAAAGCAAAGCAAATCATCCTTTGTGACAAGCTGTAAAGGCAAAGGCACCACAGTCCAGACAGCAATGTCTATCTCCACATTTCCCAAAGTTTTACAATGCTAAAACAAAAAAAGAACAAAACAGTAGTAAAAAGCAGGCTGCCTCTGGGAACATTTAATCAAGTTAAACTCAGATTTAGTAAGATCAGAGTCACAAGCTGACGTGCTTTTCCCTTGCTATTTATACAAATATGTCAATCTCTTGACTGCAGTATGTTTCATACTGATGCACATGGATATCTACTCAAAGGGCCCCCACTTTTAAGTGCTTTAAGTACATATCCTCAAATGACCTTTGGGAAGAGGGTTATCTGTATTTTACAGGTGGGAAAGAGGAATATAATGAAGTTATATGACTTGCCCATGGCTGCACCTGAAGTCAGTGGCAAAATCTGGAAGCTTAACTCAGATCACCTTTTCTCAGACCAAATGCTCTAACTGTGAAATAACCTCCTCCCCCCAACACTTTTAGAATCCTAGATGTATTTTAATTGAAATAATCTTATCAAATTTACAGAAAATTTTATATTTATAGAAATTCATAGAAAATTTGTAAAACTAGTAACATCAATTTCCTCTGTTTTGCAATGCTTTAGGGTTTTTATATGGACATGTATTATGGAAACAAGTCCTACACTTCTTACTGCAGCTGAGGGTTTGTTACCATTTGTAACTCAAACCTAGAAACTGGAGAAATATGTAGTCATTCCACAGCTCATAAAGCCTGACTGTGACAAGCATCTGAGCTCCAAGCCATTTCATAACGCAGGCTTATGTCTTCCTTCCTCGGGTTTATTTTCATTCATCTTTGAATGCAGGTTTGGGGATGTAACTGACTTGTAAGTCTACCAAGGAGTCACTGCAGAAGTTGCAGGGGTTTTGGAGAGCCTGTGCAGAAGGGGATTAAATCACTGAGGATCAACGATTTTAACAACACACACAAAATTGTGAAGCACATAAAAAAAGACATATTCCAAGGACAGACTCCACAAACGCATGACGCAGGCATGTATTTGCCACACGAGGCTGAGGACAGGCACGCCTCATGTATCCTTCCCCAGTGTGACTTTTAAGTGGAATGGGGCAAATCAGACTGGCACCTTGATCTTGTTTCAGAAGAGGAATCACCTGAACATCTGAAGTGTGGTGCCCACTTACCTGTTCTGTGCAGACTGATAGGGACTGTAAATTAATTTTCATCAAAGCACACCCACACTTCTCCCTAGCTTAGGCTTTTTCAATTCCCTGTGCAGTGCTGGTTTCACCAGCCAGCCAGGTTAGGTAACAGTGCCACATCCTTCCTGTGTAGCTTGTCCTGTGACTTCCAGGATCTACTCAGTTACTGCTGTTTGCAGACTGAGTTAAAGACCAACACCATGGAGTGCTCAGCACCCTCCAGAAATGACCAATGGAATACAACTCAGATCAGCCCCTATGCTTTCAAAAAATACAATGAAACCTGCTATTCCATTTACAAGTACGACAACTGGATCCTGTGCACCTTGAATTTAAGGCACATTTTAAGCCATTTAGTCAGCATAACCACTGCAGTCTCTGAGGTTCTCCCTGTTTAACCATGGAGGAAGTGCACCCAGCAATCCTTCCACCTCCCATCTCCCTTTGCACTGAAAATCAGTGCTACCTTTTTTGACATTTACAGGAGAAAACTGGAAACTGTATGTGAAGGACTGAATATGCCAAGCAAAAGAAGAGCTCTTCACTGACTCTCACTAGCCCAAAGGAGCTTAGATGGGAAAAAGAAACACAGCCAATATTGTGTTACTTAACCAACATCCCACTTTGTGAGAGCAGATGCCCACACGGGGACATGCCTCGGATCATGCCTAGCAATAAGACACTCCCAGGATATGAGAAGCTGAATTACTGTGGAGTTACAAATCTTCAATCTGGAAGTCTCCAGTCACGCATGGAAATCCCTGGGCATTGTGTAGATGCTAGGAAAGCTGCATATTTTCAAGGCTAGCCTGTATAAGGAAGAGTAAATCTTCCTCACAATAGAAAGTGGGTTACTTATGTTACTCCTCCAGGATATCACCCTTCAGGTTCAATATAGTATCTGACAAAACACCCCAATGCTACATGGTTCTCTCTGCCTGAACACTTCCACCGAAGAAAATGAGCACTTCTTTTATAACTCAGGGAAGAAGAACCTTGCTCTTTTGAGCAATTTTCTTACAATCCAAAGCTGCAATTCTTTCAAATTCTTATTTAGGAGATCAGCCAAGTATTGCCAGGAAGAAGTAGTTCTCCCTCCATAAAAGCATGTTTTAAAATAAGTAGGTTTTTTTTTCAATTTAGGGATTTAATTTATTTGACGACTATTTTAACATTAAGGATGATAGTTGAAAGTATTTTAAAATTTTCATTTTTATGCTTCAAAGGAAGAAAATGGAGATTATGTCCCCCCTGCTTTTTAAAAGAATTAAAATAGCTTCTTATTTCAATGAGTTGGAATCTGTGTGTCTTCATTCCTCTCAGTAGAGTTTATTTGCATAATAATAGTGGATGGTCAGAACAGCAATATATCAGAGTACACACAAAGAATATTTTTTCAAGCCTGTTCATCAGGCCCAGCATTTAACATAGCAAATATATATGCTCCCACTTAAATTTCAGCTTGACAACCCTAGGTTTCTCAATTGAAATAAAAGAGACATCTAGAAGGCCAATCATCTGTTTTTCCTCTGTAGCGAAACAATACTCTGTTACCTCTCTGGCCCAGCATTTATACCTTTTAATGGGGAACAAGCCCCTTAGTACAATCTTTGTCTCCTCTGTCATCTTTGCATACGAGTCAATGTGTTTTTCACCTATGGACCTAAAGCAACATTTCTTCCCTTGATGATAACCATCATCATTTGCTCGGGCAACCAATCGAAAGCAAAAACCAAACCAGTTTTACTTTTTAAGGCCCTAATAGGAAACAATGGCTCCAAATAATTCAGAGGCCACTGTGTTCTCTGTACCTTTCTGCAGTTTTTGAGATTAGCTGACTTATTCATGGCTACAGTCCTCAGACCCAGCATCTGGAGTATGAAAACCCATGGATTTGCAATTAATTTCTGCTATACATATTTGAAAGACCTAGAGTCTGCTGACCTCCTGGACACTGTGCAAGTCCCATCTGCTATCTGCTCGCTCACACTTTTGTTTGAAAAGGATGAAGAGGGAGTAATTTAGACTATGATTAACAGCTACCTTCTGTAGCTATTTTTCATAAAATAAGCCCATTTCTCCTGTTTCAATCTTGTAGAAGTCAGCTGGGATATTCGTATCTTTAAAATGAAAAGATAAATCCATTCAATAGTAATAAAAGGCATATACCATTTGAGGCAAATGAACACGATTCCACTGTGGTAGTTCTAATGCTACAATGTGAGGGATCAAAGTAATCGATACCAGCAACTTTTATTTGGATTCAGGAACTTTTCCGATACAGAATTAAAGCTTAACTACAAAATATCTTTTGATTTTTATTTAAATCATTATACAGAAGCCCACAATAGCAAGAATACTCAGAACTAGGGGTTCCTTGTTCCTCTTTTAGTATGGCCTAGCAAAATTTTTATGGTACTTCTATTCCCTGGAAGAATCCTGGCAAAATTTTTAAGCTCCTTCTATTCACTGGAAGAATAAGAGAGTACTTCCCTCAAAATGAAGACCTTTTTCCACGACATAATCTGCAGAGTCACCAGTTACCTGACAGCTGCTTTTGGCTGGCAGTTCTGTCTCCAGCCTCCACAGAGAGAACAAGGGACTCGTAAAAAGAGGACAAGGCACTGGTCAGCACTACTGCAAGCTTAAGTCAAAAGTCCCCAGGGCTTCAGGTCCAGCTCTGTTTGTTGCTCTTGAAAAAAGAAAAAAAATTCCTGATGCATTATTTGGACACTGGCATACATAGCTTTGTCCTCTTTTAAACTTCCACCAAACCAGCATCAAATTGTTCTTCTCCAGTGAGAAACAATATGTCTACTAGAAGACACAAAATCTTCTCCCACTTTTGAACAGTCTGCTCCTTTTCCTTTGGGACCACATCATCCACCATGTTTTCAAAGGAGACACACAGCTCCTCCCTGAAACATGGGCACTGGTCTCAGCCATGTGTGTTGTCACTCAAGGAGAGCCTTGATGAACTTCCTGCTGTTCCAATCCTCTCCCGTGACCCACACTGTTCCCCCTTCCTTCCTTCAATTATCGATATTGTTGTAACAATTACACCATTATGAGGAAGTGGAGACCAATGGGCTAATTTTTAAACCTCTCTCTTAAATTATCAATAAACCATTTTAAAGGGCTAAAAAAGGAATAACACTCAATGGGCCACTTCCATGGCCCGGATGACAGACAGACAAGATATGGAAAGCTCTGCCTAGACAGGCATGTTGAACAGTTGCCCTCAGGACAACAAACAACTGGTATTTAAATTACTTCATTAGCATCACCCCACCTCCTTGGCTGGCACCCTGGCTCCGAAGCAGCAGCTCGAAGAGACTGTATCACTGGTTCAGCAGGGCCAAGCTTTTGCCTGTGATGACAGGAGCCAGCGAGCAGCTGACTGTTCAGGAAGCAAGTACAAAGTCACCCCTTTAAAAGCAAGGCTACAGTTGAGTTAAGGACAACACCAAGTTTTTTAAAATAAGATTCTGGATCCCAGACAGATAAACAGTCTTCGGCCTTTGATGTACTGAGAATTCCCCTCAAGATACTGACTAGAGCTGTGTGAATAATTGATTTTCTCAGCTGAATAGCTGAAGCAACCAACCAAACAAACTCCAACTTGTTTGTTAATTAACATTTTTTTCCTTGAAAACTGGGAAAAAGAAAAGTTAAATTTCAGATGGTTTAATTGTTATATTGAAAGAAAAATAATCTCTCATTTTAAACATTTCTCTTTATGGACAAAAAAAATCTAAAAATGCAATACTAGATTCATGATAGGAAGCAAGGGTGTGCATCCCATAAGGTAGGACATCTCTTAAGCAAGGTCACCTGAGGCATATGGTTCCTTCTTGGTTAAATCTAGAGAAGGAGATGCTCTGCTTTAAATCCAGTCCCTGGGAGACATGCTCAGGTTTGGGAACCTGGACTCATGTTTCCCCACATACGAGGGCAATGCTGAAAAGTATTGAAAAAGTGCTAACTTAATTTCTCTATTGCATGCTTATGTCTCCTTACAGACATAACTTCTGAGTGACATCCCATGAGATGTCAGAACAACTTATCTCAATTTCTCTTTTACTCTGCTCAAAGTTCTGTGAAATCCATTAAAAACATCTGCATTTGTCAAGAATCTTGACTGTCTGAAAATGTATTTTCAATGCTAGTTTTATCTGCTTTTTGATCATTTTGTCAAGAAGCAGAAGGTCATACATGTTCATAGTTACTATTAGCTCTAATAACAGACCAAGAAGCGCTGTTTCTCTCTGAAGAACCAGCAGAGAACTGCAGTGTTACAATTAGTTCAGCAAAATGGGACTGATGAGAAACATTGCATGAAATCAATCACCTTAGTTTTATCACTTGAATCACCAGAAGGAGGAAGGTGTGCTGGTGAGACATTCAGCCCTGCTCACTCACGCTGGTGCCTATGCCAGCGAGGCGCACTTTTGGATGCGTCACAGGCTGGAGTATTCACAGTGATTTCATGCTAAATCATGGTGCTGCGAACCAGTGACATTTCTCTGGAAGGTCCCATTGACCCACCAGCGGTGGCAGTGCCTCATCTCCCACTCAGCCTCAGGCCACTGCCATTTCTGAGGTGGTGGAGAGTGGACCTCACCCTTCCAGCCTTGCTGATTAACAGCAAGCATCTTGAATATTTTATGCTATTCCAGAGTGCAGGCTGCTTACAGAAATTACAGAATTTGGCTGGTGACAGCCATTGCTATTTGTTCAGGACAGCTCCTTGCAGGCACCAGGACTGCCCACGGCATGGCAGGAGTCACCCAAACCTGGCCCTGCAGTGCTGGGGAATGCACACCCTGGCCCCTGACGCTCCATCAGCTCCATTCTCATTTTCAAAAACGAAATGGTCAAAAGTAGATCACCTGTAAAATGAAACAAGGATAGGGGAGCGCCAGTCGTATTTTGAGCCCTATTATGCAATGGAGTGGGGATTACATAACGAGGGGAGTGCAATTACAGAAACGTGGCTCCCGTGACACGGAGGCCGGCTACGGTGACAGGCCAGCAACCCATCACAGGCGACACCTCTCTAACCCAGAAAATAAATTTATTGACAGTATTGCCTAATAACCTTTGCAATTGGAATGAACAATCTGAAAGGCTGAAACATGCATGTTATATCTATTTAACTACTAATTTACTTTGAGCAATTTATTTCTGACTTTTTTTTATCCCACACACATTTTCTTTTCATTATAATTGACTTTGTAAACTTCTGGCAGAATGTTATTGGAACCCTTGCTTTTTAAGTGTGTTCATTAATGATGCACACATAAACATCTTCTGTTATCAAAAACTGCTACTACTTTCGGAAAATCTCTTAAATGGTTTAGGGAAGAAAATTGTCAGATTATATAGCTGAGAATTTATTACTAATAAAACAATTCAGTGCTTATCTTCACTGAGCCATTTTATGATCCCAGTGAATCTTAATTTAACCCCTTTAGCATTCAACACTGCAGAAAGGGGTGAATTGTTCAAAAAACTCAGAGAATTTAGCACTGTCCTTCTAAATTAGTGTTAAAAATAACAAGAACTATGGCCTCTCTAAAAAGAGATGGGTTAACAGTAAGATGCAGTAAGAGTAGCTACAGAACTTCAACATACACCAAGCTCAGTGTTAATTAAAATTCTTTTTTTTTTTTTTTTTTCCGGTAGATGTTTTTATATCCCAAGGTGACCTAGGAAACTTGACCTTTTCAAATGAAGTGCAGAGAAAAATACTATCTGATTAAAAAAAGGAGCAGTAGGCCCAAATCAAATAGGAAAAAAGGAGGAAAAGCCACTTACAAAAGAGTCTGTTGAAAAATCAAAATTAATTTTCAGTCTTAAGAAAAACCAAGCCTTTAATTCTGCTCATGCAAACAGTTCCATAGAAAGAAACAGCAGTAATCTCACTTTTAAGCAAATGAAACATGCGTTATTATTTACTCTTTTTCCACCTACTTGCAAAGATACAAATTTAGTAAGTTACTTAGTATCATTTACTGAGAGACACGGAGCCATGCATGTCCCCTGAATTCAAGGGCACTCACAAACAGGAAAACCATTCTGTCACAGATATGTGTACATTGCCCAGTACAATAATCATAAAGAAGGACTGCCTACGAGCTTCACCAGCAATGTTTACCCATTTATTAAAAACGGCTTATGGAATACTTCTCTTCTAAAGATATTCTGCAGGAGAGAAAGAAAAAAAAACACATAAAACGCATCGATTCAGCTCAGACGAGATCTGCCGGGGGGACCCGATCACCTCCTTTGAAGAGGAGAGATGGCAGGAATCGTCAAGCTGCTGCAGCTGCAGTACATACCCGAAATTACTTGTTCCTTTCAGGCCGGACGATTTGAAACCGGCACAACTTTTTCCAGCAGCTCAGGCAGAGATTCCTGGTGTGACCCCGCGACACAGCTCAGCCCGGTGTGCCAAGCCCCAAAGCCGGGTCGCCCTTTCTTTCCCTAGGGATGCTATGCGGGACAGCACAGACAAAGACCTGGGGGCAGCAGCTCCAGCTCCGCCAGCGGCAGCACTGCACGCAAGAGACCAGCGAGTATGGCCGACTAGTTAGTGAAGGGCAGGAGACGGGAAGCTCCAATCCCAAACCCCACTGGAGCCCGGAGAGCCCCTTTTGCTTTGGGGCGAAGGAGGTGCTCCCGTCGAGGGCATGATATCCTGGTGTGCCACAGGCGGCAGAGCAAAGCAGAGGAACAAAAGCCGGGCGAGAGGACACGATGGATGCATGTGCTCCTCGCCCCTCCAAGCTGCCCCGCACCTCTGCTGCACCTGCCCGAGAAGGGACCCCGGAGCCGAACACGTGTATCCCTGCCTCACCGGTGACACCAGGTCCTCAGGGAGACCTGTCACCCGGGCCTGGCCAAGGTCAGCCGCGGGCTGGCCGCCTTTGGGGTTCCCACCCGAACACCCGCACGGACCCGCTTCCCGAGCGAGGGATGCATATGCTCCTCCCCGAGCAGGGAGCCCTACCTGCCCCTTGACCAGGCTGGCGGCGAACTGTCTCATGACGGCCTCCACGGTGTAGGCGCTGGACCAGCCGCGGGGGGTGAGCAGCTCCATGCAGATGGCCCCGCCGTCCAGGACGTAGCCGTTCTCTAGGCGGGGGCTGAGCACCCTCATGAAGGGCGGCGAGAAGGGGAAGTTGTCGGGGAAGGTGAGGTTGAGCAGGATGTACTCCGTGTTGGTCTCCTTCATGTCCTGCCACAGCACCGAGTCCTTGTCCACCTGGTGCAGCTTCACGTTCCAGTCGAAGAGGCTCTCGTCCACCAGCTCCACCGAGATGAAGCGGTCGCTGAGCCGCGCGATGTCCTGCAGCTCCTTCATCAGCCGCCGGGTCCGCACCTGCGTGCAGTGCTGCTGCCGGCCCGCGGGCACCAGCGCCGCCGGCCCCGACCCGCACCCGGGGCCGGAGCCGGGGCCGGGCCGCTGTGCCGCCTCCTTGCCGGCGCTGGGCTCCCTGACCACCTCCCGCGCCTTCTCCCGGCCGACTCCCGAGCGCGCCGGCTGCGGGGGCTGCTTGGCCGGCTCTGGCGCCTTCTTGTTCTTGTGGCCCCCGGGGCTGCCCTCGCTGCTGCTGCTGCTGCAGCCGCCCCCGGGGGGGCCCTGCGGCTGCGGCTTGTTGCTGCTGTTTTTCTGGTTGCCCCTGCCGCGGAGCGAGGAGCCCTGCTGGCTGCTGCTGCTGCGGTGGTGGTGGTGGTGCTTGGGGTCCTCCGTGTCCCGGCTGTGCAGCCGGATCAGCCCGATTTTCCGCAGCAGAGTGGCCATGTTGTGCGCGGCTCTGCGCTCCCTCCCGCCTCTGTGCACCGGTGGGGCTCTAGTGTGGTTATGATCAGTTTAAAGCCCGGCTCGGCGGGTTTGCTGCTGGCGGGCGGCGAAACCCCTCTCCGCCGGTCCGGGTGGCGGAGAGGCGGCGGTGCCGCCGCGGTGCCGGAGGATGTGCGGCCGCCCCTCAAACGCCTCCCCTGGCTAGGGCTGCGGCGGGCAGCATTGCCGCAGCGGGGCTGCTCCCGCGGACATCACGGCCGCGCCGCCGTGGCCATGATCTCGTGAAAAGGAAGGAGGATCGGGGGAGGGGGGAGAGAAAAAAAAAAAAGGTAGGAAGAAAAAAAAAAAATCCCCCAGCCGCCCGCACGGGAGAGCCCGCTCCCTCCCCCCGCACAGCGGCGGCGAAGCCGCCTGCGCTGCAGATGGCTTCCCCGGCACCTTCGGATCGCGCCCGGCCGAGCCAATCCCCGGCGGCTCCCGGCGGGCCGGGCCCCGCGCCGCGCCGGGCACCTCCCCCCGGGGCGGGCGGCGGGGGGATTGGGAGCCCGCCCGCGCAGCCCCTGCTGTGCCCGCGCTGGCCCGCAGCGCGCCCGGCCCTTTGTTCGGGGAGCGGGGCCGCTCGCCCGGGCAGCGCCGCCGCAGCCTCTCCGCGCCGCCTGCGCGCCTGGCGGCACCGCCGCTGCGGGGCTCGGCGGGGCGGCGGCCGGCGGGCAGCTCGGGCAGCGTCCCGCTCCGCCCCGCGCTGCGGCAGCGGCCCCGCCGGCCGGGCGGGCCGGGGGCGGCGACGGCGGGGAGGGGCGCCGGGAGAGACCGGCGGGTGCGTGGGCAGGTGTTGCACACGTATGTATCGTATGTGTGTTTGTGTGTGTGTGCGTGGCGTCCCTCGCAAGCCCGGGAAATGATACCTTGGCAGCTCAGTGCACGTGTGTGCACAGGGACAGAGCCCGCACGTAATGCAGAGACATAACAGCTCTCTATGGTCATGTGGCATTTAAGTGCATCAGCGTATGTGTATTCACACCTACACACCTAAACAGATCTAATCACATATGTAAAGCATCTGCCTATAAAAATGGGAACTTATCTATAAAAGGGAATTTACAGAAAAGATGGGGCAAGACTGTTTGAGAGAGTGTAGTGACAGGACAAGGGGGTATATGTTCAAATAGAAAGAGAGTAGGCTTAGATTAGGTATTAGGAAAAAACCCTTTACTATAGAGGTGTTGAGACACTGGAACAGGTTACCCAGGGAAGTTGTGGATGCTCCATCCCTCGAAGCGTTCAAGACTGGGTTGGCTCTGAGCAACCTGTTCTAGTTGAAGATGTCCCTGCCCATACCAAGGGGCTTGGAACTAGATGATCTTCAAGATTCCCTTCCAACCCAAACCATCCTATAATTCAATGATGATTCCATGAAAAATCTATATATAAACACAGTTGGAAAATAGTTGTAAGTATATAACATGCATATATATGTGTGTGGGTGCACATTTTGGTATTTGTTGTGTTGGGAATGATGTGACAATCTGGGTTTCTTCAGCACAGCAGGTATATATATCCCATCCCTCTCACACCTGCTCACCTCCAGGCCAGGTAGGTCTGTCTTTGTGGGACTCTGTGCAGCACAGGAAGGAACAGCTGATTCCCAAAATCTCTGTCCCCACCACCTTTTTTACCGTCAGAGACTTGAAGAGAAAAAAAACAGTACAATAAATGCTTTGAACTGGGGAATAGTGAAGGCAGGGCCCAAAATGGGATTACGTCTGTTGCGTGGAGAATGTAAAGCAATAGGCAATGTGTGCATATAGCAGCATTATATTCTATAACACCTTTCCTATTGGGGGATCTGGAGGTGGAGGCCCCATTGCTCCCACAAGACTCCATAGAGCAAAGTCAGAAGACACTGGCAGAGTTGACCCACGTACTTCATTACCCTGCTTTGAAAGAGCTGTGACCTGACAGTAAAGGCCCTGTGAGGCTCAGGTGCCACAACGCTGTCCTTGTTTCCTCTTGCTCTCCATGCTCTTGACCTTCCTGGTCCAACTGCCTGTCAGTGAGATAACTGGGGTTGCTTTGATCCTTCCCCGAGTGCAGATACCTGGGTCTGTTGCAGGAAGTGTTTGCTAAATTCCCTATCCTGAGAAGATCTGCATGTGAAATACTGTTGACAGAGTGTTTTGCGGGAGGTCAGATGTCCTGGGGAATCTGAAGTGGGTGTGGGCTGAAGTGTCAGGGAGTGTTCTGTCCATCCCACGTTCACCTCCTACCTCCTACTTTTGCCTGAGCAGTTGAGGAACCTGAAGTTTACAGGATATTGGAAAGTGTGTCCAAGCCTTCCCCTAGCAGCCTTCTGGGGTGCCAGACACACTGAACTATTCCCCTGAACTACTGATGGCACATCCATGGAGCTGGGAAATTTCTGGAGTGGAGACAAACTGCACCCAGACATTTCATGGTGTGTAACACTTCCAGGAGACAAGTGATCTGTTCTTCACTGGGCAAATGACTCCAGCAAGACTTGCAGGGAAAGAGGCTGAGGCACACAAGGAAATTTCTCATTAGCAGATGAAGCAGGGCACAGAGAAACGTGATGACTGGGAGGCTGCTTCTGCCCTGGTGCAAAAGCTGGAAGTCACAGAAACTTCACCTGCAGCTTCAGTCCCCATGGACTGCCCAGGGGAAGAAGGCACTCAGTGGTCATCCCTGGATGAATACCTAGCATAAGGCATGGTGGTGGGGCATGTATGCTGAACTGAACCAGAATGCCAGCTAGCAACTTGAGCCTTTGTGTTGCCTACATTAATGTTTTAAACTGAAAGGTCTCTGCATGGCGCTCCTGTGGCAGGTGGCAGCAGGAGCTGTGATCATTAATTTAACATTATGGAAGTTATTTACCTGTCTCATATAACTGAGTATCTACCCAGTGGTGAAGCCATAAAAAAAGAGCAAGGTCTCTGCCAAGGGAGACCAGAGCCAAGCAGCCCCTCTGTGGCCTTGTGCCATTGCTCTGTGAAATGGTACAAGATTAATGATGGAACTGATGAGAAAACTGTTTCAGTGACGTGGAAGGTGTGATAAGTGTGTCTGACCAAACAGTGTTCTGCTGTGTTCTGACAGGGACTGCTCTAGTGGTGTTGGAAGCAGTGAAATCTGGCACAATCTGTGTCCATACTGTGTGCAGGGTTAAAAAGCTGAAGTGATGGAGTCAACTCTTCTTTTTCATACCCGGGCTTCCTCAGTTCTCCTGTCCTTGCCTTGGAGCAGGACTGGTTGATCCACTTACAGTGCATTAAGACATCCTAGAGTGATGCAATGACTTTCAAATCAGGAAGGCATCTGGGTATGAAAAACAGACTGACCTCTTGCAAATATTTTTCCTACATTTTCAGCTGGAGAGTCGCTTTCAGGCTCAGCCACTTATTAGTGACACAGAACAGCATTCAAAGCTCAAGTCCAGCAGCAGCCCTCAGCTCCACATGGAGCAGGATGCAGCTGATGAAGAGTATCTCATACTCTTTTTGTGGTAGAGAAGCATCTGCCACTAGCTGGAGATTCAGAACTCTGAACTCCCATTGCAGTACCAATTTGGTATTGTTTGGGCCTACCAGGAAGGTGGGTTTTTTTTCTAGAAGGATAATACTGGCCAGTGATTTTCTTGTTTTTACTGAGTTTGCAAAAAAGGAGTTACCTGGGACTCAGCAAAAAGTTCATATGTGTATTGTTTACTTCCACTTAAATGTAGCAGAATTTTAGGGTCTGAGTGGGTAGAAACTATTACTTAAATTGAACAAGTGCGAAGAAGCATTTCTAGCATGATTAGGGGAACAAAAGTCATATCTTCATAGGAGAATTAGAAGATCTTGTCTTGTTTAGTATAGCCCAGCAAAGACTGAGCAGGGCTGTGATAAGACTTTATAAATATATTTGAGAAGTAAATGTCAGAGAGGAATATTGACTTCACCACATGATCAAATGGCAGTACAGTGAGTAATTCTGAATACATCTGCACTGGAAATCTAAAGGTTTCCAGTTATATGATGAATGAAGACCTCAAATACTCTCCCAAGCACTGGAAGGAGTAGCTTGCAGTCTTGTAGGATGGAGCCTGAGAACTTTATTGACATAATTGTACAACACAATAGAACAGGAAAATGCCTGAAGATAGAAAATTAAGTTTATAGTATGAATCCCTGGGTATCTGATGTGTCAGTATCCCCTAATATGTGAGAAAATAGATTAGATCACTGTCAATTTGCATTATACTTATAATAATTCCATGCCTCAGGGCTTTCACTGGAGTTGGGAAAGATTTTATTTTATTCTTCCTGATGCATGACCTGTCCTCTACTGCTCTTTTTGTGCCTTCCTCTGCAGGTCTGAAGATAGATTGTTATAGGTGGCATTAAAATCTTGGGGTTTATGTGTCTTGCTGATATACTCAGGGATAGGCCAGCCTCTAGGCCTGGAACTTTTTAAAAAAAGTTATATACCTAAGTCAGCTTGGCAGGCTCCATTGGTTTCATTTATAGCATGGGACACAGCATGCTCCTTCCTAGAACCAAATGAAGTTTTATTTAGCTAAGTCTTTGCAAAATCTGCAAACACACACCTTTCCAGCAAGCAAGTTTTTTATTAATCTCTCCCTGTCTGAGTGTCCCAATGCTTACTAGTATCTCACTGGGCACATTTGATTATTCATTTTTTTCTGCCTCCTTTCATACTCCAAACTGACAGCATCATTTATTTTTAAAAGAATATTCTGAGGAAAGGCGTTCTCAGCAACAAACAGCAAGAATGAAGACAGACACAAAAATGTTCATTCCTGGAACGTTCAAACCTATAGAGGTGCACATGTGGTTCCTGTGTTCCTGTTGACACATCCTCCACAGTTGCCTTCTTCTCTGCGTCGGAATTCTGTATGGCAATTCTAATCTCTTTCACTGACTTAGAGAAACAAAATTCTTGAGGTGACCGCCGCTCAACAGACATACTAATCCCATGTAAATGCAAAGGATACCTGGGTAAATGAATTAATGAGGTAAATGAATAGCCATTATATCACAGTGATAGCTTTTGGGAATGAGCAAGGTAAACAATATTGCTGGAGAATATGGTTGTCTGACTGGCACTACCAGTAGGTTCTGAACTTTCAGCTGGCACTCCATCCAGTGAGCTGCTGCCATCTTTTCTAGGACCTTCACTAATTCAGGTGCTGCACAACTTGGCAGATTTTATCTGCTTCTTTTCCTTTCAAAGAGCATGTTTCAATTAACTCTCCATTGGATGTTATTAATGTCCTTGTTTTTCTTCTCTTTTTGCTGAGTAACCCCTTTTGTGTAACTGAAGCAGCAGTCAGAGTCTCTTCAGCACTGGGTATGAGCAACCTGGTCTAGTGGAATGTGTTCCTGCCCATAGCAGGGGGTTACATCTACATGATGTTCAAGGTCTCTTCCAATCCAAACCATTCTGTGATTCTGTGATTTTTTAAGTTTGCACATCGCTGGAAATGCTCAAGAGAAGCTTTTTATGGTGTTCACCTTCATGTATTGCTACTTACTGACTAAAAGAGATTTGCATCCAGGAATCCTGAACCATGAAACTCTGTGTCAGATGTGACCATCTCATAACCACAAAGGTATTTTTAAATTATTGCACTCATACACAAATGCAAGATGGGACCAGTACTGCAAAGAGCAGAATCACTTATAAATTTCTCGCAAAATAGAAGTACAGTGCATCCTTTATCTTGTTCCACTTTTAGCCTTGGCATTCTCTGGCCACATTTTTGTCCTACAATATCACCTTTAAAGTCATTCTGTAGCTGCTCAGTGAGGAAGCTCTATCCCATGGAATGGTTGGAGGAATGGTAACTATAGGATGGGCCCTGTACTCTGGATGCAAAAATTTTTGTTTGTGTGACTCTCGGAATTTTCTGTCTAGAAATTTTACAGGGTCTGAGATCATGAACTTTTCTAGGCTCCCACATATAACCAGAGAGCCAGGGCCATTGGTGAGGCCTTACAGCTCTCCTGCTTTTAACTGGGGGCAAGAATATGCATCTGAGCCCTAGGTAGCCCTTTTTTTTCAGAGTATCCTGCTCATGATAGATGGCTTTTTACCCCAAGGAGAGTCTGAGTGGTGTGCTGCCTCAGCTGCAGTCCACATGAAGCTGAGGACTGCTTCCAGACCCGTTTCATTTGTCAGTGCCCAGTGGCTGAGCTTGAAACCAGCACTCCAGGTACTCCAGTACTGTGGTGCACAGCACCAAAGTAACACACAAATGTCTGTTATTACCCACTCAGAGTGCCAGATGAACCCCTGGCTCAGCAAAGGCACTGTAGATCATCTAATTGACAGAGGGATGTCGATGTGATCCACACAAAATAAACGCAGGGAGACCAACTGTAGTTAAACCTTAAAAACAGAATGCTGGAATTTCAATAACTTAGCCTCCAATACCTTATATGCCATCAAATAATTTTTGGCTTCTGGAGTTTTAAAACTGCATCTCAGACCTCTTGCTCACCTGAAGTGACAGGAACAGGACAAAGTTCAATAGTACAAAGTCCAAAGTAATGTACTGAGGGGCCAATGGTAATGAGTTTTTACATAAATCTGGAGAAGCAAAGAAGCGACAAAGAAAGAACAACGTGGGTAAAACCCATGTGCTGTCAGAGTGATGCAGCTTTAAAAGAACAGGCTGGTGTGACTGAGGATGGCACTAAGTGAGGTGTTTTTAGTGAAGATGAGGAAGCATTAGAAACTTTGTATAAGATGATAATAAGATCACATTTGGATCCCAGAACAACACACACTCATCTTTGATGCCCGCTTAACACTTTTTCTTTGGCTCTGGTCAGTCCTTTACCTTCATGTTCCCACTGTATTCTCTCATCTTCTTTACAGCACACAGCCATAAGAAAGGTCAGTTGCAACACATTTACGGGTAATGAACTCTTCCTCCTTTATCCTAAGATCTTAATGTCAGCCTTGCCATCACAACAGTAAGAGAAATGTTTTAGATTTCTGTTTTGCAATGCCAAGTATAAATCCCAAACTACTATGCAAAAAATTCAAATGGGGTGACAAAGGATTAGAGAAGCTAAATTCTTTTAAAAATAGATTAGTTGCAAGATTACTGACAATGGCTCAGTTTTTTAAAAGTGAGAGTGTGTATTTGCATACTGTGTCATGCAGTGTCACCAGGAACTGAGATCAAGTCCTCACAACCTGATCTTGGAGAAGCTGCTGCTGCCACCAGCTGGTAGTTCCCCGGTTCTTGACTGGAGAGATGAATACATAGCTTACTCAAAGAAGTTGGAGACAGGTGGGCATGAAGGAAGTCATATCTACAGAAAGTTACAGACACATTGCTCGAGTCCAAAGTACATTTCTGACTATGACAAAAACCCTGTATTATGTGCAGATCTGGCATTTAGAGACTTGGTTTAGTTGTTGGTTGGCTCAATAGGAGATCCGGGAGGGACATGGCAGGTCCAGCACCCTTGTGAATCCATGGGTGAGCTGGATGTTCAAACGTCATTCTCACTGCAACCACAGGAGATCAGGGGAAGGAGAAAAGGGGCTGCACCCTGAAGATCCCTTCTTTCCTTCTCCCAAGTCTCAACCTCTCTACCAGCTCCCCAGCTCGGTCTCCTCTCACCTGCTGCCAAACACAGATATTTTGCAATGGGGAGGAGGGTTGCCAAGTGCAGGGTGTTTATGTCACCTTCATGGCATATAGTCAGTCACAGGTAGATAGTGGTTTAAACTGGGTCTTCATTTACCTGCACCCAACCTTAAAAATCTTGCCACAAGATTCATATATATTCTTGGACTCTGAGCCAGTGGTGGCATTTGTAAATGAAATGCAAAAGCAGAAAAATATGTGAAAACTGGAAGCAGAGGTGTGTTTATTTTCAGAGGTGTGTTTATTTTTATGTCTCATGAGGCTTGGCCAAGGACTTATCCCTTTACCTGTGGTACTCATCCAAGGAGGCTGTAAGCAGGTCTGACTCTGTGGTTCTGGTGGCCAAGGGAAGACAGAGAGTGGAAGGGCTGCTGTCAACCCAGTAGCACCAGGGCCTTGAGCAGGCAGGGAACCAAACAATTCCTGAATCAGTTTATCTTATTTGATTTCCTCCTGTTCTGAGAACAGATGGTCCCTTCCTCTTCCATCAGCCTTTTTCTGGCACCAGGGCAGGCTGTTCCCTACCTGTGCATGATCAGTCTTCTGTGTCATGGTCCCTAGGACACGCAGTGTCTTCTGTTCCTCCACCCTCTGGCAGACAGTAGATGCCTGCCAAGGTGGGAATCAGGGAAGATACACAGGTCCCCAGCCACAACACACCACGGTGAACTGTTGCTCATATGGATTTTCTTGCTGACACCTCCATCTCACATTTTGTTCCAGAGGTGTTTTTCCTGAACTTAGGGAAACCACATCCCAGAAGAACTGCTGGGTCAGGAGGGCCAGCTGGCGTTCCCCAGAGTGGTGCTCTGAGGTTTTGTCTGAAGACCTGTGCTGGGGAGCAGAAAGGAGGCAAAAGGAACACAGAAGAGCCAAGCTATTCGGTCTGTGAGGTGATCGTTGTGAGAGAGGGCTTTTCCTGTTCTAGCTTTTGAAAGGAGGAGCCTGTGCTACTAATTAAAGAAAGTCAGGGACACTGAAGGACCTGAAAATAGTGTTTTAATGATATGATGACAATGATATAGATGGTATAGCCTGAGCCAGGGCTTGTGGAGACATGTAGACACATGATGCTGGTTGGGATAGCGTTGGACTAGTGGCCTGAACAAGGCAAATCTGACACAAACTCATCCATACAGTTTGTAAAAAGAGGACCCTGGAGCAATCCCTTATGCCAGACTTCACCTGGAATTTGCCTCACATTAGGCTGGTCCAATCAATCCAAAATCAGTTTTGGGAGCAGTGTGGCAGACAAGGTGATCTGCTCCCAAGTAGGACTTTATTTGGCAATATTGCCAGTAGAGTGCCCAGGGGACTGCTACTGCCATAATTTAATAGTTGTATTGATGATCTGGAAGTAAATTAAGAAATTGCAAATAAAGAAAAGAGCACACAGAAAGTCCAGCAAAGTGACAAATAGTGTGGAGGCAAACTAAATTGAATAGTTGTGTTTGTGAAATAAATGCATTTTAATAAAAACAAATTGCAAAGTCATCTTACTAGGAACAAATCATACAAGTTCCTGTAACTGCAGACTATATTCCCTGTAGAGGGAAACTCTAAAGGAAATTAGTGGTTACAATGTGCAAGATCATCACAAGCTTCCCATGGAATCTTCTCATGTGTAGGAATTTTGCAGTCCTGCAGTGCATAAATGGGAAGGAGCAGCACAAGGCATGGGTGAACAGGGACCAATACCTCTGCAGAGACCAATACCAGATTGTGAAGTGCAGGTCATCTTCCCTTTTCTGCTGATATTGAAAAAACAGAAACACTAAAAAAGCTGAAATTCATTAAAGAAAATGGTGTAAAGAATTCAAGTGTGTTTAATTTATCATATAGAAACCTGGGAGATGATTCAATTATTTGATTAAAGCACAGAATAGATATCTGAGAACAAAACTAACTGGACAATAAAGCATTTCTTCATCAGATAGACAGAGGTGTGGAAAGAATCGATAGCTATAAATTAGAGTGTTCCTCAGGCGACTTCTGTAAATAAAACCTATTTAAAGACTGGATGGTGGACATGAACAGTAAAGTGTCTTTCCCAGTGATGCAAGCAGAATGTAAAGAGAGTGGGATATCAACACATAAGAGTGTGAAGAGTAAGTTTAAAATTAAAGAATTACTTGAACTCCTCCCGCCTATAATAGTAGAAAGACAGTCTTTAGCTCACTGCCTGCCTGTTTCATGGTGCCTTTCAGGAAGGAATGCCTACCGACATGATAAGGTATGCCAGACAGCCAACTGGCTAGGACTGTGTCCAAAGAGTCCATGTGACAGGACGGACTGAAGTAGCCATATACTCAAGCCTTTTGCCCCACCGTGTTCTGAAGTCACCCAGAGCCTACAGTTGCCCACTCATTCATACACCATTATTGGTTTGAACCTGGGCAGTTCAGAAATAGCCTGGAAGACCTGGTAGTCCCAGTTTGAACTAGAGGTAGCTTGTGGGCAGTTCTGCTGAACATGAGACACTTTGTGTTGATCAGCCTGAATCCTGTTGTGCTCGTTGATTCCAGCCTCTCCTACAGGACATCCACATAAAGCCCAGGACTGTAAAAAAGAGGGAGAGCAACATTTTTACACAGACAGATAGTGATAGGACAAAGGGGAATGGTTTTAAACTAAAAGAGGAGAGAATCAGATTACGTGTTAGGAAGAAATTCTTCACTGTGAGTGTGATAAGACACTGGAACCGGTTGCCCAGAGAAGCTGTAGATGCCCCATCCCTGGAAGTGTTCAAGGCCAGGTTGCATGGGACTTTGTGCAACCTGCTTTAGTGAAAGTTGTCTCTACCCATGGCAGGGGGGTTGGAACTAGATGGTCTTTAAGATTCCTTCCAACCCAAACCATTCTGTCCTTTTCTCTATTCTATCCTTCTGTGATACTCTAGCCCAAAGTCAGCAGTGCCAGTAACTCCATACCAGCTGTGACCAGGGCTCTGCACAACTTGCTTATTTAAATGCTTTTCAGGGGCATAACCCTGAATGCTGAGTAATTCTTCTTATTTTCTGATTTGTCCTGTTTTGAGCCCATGTGGCCATTACTTCATTTTTCTTGTATACCATGAGTAATAGATCTACCTTATAAGAATGAGAAGTGACAGGGAAGGACACAAACACAGGAGCACAGGTATCCACACTGTTTAACAGTGACAAAGGTACCCAGCCGGCTTTTTTATCCGGACCACCCATATTCTTCCAGAATTGCTTTAAGGTACCTTTCAGGAGCTGGAATACAAATAAGGGCTGCTCCATGCCAGCTGGACTCAGTGCTGGAAAATGGTCCCAAGTCCTTTCATTTGCTACCACACATGTGGTCTGGGAGTCTTAGTAAATGTTACTGCCTGGGATATTCCTATGCCTTCTTTCCTACATTTTTGGTAATGAAAAAAGTACTAGTTTTAAATGCAGGGCCCTAGTTATTCTGAGCTACAGGGAAAAAAAAATTGAAAAAAACCAGCAAAAACCACAGCAATAGGCAAATCAGCCTTACTTGTTAGTATTGTATAATCAGAAGAGTATTTTTCTAAAAGTAATATATATATATGTATTTCTCACACCTGTGAAAAAAAATCACGTGAAGCTGCTTGACGAATATTAAAAGCAACTCTGTGCTTCAGAAGAATAGATCTTAATTTTGCTTTAAATGACATATGGCAGCAATATGGATGCAACATAAACTGAGTCTGAAAAACTGCAACATAAACAGACCGAAAAAACCCTAGATAATTCTACTGATTTCTCAGCATATTTTTGAAAAACAAAATTAAGAATCAATTCTTTATGGGATAATAAAGGCACTATGAAATAAAAGTTTTCAGTATTGCAGATCTAGATGAATTATCATTACACTATGGTAATAATATTCCTGTCCTGAAACATATATGTAAGTCCTTCGCTGTGTTGCTGACCTCCAGCATTGTGAGAACAGACTGTCATCCAATGTCCTCTACCATCAATAGAAAGAGTCTCATGGGTCTCAGTTATCTTTGGATCAGGTCCCAGAAAATCCCCACATCTGCAGGACTTAGAAGACCAAAAACTGTCTTATGAACAAAATTCTGATCCTGCTACATCGTAGATAACTAAATTTAGATGATTTCAATAAGACTGAGATCCAACCATGATGCATAAATGCATCATCCTGCTAACTTGTCGTAAGACGTATTATTTCAAGTCATTAATGAGCATATTACTAAACACCAAATCTGTATGGAAACTGTAATTACAGCTCTTATTCAGCTGCATAATTGACTTTAAAAAATTGTTTATTGTATCACATTATTTTTGTGCAGTAAAATGCGAAAATACCACATGCTTCTGAGTCAGTTGAAAAACATTCTAAACAAAAATACCATAAGCCTGACATATCAAGAGCAAGTAAATGGTATCGTCTGTGCTCTTCACATCTATCTCCCCTGCTTCTCTTCTGCTTATTACCTGTTGTAATCAAAACAGTGAAGGGTAGATGGCTCCCAAAATGGAATTCTTAAGTAGGTGATGCTCTCAGTTAATGGTCTAAAATTTCAACCTCCATTTCTTGGTCTGCAGAATGAGGAAGAAGTGATTGGTGCATTAGATACAATCATGCAAAAGAAAAGTGAGAAAGACAGAAGGAGGGAAAACATGAGTGACTGGAACTTGATGTGTTTTGCTTTCTTTACTCATTTTCCTCCACTTTACTGGCTAGCAGTAGAATACAGGAGATCAGAGGAGAGTCACAATTCTAGAGATGGGCAAACAGATTAATTATTTGCCACTTTTTGTATTTCTGAGAAGTTGATTGTATCAGCACTTTCAGTAATGAATCTTAAACACAAGTCATTTATCTGGAGTATATATACCACTAAATAAGAAAACAGTGAGTTGATCTTTTTCCAGACCTGAAGGCTGTTTAAACAGTCTCAAATCAACCTTCTTATGCTCAGCTTGATAAGAAACCACTATGCAATCTGTCGGCATCCTACACAGCACAGGCCATCCTTTGATGTTCCAGGCAGGCAGGACCTCATAGCAGTAACCCCCCAGATGGCTCCTGCTCAGAAGTAACCAGAAGCAAATGCTGAAGAGCAAAGACAAGAAAAACATCTATAAGACCTCTCCTGACTACCCTCCTGGCCTTGAGCTACCTTTGGTTCATGGAATTTCCTGAGCCAGGTGTGGTTTACACACCTCTCTCTGCCTACCAAGCATTTGTCCCATTTTCCCTTCATCCCAGCTAAGCTTTTGCTATATCCATTGGCAAATACTCCTACAAGGATGATGAACTTTGCATGACAAAAATCACTGCTTTTTGCATGTTTTGAAGCTGTCTCTTCTCGTCTTTAATTTGATGCCCCCTAGTTTTTGTGCTGAAAGACAGTTTAGACTCCAGAGCACTCATGGCTTTGTAGATCCAGTAAAATATTGGCCGTGGGCTCTCTCTCAAGCTGAAGAGTCCCTGTCAGTTCATGCTTTCCTATTACAGAAGCCATTTCATATCTACAGCCATCTTGGCAGCCCTGCTCTGACTTCTTTCCAGGTCTACTCCAGGAAACCCGAAGTATTCAAGGTTGGGGCAAACTGTGGATTTATGCGGTAGCACAATGACATTTTCTGCTTTGTTCTCACATTCTTTTCCTAACCATTCCTAACTCTCCACAGGACTTCTGATCACTGCTGAGCTCTGAGCTGATGTTTTCACAGAACTTTCTGTTGCGATCCTCAAGCCTTGCTCCTGTGTGGTAACGGTCAAGAGGTCTTGAATCTTCATGTGAAACTAGGAGGTTTTTGCTCGCTATGTGCATTGCTTTACACGATCTGTCTTAAAGCCTTTTCAGGTCCTTCTACAATTTCCTACAACCTGTATTCATCTTTAGTCTGCCAAATAACTTTCTCAGAAGCCAATTTTCTCATTGTACCATCTGATCTTTTTTCTGGGTCATCTGTGAACATATTAAATGGCACAATTTTCAGCCTAGTTCCCTGTTGAACTCCTCTGGGATCAATTCTCCCCTGAAAGAATTAAATGTTTACTCCTATCCTGCATTTCCTATCTGGCCTTCAGTTCTTTATTTAGTCAAAGACTTCTCCCCTTATTCCACTGCTTTAGTTCCTGTCGTGGTTTAAGCACAGATGGAAATTAAGCACCACGCAGCCACTCACTCAGCTCCCCCTCCTCCCTTCCCTGGGGAGGAGAATCAAGGTTAAACTTGTATGTTAAGAACAGTTTAATAATTGAAAATAAAGTAAAATACAATAGCAATGGTAAATAATAATGATGATAATAAAAAGGAAACAAGAAGTGATGCACAATGCAATTGCTCACCCCCTGCTGAACGATGACAGACCCCCTTCCCAAACCCAGACTGGCCGTGCTTCTGGGTAACTCCCCCCAGTTTATATACCAGGCATGACATTCTATAGTGTGGAATATCCCTTTGGTCAGTTTGGGTCACCTGTCCCAGCTATGATCTCTCCCCCTGACAGAGCATGAGACAAGAAAAAAAGTCCTTGACTTAGGATAAACACGACTTAGCAAAAAATCCAACACATCAGTGTGTTATCAACACCGTTCTCATTCCAAATCCAAAACACAGCACTGTAACAGCTACAGAGAAGAAATTAACTCTTCCCTAGCTAAAACCAGGACAGTTCCATAAAAGATTTTGGTCAAGGATTTCACTAAAAGCTGATGGAAAATCAAGTAGATTGTATCATTTAGATGGCTCTTATGCTGACCCCTCGAAAAACTCATTAGAGGTTTGCAAAATAGGATTTTCTTTTATGTAATCTGTGCTACTCTTCCCAAATGGGTCATATTGATCCATATGGTCTCTCATTCCATCCTTTATCACAAACCCTGCTTAACTGCTAGTGCAGATGTCCAGCTTACAAGCTAGTAATTGCCCACTCTCTGTATGGAAATGAGGGTTTGAGTGCAATATGGTTATTTACATCATGAGCTATGACATTTTCTTTCTAAATCTTTCTGTCTCTATGTACCTATTGATCAATTTATTTATTGGTCGGACTTTTCTTTCTTTCTTTCTTTCTTTCTTTCTTTCTTTTCTTTCTTTCTTTCTCTCTTTCTTTCTTTCTCTCTCTCTCATATTGAAATACAGGTTTCACTTTTTTACTTTTTATCCCCAGAATATGGAAACACTGCCCAAGTTGGTGATCACGAGAAAAATTTAAAAACTGGTAATATATTTATAGCAATCCTTAACCTTAAAAGCACTGCATACATTTATCTAACAAAATTCATTAACAGGATGACAATATTGTCAAGGCCTAGATTTGATAAATTGATTTCTGCATCCTAGGATTGTTTTTTTATTTCACATTTGCAGAGTACTATATCTTCTTTAATATTCAGTGCTCTTTACAATCACTTGCTTTTTAATTTTAGGCATACTTTTTTGCATACTTAATCTTATGAACTCCTAAATACTGGTTTATATTTTTCAAAGACCCAACTTTCTGCTACTGATCTAGCATGGTAACCCAGAACAGAAACTGACCATTTAAGGGTGGTGTTGTTGTTATTGATACCATAAATGGAAAAAAAAGATACATCCAAGAAATAAGGAACTGCTGATTTTGATGGTTCTCATTGTGGAACAGAAACAGCTGCAAGTTATAGCTACAAAATGCATAAAATACATTAAATCTGTTGATTGATTAGAATATCTGTTCTAGTTAGTCCATATTTGATTCAAATGTTCATTTAAACCCTTCATTGTGAATCAAACCATCATCATAGAATCTTAGATTCATAGAATGATTTAGGTTGGAAGGGACTTTAAAGATCATCTAGTTCCAACTCCCCTGCCATGGGCAGGGACACCTTCCACTAGACCAGGTTGCTCAAAGCCCCATCCAGCCTGGCCTTGAACACTTCCAGTGCTGGGACATCCACAACTTCTCTGGGCAACCTCCAGTGCCACTCTCCCAGTAAAGAATTCTTCCTTATATCCGATCTAAATCGCTCCTCTTTCAATTCATAGCCATTACCTTTTAAAAGTCCCTCTCCCTCTTCCTTATAGGCCTCTTCAGGAACTGGAAGGGTGCAGTTAGGTCACCCCAAAGCCTTCTCTTTTCCAGGCTGAACAATCCCAATTCTCTCAGCCTTTCCTCATAGAGAGGTGCTCCATTAGTCTTATGACCTTGGTGGCCCTCCTCTGGACTCGCTCCAACAGGTCCATATCCTTCCTGTGCTGGGAACTCCAGAGCTGGACGAGTTATCTCCTGACATTACTGGACTGATCTGCTCAGATTCAATCAAAACCAGGCATGCTGGAAACAAGCTATTCATAAAAGATACAGTTATTGTGAAGTGCCATGGGATCTTAAGCATGTCAAATAACCTTTCCACAGGGATAAATGACAGCTAGATTACTTACTATAAGCTGATATGAGATAGGACAAGGAGTAACAGGTTCTGACTGAAAGAGGGTGGATTGAGATTGGGTATTATGAAGAAATTCTTCACTGTGAGGGTGGTGAGGCACAGGAACAGGTTGCCCAGAGAACCTGTGGATGCCCCACCCCTGGCAAGTGTTCAAGGCCAGGCTGGATGGAGCTTTGAGCAACCTGGTCTGCTGGAAGGTGTTCCTGCCCGCGGCAGAGGGGTAGGAACTACATGATTTTCAAGGTCTCTTGCAACCCAAACCGCTCTGCGATCCTGCGTTTCTACATTTTGTCACTACCCAGACGATTCCAGTGTAGGCTTTTATTATGAAGCGGAACGTGCTTCTGTTTCCTACACAGACTACAAAAACACCCAGATCCAGCAGACACAGCACAGCCTCGAGCACGCCCAGACGGACGGACGCTGCTCGTGCAGCGTCAGCCCCGCCCTGAGGGGGGGGCGGGGGCGCGGCCTGTGCCAGAGGGGGCGTGGTTTGTGCCAGAGGGGGCGTGGTTTGTGCCAGAGGCGCGCGGTCACAGCCACCTCCCCGCCTCCCTCCTGCGCATGCGCCCGTGGCCGGAAGCAGGGCGGGGTGGGGCAGCGGCGGCCATGGCCATGGCGGAGAAGTTCGACTCCCTCGAGGAGCACCTGGAGAAGTTCGTGGAGAACATCCGGCAGCTCGGCATCATCGTCAGCGACTTCCAGCCCAGCAGCCAGACGGGGCTCAATCAGAAATTGTGAGGGGCCGTTGCCAGGCCAGGCCGCGGGGCCTTTTCCCCTCCCACCCTCCCCAGCCTCAGGCTCTCCCTGGCTGGGGTGTTGTGTCCCTGGCCTCGCACTCGTGCAGTGTCCCCTCAGTCGGCTAACAACGACCCATTTTTCTACCTAACAGGAATTTCATGGTGACGGGCTTGCAGGATATCGACAAATGCCGGCAGCAGCTTCACGATATCAGCGTGCCTTTGGAAGTCTTTGAGTAAGTCGCGCTGCGCCTGGAAGGGGAGCTGCTGCTGTCGGGTGACCCGAGGTAGCGTGTTTTTGCAGCCTGAGTATTTTCCCTGTGGGCTGCTTGTCTCTTAAGCCTGATCCTTCTGAATGCCTCACGAGAACATGAGCAGGCAGAAGAGGGTAAGAGAAGTGATAAATTAGACAAGTGTTTTCACAGAATCACGAGACGGTTTGGATTGGAAGGGACCTTAAAGCTCATCTAGTTCCAACACCCCCCCCCCCACAGGCAGGGATGCCACCTGCTAGATGAGTTGCTCAGGGCCCCGTCCAACCTGGCCTTTCAGATCTTTTTTTTCTTTTTTTTTTTTCTTATGTTGACTTTTACATATGTGGGCAGTGACACAGATTTTGCCGAATCTAGTGATTTCATAACATCACAGAATGGGTTAGGTTGGAAGAGACCTTAAAGAACATCTAGTTCCAACCCCCCTGTCATGGGCAGGGACACTAATTTAGTAAGCAAGCTTTTATTTGGGAAATATACTTTTACAGTGGAATAGAGTCAAGATTTAAAGTTGGAGGTGAAAATAAAGCCAGTACTCGGGTGTTTAGTTTCAGGAGTGGCAGAGAATTAAAACATTAAAAGAAAAATCATAAGTGTAGAGGAAGAGCTACACACGAGAAGTTCGGTGATGTAGTTGACAATTTACTGGTGTGTCTTGTAAGTCTAGATGTCACTGGTCTGCTGTATTCTAGTGTGTTACTGGCTGTACAGGTCTTTTTTGACTTGGGCTTTCACTCCAGCTGTAAATTTGTGGTGACAATCTTAAATGTTGTTTTCTTTACTCAGTGATGGAATTTCCCTTTGCCAGCCCCTTGTATTGCAAAGCAGAAATACACATAGGTTCGCTGATACAGTTGTGTTGATTTTTACTCTTTACTATAGTATGTGCCTCCTCATCCTTGAATTGCCGGGTGCTGTATTTCTGTTGTGCTTATTACTCACCGTGTCCTAAGCTACTTCATGGTTACTGCCCTTTCAGTTGCGTGGAAAAAGACCATCTTTCTTCATTCATCTGTACTTCCTGCCTGTGAGGAGCTGGCAGATACATATTTTTGTTTGCTTTTAATAGTTTCTTCAAAGCTGTCCAGGTTTTCTGGAAACAGAGTTTTAAAGAAGCTGTTTGCTGGCCATAGCCTCGTCCTTCTTGAGCTGTCTTTTGGAAATGGCTGAGTTAAACTGTGGGTTTTAAAATGCACATTTCAGATAGTAGTAGAAAGAAAAAGTAAGGTAAATAATGCTGTACAGTAGAGAGCATCCTAGTAGGAATTTGATCATTTAGGCAGTATCTTTTCTATTTTCAGATACATCGATCAAGGCCGCAACCCTCAGCTCTACACTAAAGAGTGTCTGGAGCGAGCTTTGGCTAAAAATGAGCAAGTAAAAGGAAAAATTGACACAATGAAGGTAAACTAGAATTAATAAAATTATTGATGCAATAATATATTTGATAAGTATTTGATAATTACTCTTCTGTAATTATGTAGGTATTTTTCACTTGTGCCTTTATTAAATTCTGTTAATTATATGATTTGTATTAGAAATTGCTCTGCATCCATGAATCTTAGTTGATACTAATATAGCCTGTTCAGGAAGGGAAACTTGTAGTTCATCCCAGATTTGGGGATGCAGATGTCACTATGATTTTGTTTTGGTTGCAGTTGTATTACCAGTACAGATATTTTATTTGGGTTTTTTTGCAGGTCTGTAATTCTGATGCGTGTAAATTTAGAAATAAACAAAAGAAAAGGGGTATTTTTCCAGTCTTGAATGGATCTTAGAGAGTTAAAATGTTAAACATGCACTGTAAGCATGATTTAATTTTTATAAAAGTAATGAAAATGCCAGTGTTTGGGGTTTTCTGAGCTTGTACTTTCATCTAGTATGAACTTAAGCATTCTTTGATACTGTTTAACTGCTGGAACTACTGCCGAAAAGCACAGAGAAGGGAGCTTAGTGAATTTTGAGAAAGGACTGTTTGTGTTTCAGGATGTTCTTTGGCTGAACTTAATTAGTGTGGAGTACGACAAATTGTACTGCACAGTGTAGACATATCTCCCTATTCCCTAAGCTTCTCTTTCTTTTGATATGCTCTGTGCTTGTAAATGTTGTGGGAAGAATTATGTATTTCTAAGCCAAGTGTGAGTGTCTTTTTGAAGGTGGAGTGGGTTCCATATCAGATCAAGAGGACATATCCTTTATCAGTTTTTCTTAATAAGATTAGGCAGATATTGCTGCACCAGAGTTTACTGGAGAAGCCCAGCTTCTTAGTATTTCTTAGGAGAAAATGCTAGATAGTTTCTGGGAATTTAAGAGCATTTTAGTCTGCCTAGTGCATTGCTAGTGGATTTCACTTGAGCATTTTCTGTGGATTTTGTAAGCATAACTTTCTGTGTTTGTGTGGTTTTGAGAGTTTTTTGGGTACTGTTATCTTAGGTCACTGAAATGTGAGGCTGTGTTGTATACAAACATTTCTGTTCATCAGATAACATTGCTTGATGAAATCTAAATAAATTGTTCAGATGATGTATATACATTTTCTTCTCTTTCCAGAAATTTAAAAGCCTGTTAATTCAAGAACTGACAAAGGTGTTCCCAGAAGACATGGCAAAGTACAAAGCTATTCGAGGAGAAGATCCTCCTCCCTAAGTTGGCCTTTTATAGCTTTAAAAATATCCCATAAACTGACACCACCTTATAAAAACATTGATTGGAGAGAGGGGGAATCCAGGCCCTCATAACAACTGTACTAAAAATGGCAGTGATGGGCTGTAAAGGAGCCTAATGATTGTTGATGGTTGTGGTCTGAAGCTGCTTTATCTTTCTGAAGACTTCTACTCAGACACTGTAGTTGAAACTTTCTGTGGTAATCTGCTTTTCTTTCCTGAAAGGTTTTGGAGATTTGTAAATGCCTACAGGTCATCAATACAGAGCATTTCCCACAAAGTGCATTTCCGGAGCAGAAAAACACGGTTTTTTGGCCTCTGAAAACTGTGCCTCAGGATTGTGCACTTGTCTGTTTTTAAGAGAAATACATTTATTACAGTTGATTATTTTTCATTTGTAAACTTTGGGGTTTTTTTAATTGCAGTACAAACAGTTGGCTGCTTTTGTCTTGCCAAATTCTGTTGAGCAGGAGCCTGTCAAGGGCTGCAGTTTTCATGTGTCATAATTAGTTGCAGCCAGGAAAACCTTCAGATGTTTTCTTTTGTTCTATGAGCTACAGTGCAGGTGGCTGAGGATAAAGTGAGCATACCTGGGGACTGTCTCCTCAGCAACTTTAATGTTTTGTACAGTATTTAATGTAAGCTTTTGTTTATTCATATTCTGCAAACACGTTGAATAAAAATTTGAAAAAATCTAAATCCTGAGTTTTTCTGTTGTATGCTGCTCTTTGGAGTGTGAACTGAAAGCTGTGAAAAAATAGCATATTCCTCAGTTCCACGATTTTAGAAATAAAATGCGTATCAAAACTTGGCTGTTAAAATTTTACATCTGAAGGTAATGTCAATTTGGTATTTTGGTTTTGTAGTGAAAACTTCCATCTTAGTAGCTGAAGCAGGAGATTTTGGGGATCAGCAATTGTCACCTGAAGTCCTTCTGGTTAGCTGCAAGGTCATCCGTGGGATCTGTCGATATGTAAGGTGGTCCCGACAGCACACTGGGCACCTCACCCAGGGCTCTGGTGTGTGTGCAGAACACTGGGTTTGCAGTGGGAGCAAGAGGAGCTCTTTTAGTTTTGGGCATTTGTGAAGCTGGAAGTGTTTGTGGTTACGTTTGTTCTTCCAGATTTACCTTTTTTTTTGCAACAGCAAATTATTACTTTAACTTCTAGTTGCTAAACAGAGTGGTTTTGGGCAGGAGCTCCAAAATAGCACTATATGCATGTGCTCCACAGCAGACCTGTCTAGCCTGCTAAAGACCTTAACAGGGATTTAGGTATGTTTTGAGTTGTTGGTGCCATATTTTGCTTACCTGAAGCACCATCTGTGCTGTTACCTGCCTGAAGCAGAGCCCATCCATGATGCCAAGCACCACTGTGCCTGACCAAACTTTGATACAGCAAAAGAAAACCAGAAAACTAGGTGTTCCTTTTAAAACTTATTACTTGGCAGTCTAAATGAATTCAAGTGCTGCCTGATACTATCCTGCGCACTTCCTTTTTTGTTTGGTCTTTGTTCCGCCGCTAATCACTTTTTCCTTCACAGTTTTACTGTATGAACTTAAAGCATGTTTTATTCAGCCTGGATTGCCCTAGGTCCCTAAGGCTGTTGAAGTCAGTCCTGTGACTGGCAGGTGGGAGGTATATAGGACACAAGAGGGTAAAGTATTTTTCCAGTATGTATAATGTGGGAAAAAGCTTGAGAGCAAAACAGTCAACAGCAGGTAGGTGAAACTGTTTACAAGGTAGTTCAGAGAGAACATGTAGGGGGCAAGAGGCTTGTAGATGCTGGTCTGGATACTGGAGTATTCTGGCTCCTAGCACTGACAGCAGTTTGTGTGTCAGATTTGGTGGAGTAGGACACTTAAAAACTAGAGCTTCCAAGAAGTCTTGTTTTTATCTCTTAGATTCATAGAATCACAGAATCACAGAATGGTTTGCACTGGATCTAAAAGATCATCTAGTTCCAATCCCCCTGCCATGGGCGAGTTGCTCAAAGCTCTCTCCAACCTGGCCTTGAACACTTCGAGGGATGGGGCATCCACAGCTTCTCAGGAAAACCTGTGCCAGTGCCTCACCACACTGACAGTGAAGAATTTCTTCCTAATATCTAATCTAAACCCACCGTCTTTCTGTTTGAAGCCATCAGCTTTGTCCTGCCATCAGCCTGGAGTCAGAGAGCCATGGAGGCACAAGCATTTCCTCAGCCCTGAGGCCCTGAAAATGTGTGAAATGTCTGCTCTGTAAGTGTATAGTTTGTTATTGTTGTCATTAGTTAATAAATTAAGTACCCAGCTCTGGCCACAGTGAAGATGGTTACCCCCATAACACTGGCACCTGTGCTTGCTGAAGGGAGGAAGGTCCAAAGCTTCCCCAGCTCAGAGAGATGATTTACAGCCAGCGCATGGAACACACACTTTCCCTGGATACCTAGGTCGTCGTGGTAAACATGGTGATTGGGATAGTTAGTGGAGGTGGAGAATTAGGGAATAACATTCTTTAAAGGTCACCTAATCATGAGATCCCAGCAGCCTGTGTTCTGTGAGGAGTCTGTGTAAGAAAACATTTTTTTTGGCTTGAGGGATACATGTATCAAGAATATAAATAAATAAATAACCCCAGAAAAAAACCTCTGCTAAATCATCAGGTTTCACGTTTTGCTCAGCTTCAGTTCCAGCTTTTTGACACTTTCTTATCCTATCATTTTGTCCTTGCTTCACTTACTGTTTCTGGGCTAGCCATGCAAAATATTGCTATTGCTGCAACTGTCCATATTTAGCATAACATAGAAGAGAGGTAACTGTTGTAATTCATGTGTATTTTAGAGAAGAAAAGGTGGCCAGAATAAGTGCCTTTGAGTTTATAGTGTAGAATGAAAATTGCTAGAAACAACCTTGTCTTCCATCTCCAGTTGCATATGGAACAGAAAAATCCAACCTAATTTTTCTCTAGTTTGTTAATTGGTTCTCTGAAAAGGAGCATATGTATGAATCACCCTGATGTATGCTCTGGTTAGATGATAACCTTCAAGACATTTGTTAAAGGAGACTTCCATCTCTCCTCTTTTCCACTCTGCTACCTGGATTGCATGGTTGGAGGTGAGCTGGAATTTTATTTAAAGGTAACATCAAAATAACATCAGTCAGGCAACAAATAGCCTAAAATAATTAAAGGGCAACACAAATCTATCTCAAAGGAAAGTATAAAACCATTCAGGTTTCAAATGTGTCCTTGAATTTTTAGTAAGATTTTGGAAATAACTGGGAATATGTAACAACAGGTAATTACTTATATCCTTATTACATAAAATTAGGAGATACCAGATAATGCTGCTGGGTACACAGATCTTTAGAATGGAGCGTGTGCCCCTATGCTCCATTTAGAATAAACAAAGTCAATATAAAATTCTTTTGCTCAGACATGGAAAGAAATAGATCAAGAAGGTGCAAAGGATTTTACTGCAACCTGTTAAGCCTCAGCATCCTCTCTGTCCCTTTTCCTACTGGAAGGAGAAGTAGTTGGGTGCCCAGCCTTCCCCTGTCCTTGAAACCTCTTTTTGCTCTTTTATGCTTAAATCTTCTCATGAAGAAAACCTAATGCAGAGCTGTGAAGTCTGACAAGAATAGACGTACCTGTTACAGGAGTTGGATGCTGCAGCTGCTCAGCTGTTGGTATATCTAACCTCTTTGGTTTTTTTTTTTCATGCAGATCAAGGCACTGTCGTTAGCCAGTTGTCAGCATAAGATGAAGCACCCGTGTGCCTGAGGCAATCTGTTACTCTTACACCATTCAGAAGAGAGTTTCTTGACTCTCTAGTCATTCTAGGCAGAGCAGTTTGGGTTTCCCTGATTGACCTTTCTAATTTAGTTGGATGAACTGCTAAGTGCTGGGAATGGTTTGATGATTTCACAAATATTTGATATTGTGATGTTTTTATAAATTGCTTTCTTCAATGAGTGCAGTTCCCAAGTAACTGAAAGTGCTTATGATTCCAGTAGTTACCCCAAGTACTCTATAATTTCATCTCTGACTCCCCTCTGATCACAGAAATAGAGCAGATAAACCCTACAGTCCACTTATTTTTGCCCTAAATGATTTTGAGATTTTAATCAGATCAGTTAGAAACTGCTAACTGAACTTGCTGGTTTACTGAAACCTCTCTAAATCAATGTATTCAAAAGGAGAATTATATAAATAAAGCCTTAAAAAATGTGTAAGAAGTGTTCCAAATAGCTTAACAGCAAGTTCATAATGGAGAAATATCCTTGCCAAGAATATTTCAGTATACTCATGTTTCAACACAAAGTAATTTCTTACTCTACTATGATTAATAGCAGCAGTGTTTCTGGGCAGGTGCCAGATGTCCTCCAGCTCTGCAAAGCAGAGAGCCAAGGTGACACGAATGTCTGCCCTGCTCTGTGCTTGCTGCAGGTATTTCAATTACTTCCATATGGTGAAGATCCTCCTGTATATTTTCTTAATTAAAATAATGGAGGAGCACACGTTACAGGATACTTCTGTAACAGGTCTTGTTAATTCAAATCAGGAATCTGTATTTTCTGTATTGTGATATATTTCATACTGAGTGCTAGGTTGTATTTAGTCTCAACAAAATGTAATACAGATAGTAAAAAAGAAACATCTTTCTGCACAGTATGATAATTTTTAAAACAATTCCTTCTCTTCTTCTGAAAAAAAAGTCCCCTTAATGTGCTAGGAAATGGCACTTAAAATTTCCATTCCTGAAGTGCTGACCTGAATCTACTTCACTTGCTGTTGGCAATTTGGTCATTACGTTAAACAAAGTTATCCAAATATTCCTTGAAGGTAGACAAGGCTACTTTTTTATATATTTTGGGAAAAGATTATTCAAAACTAGTGTTAAGCTTTGTTATTTAACAAGTCACTTGGGTCATATTTATATAATTTCTACTGCAAAAAATAGCATTTAATCTTCATGTTAATTGTTGACATTCATAAACTTTTATTTGGAATGCTGCTAAGGATTCAAAATTCCTGGGATGATATAAATGTAATGATATATACCAAGCCACTTCTCTACCATCATGGAAATTTTCAGTCCTAGTCAGTAAACAAAGAGAAGTTCATAATTGTCTGTTACCAAAATCACTGGTAGGTACCATTTTTGTAGGGAAAATATTTTACCCTTAGGCACCTTAGAAATGCACTGCTGAAGTAAGAGATTATCATTTGAATATATGAGAAATTCCATCCTCTAGCTTATTATTTGTTTCAAAGTGTTACTTCTTTTCCATAATAGTCTGTTATCTATTATTTTATTACATTTGACCTATACTGTTTTGAAAGATTCTCTTATATGGTCAATACCCAAGACCAAAGTTTTAGCAGATAAAAATGGCTATAAATAGATCTCTAACCAAACAGTAGATGTCACTGGGTCTAAGACTATTTAATATAATTTCTGGTCATCACATATTAGGTTACAATGAATAATTGAATACGCATCTGGTACTCAATAAAACAAAAGATGGATTCAGTGATACAGCAAATCTTATTTAAGAGAAGTATGTAAAAAAAAAATCAACAACATTTCTTCTTTTAACAATCTTAAGCATAAATTGTAGGACAGCTGCTTTATTGCTTTTTACTCAGCCTGGGAATTTCTCCTCTTACACAACACAATGCAGAAGACGCAGAGCTTCATAGATGCCCTTTTTCCTTGGGCAGACTTTCTGCTTTTATATAAGTGGACTTCCTGAGGCTGTCCCATGTACGTGTAACCTCTGTGATCTCTAGAAGTTGCAGAGCATTAAGATTTCAAGAAAAATCTGACTTGCTGCTCAGCAATGATGGTCTATTTAGATCATGTGGAAAGGAAAGAACCATTAGGAGTCCATGTTGGAACTCACTGAGGAAGCCATTAGTAAAACTCCTTTCTCTCATTTTTTTTTTCTCCAAAATTCATCACAGACTCAGTTACAAAGCTTGCCATGGAAATATTGCTGTTGCTGTTACCTTTATCATTATTTAAGGAATGCAAACAGCCTGATAGACCTGTGAAGAGAGGATTCACAGGCAGAGAAAATTGTGCCTCAACAATGTAGCAATGATGTGTAGATGTGGCACTTAGGTGCATGGTCTAGTGGTGGACTTGGCAGTGCTGGGTTAATGGTTGGGCTCGATGATCTTGAGGGTCTTTTGTAACCTTAACAATTTTATGATTCAATGACATCTTCATCCTGTCATCCTGATGTATATTACCTTTGAGCTTTATAAGTCTCCATGGAATTTTTTTCTCCTCCATGAATTTTTTGGGCTGCCCTCTGAACCCCTTTAAACTGTAACATCTATATTCTCAAAAGTGAGGAATTCCACAGTCCATATTTGCATTATGTGAAGAAGTTTCTTCCATTTGTTTTGAATCAGCCATCCACTAATTTAATTCTTAGTACTTGCATTAGAAGATAGATGGAGGAGGCATCTCCTCTCCTGTTCACTTCACTTGTGGTTGTATAGAATACTGCAGTATTCCCTTCCCGATAATCTTTTTTCCAGGCTGCAGGCTAATCACTATTCCTCATACAGAAGCCTTTTAGTACTTTAGGTCATACTTGCCACTCTTTTCTGAACTGTTGCCAATCTTCATTTCTGTCTTTTTAAAACCTGAGTGCTCTAAGATTCATTACAAGGAATGTTGTTGAAAGCCATCAGGGAATCCAAACAGAGTTCATCTATGCATCATTGCTTCCCAAAACTGACACACACTTTTAGGGAGCTCCAACAGCTTTCCCTGTATCTATGTAAAGCCTTCCCTGCACCAAAAGCTGTGTTAGCTTTTCCCTAATACATACTTTCCCTGATATATAATCTTGCTTTTACTGTTTCTGGGTGATTGAAGTGTTCTTCTTTATAATTTCAGGATTACAAAAGTAGTTGGGCAAGTCAGATTCTTGGCCTACGAAGATATCTGCACAGACTTTATTTATCCAGAACCATGCCATCTAAGGAAAAGACAGTATGCACAGCTTTTAAGCAAACAATTGCATAAAGTATATGTCAGTTTATGTTTATATATAAAATCCTCCAGTATTTTTTCAGAGGATTTGTCAACTTTGATGGAATATTTTGAAATCCTCTTTTCTAAATGATGGCAAAGGACAAGGACCTTAGCAACATGTGCATTTGCTGCATCAGGTACATGTGCTTTTTAAGAGTAAATATTCAACTGAAACTTATAGAGACGTCCTCCTTTGCACAGAATAAAATCAGATTGCTTTAAGTCCTCTTATATATAAAATTAAATTTACTTTCAAAACATCTTAGTAGACTGAGTTTTAATATTGTAACATGTTAACTCACCCCTGTAAACCATCTGGGAAATAGAACAAATGCATTTTGAAAATATAGGAAAAGGAATTTTTATCTCACAGCTTTGGCATTTCTTATCTTCTTATCTGCACTCTTCAGCTGGTCAAGTAAACACAGATGCATTTAAAAGAACATGTGAAAGTTCAAACTGTCATAGCCTGTGGTTGTACAATCATTTAAATAACCACGGATACATGTTAGCAATAATAAATAAATACGTATAAAAATGGTATTTAAATGTACAGATATGGAGTCATCCAGCTCTACACAACCAGGAATTGTGCATTTTTCAGGTTCTGATGAATTGACCACCGTACCACATTGTACATACCATAACCTACTGACATTTTCTCATATAAGAATCCAGGAGTCTTTTTTTGAACTACAATTTTGTATTCTCTAGTAACTTATATTTTTCTAAGTGAATATATGTACTTTGAGCAGTAGTATTGAATGTTCTTCAGAAAGTCGTGGCCATATTGTAGCTCCTTGAGCTGTAACAGCTGCTTTATTTACTCAGTGCTTTAACAATTTCATACAGATTAAAGCCACAGCACAAGAGAGCTATTAAAAATTGAAGGGAATTATAACAATTTTGCTGGCCTGTTTTCTGCAAGTGATCTTATAAACTGCAGAGCTAGAAAACTGCAGAACACTTTCCATACGATCTTGTCCAGTTGTCAGTAGAATAAGAAGGGGTTGAAGCGGGTCCCAATAATCAAATCCATGGTTAATGGGATATGTACTCCCTTCGAAGAAGGCATCCTCAAGATTCATCAATAATTATAAATTGCTGCAAATTATTGAAGCTAGTTTATCTCCTGGGCATAGCAACAGAAAAAGTATTGCAGAGGCAGCAGTATTTTGGGAGATGTGATGATGAGACATAAAGGCTACTCTGATCCATTTTTATAGTAGTTGTCTTTGCAACAGTTCTGAGGTAGCCCCAGTAAGGGTGGGATGAAAGATTTAGATTTGCCTGAGGAATTGACAATATTCTCCCATTCTTCCATTGGTCTGAATTGGCTCTGTTCACTAGAATAAAAATCTTGTTTAATTTTGCGGCTTTTGGAGCCTAGGGACCTGAGGGCAGGCATTGATTTACTGCCTCTTTCACGTTTAGGTGCACTGAACAACAAACTGTTGCTAATTTGAAAGGACGTGTCTTAAAGGAAGATGCTGCTCTGTTGCTGCAGAGAGAATATGCAAAATTGACTGGATTTTTTTATACAGTTGAAGCTCTTATACAACAGCAACCTTTAATATTATTGCAACTATGCTAAAATTGCAAAACCAATGACTCTAAATGTTACATACAAAGAATTAGAAAGAAGATAAAGAAGCTTAAAAAAATGCTTATGTATAAAAGTAGAAGAGACAAGATCATATTACCAGCCCTCCTACATTCCTGAGAAATTCTTAATATTGGAGACCGTAAATTTTCACTCGGGCATTCTTTGACTAAGTTATAAAAGTTGAGCTATGCCAGTTAAAATATTTCACTAAAAGCCGGGCAAAGTCCAAGTGTATGTCTTAGACACGATGGTTCTGATGTACAGTAAACCTTGTGACCCCCAAATTTATGAGAAAGCTCTAGCAGTTATGTGCCTGATCAATGTTATCAAAGTGATGATTCACTGTATCCCTTGTTTTTCTCTCTGCAAGTACCTGATCCATGTTACTCAAGGCAGGCAGGAACCAAGCCAAAATTGTAAGAGAATAGGTCTTGTAATGGCATGCTGGGAATAGCCTGTGAGGGACAGAGATCCATCCTGGTGTCCTTGGCAGCATCCTGGGTAAACACGATCGTAGAATTGTTTTGGTTGGAAAAGACATCTAAGACCATAACCCAGCACTGCCAAGTCCACCACTAAACCACGTCCGTAAGTGCCACATCTATACATCTTTTAAATACCCCTAGGGCTGCAAATATTCAGCAGCAAAGTTGTCTCCTTGCAGAGGTGCACAGGTAAAGCTGAGGTGCAGTGTGCAGACACATTGGGCGATACATTACCTGGAGGGCCCTGTAGTGCTCTTACAGTCCTGTCTGCAGCTCCATGTCCCCACAACATCCATACCCTCTATCAGGAATCGGCCCTGGTGTGGTCCGAGTCTACCATATATACGCCTTGCATGGTTTTTTTAAGACTGAAAGTCTCCTTGGTGCTCATTTATGTGAAGCAGGGTTTCAAAACTGAATCCTACTGTGTAAATAAACTACTGGCAGACTGTCATCGAGAAAATAATAGGAGTGAAGCTGAGGCATGTCCAAAGAGCAGTGCAAATACTAATTTTCACAATGTTCCTCTGGCAAGTGTGGTTCAAGTTGCAGAATTATGAATTGAATGAGAACCATAAACACAAGCTACAGGCAGAGAAGATGTAGGAACCAAGCTCCAGCTGCCTCCAGACCTGTTCCTCAGGTAGACTAGAAGTGCTTTACATATGCAGTACAGATAATCAGAAAATGTGCCAACCTTAAACTGAAAGAGTGCTGAACTAATCAGTATGACAAAATATTTTGAAGCAGCATTAGCTTGCAAAGCTGCTCAAATCTGGTTTTTTTTCAGGCTGTGTTAAAATTAATTTTAATGCATTTTAGCAAGTGTGACAAAAGAATTGTGAGGGGAGAAGTCCGTTAATACAGATCACTCGCCAGATCCAGACTGAATGGTTTTACTGCCTGGATCATAAAAACAACTTTTGCCTATTTAGCAAGATGCTCCAGGAACCAATTTTCTGGAGCCATTGCAATTGCTCACCATGAAAATTGCAGGTTGTGTTCAAGAAAGGGTAAAAACCAGCAGAACCTTTGTGCATTTGCTCCACTTTCTGCCTAGCAGCTTTGGCTGCAGCTTTCTGAGCATCGTATCTCATTTACAAGGTGACCCAGAACACAAAACCTTGTAATTAGCCTGAAAACCCAACCTGCTTTCTATCCCTGCCTGCCAGCCCCCTCGCCTTCTGCTGCCCTTGGTTGCGATGGCAGCACTCTCCCAACAAAGGGGGGTCTCATGCAGAAGGAGAACAACAGAGCCAAGATGCTTAGAGCTTTTTCACGTGGCCAGATAAATACTTATCTGGCTTAAGAGCTGCTTTTTGAATTAAGTTCTAGGGCTATTGTTCACCCTCAAATAACACCTAGAAGAAACCTTTCCTTATTAAAAAGTAAACAAATTCCCAGATAGACTGCAAATGTGAAATCAGCTTCCTTCCCCAAATAGCAGTTGGGAACTGCCAAGTGAGGAGGTTGCTATACAAAGAACGATGAATCAGGTGCTTGACCAGTGTAAATCAGTCTGTTGAGATCCGTAGAACCTCTCCAGTTTTCACTAGGTGACAATTATCATTTGGCACGTTGCATTCATGGTACAATGAAAAGCAGAATCATTCTAACTGATGAGTATTATGCAGTGGTCTATGTACTCCTTTTAAGTATGTGGTACAGATTTCTTAAATGATACAAATCACAAAAGGTCATAAATGAATGCTTACATCTGCAAGTGTATTAAGTGGCTGATCTTTTGAATAATTTCTCCTCTTATCCTGTGTGGCTTTCTGTATGGCATCTCTTTTCATGCCACTGAATTTTTTTGTTTCCCCTGAGGTGTTAAACAACCAAAATGGCTGAACACGCTTTGCCACTTATTCCAGCGCAACAAACTGGAAATTGTGAATTATTTTAACATGTCATTAAAAAAAAATAAAAAGTATTCTGGGATGATTTCAACAGCATTTTTTTAAGTAGTTAACATCTATGCTGACCGGGACTTATTTTAGCTCATAAATCTCATAAGTGTCAAACAAGATACTGTACCTTCAGCAGAACCCTGATTACTATAATACGTCTTTATGTCATGTACTGACAGAGATGCAGATTCAAAAAAATAGGAGGACTTGAGTGGTAGAGATCAGCTTTAGGTTTGGTGATATTAAAACCTCTCAAGGAGGGGGGAAAAACTGAGCAAAGAAGGCTGCTTCTATCTGGGTATCCCAATTTGGATTAAGGGGTTTATATTTTTTAACTAGTGTATGAACATGTTAGTGGCAGGCTGCTGTAAAGTGAAAGACTGAGAAGTACTGTTTCACTAGAGAGTAAATTGTGGGTTCCCCTAAATTCTACAGAGTAGACTGTAATTAATTCTTGAAATAACAGAATTTACCTAATCTCGAAGTTAGTAACCATTACATAGTTGCTTAGCAACTCAGACAATACTAACATCCTTAGCCAGGTAGGATTGAGTTCCTTTTCTAAATTTCTGACAGTATCTTTCCATTCATGTAAAGCTTTGGAATAGCTTCCCTACCTCTTATGCTCTAAACCCAAGGCCATTCCCTTCCTTTTCTCTGCACAAGAGTTAGCCTTGATTTAGGGGAAGTAATTCCACAGAACTGAAAGCTGTGATGTATTTGATGTATTTGATACATCTCTATGACCCTATAGTCTCTTAGAATGATTTATGAGGAAATGAAGATGAATTTTTTTTTCATTAAGTAATTTGGTTAATTTGCATTGATTTTTTTTTAACCTGATCTTTGTCCTGAAACAAACATGTTGCTGATGTGATGGGGATAAATGGAAAACCAGACTTCATAGGGTATAGGAGCAAACTTCCCTTTCATGCAGGGTTCCAGGAAGATCTGAAGCCACACAGAGTGAGCCTGCTGGAAGGCCACCAGGATGGCCATGATGCTGGGGCTGGCCAGAGGGAAGGACCCTGGTTAAAAAGAGGAGTCTAACTGCTGTCTTAGAGTAACTACATCTGATTTATAGAGAACTTTGCACCAGACTCTGGTCGGATGTGCACAGTGACACGAAAGGAGGAAACTTTTCCAGCAACATGGTACAACAAGAGAAATGCCAGATGTGTAAGGAAGAACTTGCATGGTAGTTAAGCAGTGGAAGAGGTTGCCCAAAGAGGTAGTGAATTTCCTTCCTTAGCAATTCTCAAGACTCACCTGGATGGCTTCCAATTGTGTTTTCTGTGATTCCTTCTCAGGGACATGTTATTTGTATTTTTCTGTGATTTCTGCACCGGGACACATTATGGATTCCATTCCTCACTGAAATACACAGGAAGATGACTAGGCCCCATTGTGAGGCTTAGATAATGTAACAGACCATGAGAAAGTACTGAACATAACAAGAGAAACTGCCAAACATAACAAACAGCAGGGTGAGCAGCTGGCAAACATTACAGCATAACACCATGAGAAATAGCTGGATTTCACAGCTGGCTATGGCGAACTATGTGAGAGAAGGACAAGCTCCACAAGTAACTGTAAGAGAAAAACTTCTTCACAGAAAGAGTCCATGGAGATATTTAAAAAATGTGTGTGGCACTTGGGGACATGGTTTAGCGGTGGACTTGGCAGTGCGGGGTTAACAGTTGGACTTGATGATCTTAGAGGTCTTTTCCAACCTAAATGATTCTGTATCATATAAGAATGAGATATAGGTAACAATGTCAGAAATGCCAAATCTGGTTATGGATATACAAAACTGGAACCAATGGGGAAAAAGTAGCTAACGTAATTTGTTTATTTGGCAGGAGACAAGGGTAGAAAAAGAGAGAGATCAAGGTGAGGGTAGGAATTACAAGCTTTGGAAAATGGAGAGAAGTGGGGATAAAAGAAGAGTCATGTAAGGGAGCTGCTGGTTTATATGGCTGTCTGATCAAGTCCTGCCTCAACTGCAGTCTCTCTTATCTTCTTACTCAATCTTGTTCTTTACTATTTTTTCCTGTGCAATCTCACTCTTGAACCCATGCTTGTGTGGAGAGGTCTAAGTGTCAGCAGCTGGAGAAGGGGCCATGGCTCAAAAGGGCCAACAACAAGACAGCACAGGATGCAGACATCCCTCTGTGATGAGGGAAAGGAGATTAGGGCTGGGGCCTGTGAGCTGCCGGTGTGAAGTGGAAGACTTAGCAGAGCTGTTAGCTGATACCTGCTCATTACAGCAGTCACTCCTCATTTCAGGTGGGACAGGATGAGGCTGAAAAGCTTCAGCAGGAACAGAGCTTTGAAGGACTGGAGATAAAGTGTTTTGCCCTGTTCAGTAACATGACTCTTTTAACCTTGACATTTCTGATCCAGACATCATGGTATATATTGCTAGCAAACAAGAGAAAACCAGGAAGAGGGATGAAGGAGATAAGTATGCAGCAGTAGATGTTTGCTTATTCTTTTCCAAATTGCTTGGCTGCCATGGAGATAAGCATAGCACAGATACCAAGAGGAACTACTGTTATTCCTGCACATGCTGTTCTATAGCACTGTGTATATTTATTAAGCCTTAAAAATAAAGTATTTCAGGAGAGATCAAATTTAGGAATTCTGAATTCTCACATCTACAAACTGTATTGTCCTCCAAGAGAAAAAGAAAACTTCAGAAAGCACAGGGCTTGAGGCCAAGACCTGGCTCTCCATATCTGAGATTTTAAAATGAGGCTTGGAGAACAGGAATTTTATGTGTGTTGTAATAATAATTTATTTAATTCTATGGGCTTCATTCTGTGTTTTTTTCTTCTATTTCAGTAAGGCTTAAGCAGCTTAGCAAAAAGGAGGAGATGGTGGCATATTAATGACGTTTTATTTGATATTTGATTCTTCTTTCCATAGAGAACTCTTCCAACAGGAGGATATCTACACTTGACATCTCTGGTCTGGTTCCACTGCTAGGAGGAGTATGTCTGCATGTATAGATATATATCTGCATCTGTTCTTGTTTGGCTTAGTGCCTCTGGATGTCTTAATAGGAATATACTCCTTTTGGAGACTGGCCCTAGCATGGCTTCATAAAACCACAGACATCCCTGTTCCCTCCATGCATTCTGTTCCATACAGATAAGAGAGAAGAAAGCCCATCACCTTGAGAGCCTCTCCAGCTCATAAGAAATATTGAGGAGAGGCACATACTTTAAGCTTGCTCTCAAAGTCTCTTATGACCTCACCCAGGTTGAAGGAGAACATCTAACCCTCAGTCAAGATTCATAACTTTGAATCACCTCTTGCCAAGATTTTCTTAGGAAATACAAAACTACCTTTGGGGTGTATAGGACCTCTTCTGGCTCTCCTTGTCTTCTTGAGGAAACCTGAACACCATGTCAAACCTATACTATACCATCAGGATACCAAAGTATCCAGCCCTTTCTGACAGCAGAGCTCTCCTTCCCACTGAAATGGAAGCTGATGAATTGGTGAACTCAACCTTCATTTGTTGAGAAAGATACCAGGTTTGGCCAGTGTTGCAGTTAAAGCACTCTGCTATGATATGGGACATGATAGGATTTGTAACAGAAACAAACAGTCTGAGATGATGGCATGAACAGAAACGGATTTACATGGAAGCACCCCAAGAAGCATAGAGCACAGGTTGGAAGACTGGCTGACATCAATAGCCAATGTGACAGAAATAAAATCAGTAGCAACTGAGGAAGGTGCTGCTGCACTAAGACAGCATTAGAACTAACTTGACAGCAGAAGACCTGCACTCTGACAGCAGGAGGATGGCTGCATAACTATAGCACACGGCTGCTATATCTCATCCTGATATTTGAACAGAAAGGCAGACTGCAGCCACAAGACACAGAAAATGAAAGAAAATGGGCAGCCACCTTGCCTGAAATTTTTGGGAAGGGAACTTCTGAGGCAAAAGATTATACTTCAATAAGTGGTGACTCCTGAGGGGTGCAAAATAACTGCCCCAAAGCAGTTGTTACCAGCAAAGAGATTTCAGAATACATAGCAAGGATTCAACAGCTGGCACCTCTCGTTCTCCACGTTATGCATAAATGATCCATCCCAAACTACTAATGCACATGTTTATTTGACTAAAACTGAGGAAAGAATGATAGGATGGGTGGAGAGTAAGTTTTACTTAAAATTAATATCACCTTCCTTTCTCATAGGGTCTTGTATTGATTTTCATTACCTTACTTTGAAATGGTTCCAGTCCTTGTTTTGTGAATATATCGCTGTCATATTAGGTATTCAGTAGCTTCTGGGCAAGTGTTCTAAAACTTAAGCTACAGTTGCCATAAATCGCTGACTCAATAATCAGTAATTATTCCAGACAAAGTAGAACAGGCTGAGATACTGAGGGCTTATCATATCAGAATACCTGATATCAATAAAAGGCTCTTCCACCCTTTTATTTGGGGGGGTAAGGTCTGGCAAACTAAAGGAAGATGAATGCACACATGCAAAGGGTTGGTTTGAGTGAGCAAGGAATGAGTAGTGGTATTTGAGTTCTAATTTCTCTACTCTCACTGCAAAAGTCTAAAATAATCTCTGGCCCTTTCCTCATTCACACACGTTTATCACATCCTGTGAAGTGTTTGGTGCAGAGAAAGTCTCCTGCTATCAACAGGATACTTGTGGGTTGCTTGCAGTTCAAAATAGGCCGTGAGCTGCCACTTGAGAAACTGAATAGAGTTTCATGGTAAGAGTGTTCAAAAAGAGCTTTAGATCCTGATTTCCACAGGCAGAGAAACACCATCTCTGGTGTTTGAGAGAGCAGCATTGTCTCTCATTTCAACCCTAGGACTCTTTAATAAAAGACATGACAGCACTGTTTTCTCTACTCACTGTGTTCTCCTTTGTCTTCAGCTCTTGTCTGTGTACTTGGTGAGACCATCCTCTATAGGATATCTTCCCTATATCTGCAGCATGGCAAAGCCATAAGTTAACATATATAACTGTGTGGATTCTTCTTCCACTTCAAGTCACTGGGGTAAGAAGCTGCTGAGAATCCAGGTGTTAACTGGTAGAAATACTAAAGAACTTTATTGGATGTAATTCTTATTTTTTAAGTCAAGAGAAGGCAGAATGTTTTAAAAGGGACTGGCAAGTGCTAAAGGCAAGGTCAAAGTTACCCACTGCTCTTCCTTTGTCCACAGATCCAGTCATTTCATCATAGACAGCAATGAGATTGTTCAGGTATGACTGACCCCTGGTAAACCCATGCTGATTCTTTCTAGTCACTGTCCCCTGCATGGGCCCAGAAATGTGCTCCAAGGGGCTTTGGTCCAGGGTTTTTTCAGGCTGGCCAGCCTTTAGTTCCTGATCCTTGCTCTCAGATCTTTGACCCCAATGGCCTTGACCTTGTCTCTTGACCCCAGTGGTCTCCTCTAGCAGTGTCATTGATGCCCATGTGGATAAGCAGCAGGGAGTGTTAGCCTGAGAACCTTGGCGGTTCCTCTACAGCATCTTGGATCTGAGCCCCTGGCAAGCCATGCATCGATCTAGATAGCAAGCCAAGGAGACAGATGGGAGCTTCTGTCCACCACAAATGGAAACCTACCACTGCTGTCCCCTGCCACTGCGTCCTGTCAGTAGTATGCAGTTCATGCTTGGACAACTCTGATGCTTCCACAGGTACGACATTCTGCTTCTCACATGCTATCAGGGCACCAAACCTGTTGTGCAACTGTAGACCTGCAAGTGGAGAGGGAGCCATGTTCTATGTGCCAGAAGTTAGAGTAGGCGAATTAATTATATTTAATTCAGTAAAGATTATTTTTTAATTATCTTTCCCTTTGATGTTTCACATTGCAAAGACTAAACTCATGCATTTATGCGTCACTGCTTCCAAAAACGCATGCGAATCCTTGAATAGCCGAATGTTTTGCCGTCTCCAGCATTAGAATGGTGGTGGTGGAGGAGGAAGATTATTCCGGATAATACAGGGTCTAAAGCTGATGGTTTGTTCTCTCCTGCAGTAAGAAGGCTCTGAATACTTGACAGAATGCAAGAAATCATCTTAAAGACTAGTAAACCAAAAATACTAGAGATACTGCATAGCATGCTTGCAACTGTACTCTTCCATTAAAATCAGTTTGTAAAGTTTGGGGATTATTTTTGTTGTTTACCTGTTTGTAAGTTAGTTGCTATAAACTAATTGCATAATATTCTCCACATTGAAATATCTGTGGACTACTGCATTACCTCTGCTATACCTGCTTTTAGAAGCTTTTCCCACTATACCTGCTTTTAGAAGCTTTTCCCACATTTATGTTCTTTGCTAAATGAATGAGATGGGAAGATTTTAATTTGGATCCCAGGGTGCGGGGCTGGCCATGAATAAGTCTTGCAAGAAAATCCTTTGAAACTGGAAGAACATGGGAGAAACTTAGAGCAAGTAGATTTGTACCTGAAACTTCCTGGCTTGTTACACAGGTCTTCCCATTTTGTAATACCACATGAACAAAAAACCCAACCCCATTCTACATAGCTTGTACAGAGTGTTTTACTATCTTTAAACCCACAAGACTAGATTTATGGACCTTAAACATAACTAATGCCTGATAGTGAAAACAAAGCATACAAACCCCCAACCAGTTCTCTCCCCACTGGAGCAGGCATGCTTTTTTATGGAGGAAGGGGGGTGGGTGCAATCATGCCCCGTGCGCAGCAGCGACATCCAGCTCTGTTTCTGGCAACCTACAGATGCAGCAGCTAGTATTATAATTACATTTTTTCCAAGAGACCTGAGATAACAAACAGTGCATTAGGTTTTGTGATAAAGCCATGCCCAATGCCTCACCAACACAGTCCATCCTGTTTTCCCATGAAACTCCATTTCTAACTCTTTTCCTGGGTGTGAGGCTCCTTGCTCTGTGTGTGAGCATGCATGGGTGTCTGTGTGCAGCAGCTGGGGTACAGCTGTGGATCACAGGGGCCCCCTGTGTACGTGGGGCAGCAACTCAGCAAACAAGAGCAGGTGTCAGTATACTCCCTTCCAGCTGCCTTCCAGGCAGTCTGCAATTCCACTTCAAACAGCACGTGTTTCCAAGAGGTAAAGAGGGGATGTTCAAACCTTTCCTCCTTGTCCCTGTCTCCCAGAGGTTATGTCCCAAACAGCCTGTGGCCTAATGATTAGGAAACCTTCTGAGGAGACAAGAAGTTACAGTCCCCATTCTTGCACTCTCAGGCAGAAGAAGGAATGAGCCTGAGTGCTAAATTATGAGGCAAATTTTCTACACACTGTTACAGAAGAATGACAGAATACTTTTCAGTGGCTGGAGATCTCTCCTGGAACCCTCTAGAGAAGTATCTGAAAAGATTCAGACTTAAGAGTCATATGTGTACTGAATATTCTCCTCCTTACTCTAAGCAGACTTCAAGATATTCCAGGTAGGATTCATTTGACTAAAAGAAGAGGTTTACAGTTTACGTATTTACATCTGAGTTAACCACATCAGGCTCCTTGTCTAACCAGCAGAGAGATGGATTCACGTTAGTTTGAAGTAAATATTTACAAGAGGTTATCTGTCTGAGCTGACTGTTTATAGGGTCACGTTTGGATGCACCTTAACTCTCTGCGTTTTCTCTATAGGGAGCCTGGACAGCTCAAACCATGCTCTTTGGCTCCACGTTGGAAATTAGATACTTTTATTAGACTTGCGCAACTACTTTGGGGAATTTACTCATGCCTTTGTGTTCTGAAAGCAGGCTGGTGTCACTCATGTTCTGTTTGGGAAGATAGAATGTGTGAAAATATTCAAGGCTGTGAAAAACTCAAATGTTACAGTTGTGCTTTGAATAGCAGACCAGAGAATCACTCTTTGGCCTGTAATGTTCAAGTAATTCTTGTCTAACAATCAGAAAAACATCGTATCATGCTGCTGAAGTGATTTCTCTTCCATCTCCTCTTTCCCTATTCCCTCCTTCCCCTGCCTACCCCCAAAATAATTCAGTTTCCAGCTGTGATTGCTCTCCAGTGTTGAAGGAGGTGAATGGAGCAAATCTATATATGTGTATGCTGTTTTCTGGTATATATGTAGGTGCGGAGGAAGATATTCTGCTGCTTCTTCAGAAAAGTCCTTGACTTTACAATTTATGCATTTCTATGTGGGAAGGCAAGAAAATATCTTTTGATGTTTTTAAACTAAGTTTTCAAAATATTATGCCATAAGATTGTTTGCAACAGAGCAGGTTATTTGGCTATGAGACCTTGTCTCTTTAACCTTGAGTTTCAAGAGAATGTAATGATTCAAAAGTATGGAGAAAATGTAAATGCAAAGAATACGAATAACTTCAAGTTTTTAATAACAGAAGTGGAACAGAGGCAGTGGCTGAGAAGGTTATACATAAAATCATAATCAAGTATAAGACTGGCTTCTTCCCATAGAGTTCAGATTCCTGTCTTCTTGCATCTCCCTCTGTCTCTGTACTGTGGTTGCACATTGCTGTAACTTTCATACTGTACAAATCCTGTAAGCTTCTCCAAGAAGGTGCCACCCCCAATTGCTTGAGCAATAAAACTGCTTAAATAATGCTGCTCTTCTAAAGAAGATTTGCATTTCTGGAGAAAGCTAATTCTGCAGTGGATTAATTATTTTTTGAATTGCTGCTGAGAGGAAAAGAACCTGCAGAGAGACAGCTGAGTTATGAATTTCTCATCTGAGGTTACTTGAGGTCTCAATGTTCATTCCATGCAACTCGATGGATCAATATTTACTTAATTGAGCATATGCTAAGCTGAGTTAGTATGATTTTACTAAAATGCCAATGCATTAATAAGCAAAATAACCAAATTCAGGTTAAAATTTAAATATAATCCATAAATCAGCAGTTTCAGTTAATCGAACACCATACAAATGCAGCAAACAATTGACTCGACCTCTGAACCACTGAGATCGAAGTGTGCAGATCTTGTCTTGGGTAATTGCAGGTAGATTTCTTTCAGTATCTAGGCATGGTGTCGTGGCTGGTTTATGTCAGTAAATAACTGTACTACTTTCAAAAGTGTTTGGCTCACTTTCCTCCACTTCTGAAATCATGGTGGGTATAGGATATAGCCAAAGAACAGAATCATAGAATGGTTTAGGTTGGAAGGGACCTTTAAAGCTCAACCAGTTCAACACTCCTGCAATAAGCAGGGATACCTTCCACTATAGCAGGTTGCTCAGAGCCCCATTCAATCTGACCTTGGCTGTTTCCAGGGATAGGGCATCTACCATCTCTCCGGGCAACCTGTTCCAGGGCCTCATTACCCTTATTGTAAAAATTTTCTAAATCTACCCTCTTTTATAGAATCATAGAATATGCTGAGTTGAATCCAACTCCTTGAACCCTTCAAATTTAAGACATTCAGGTTTAAATGTGAGTACTGAGACAGAAACACTTAAGTTTGAAAAATGTTCAGATTTGCAATTGATCCAGATCCAAAATTTAGTTTAAAAGCATTACCCCTTGTCCTATTGCTACATGCCCTTGTAAAAAGCCTGTCCCCTTCTTTCTTATAGGCCCCTTTTGAGTACTGAAAAGCTGCTCTAAGGTCTCCCAGGAGCCTTCTTTCTGCAGCCTGAACAACTCCAACTCTCTCAGCCTGTCTTCATAGAAGAGATGCTCCAGTCCTCTGCTCTTCTTCATGTTCTTATCATCACAGCCCTGCACTTTCTGCACTAGCCTTCAAGAAATGATTAGTTTCTGCACACATAATCCACTGAAACAGCTTTCAAACAAAACTGCTTTTGAATCAATGGCTGCATTGACTTTTCAAACACCGAATTTACCTTTAGAAAATTGCGAAATTCCATGACATTCCTGTACTTTTAATTTAGTGCCTTCAACAAGTGGAAAGTACTTCACCACAGACTATAAGAGAGTCAGGATGCTCTGCCTTGATGAGCTTCTGGTTGTTCAAGTGGTCTCTTTGATAACTCAAGTCTTTCATCTCATCTTTCTTCGCCAGGCTTCCACAGGCAGGGAAATATTGAGGCTTTGTAAGTCTGTGAGGAAGAGGGAGAAAGCTACTTTTCTTCTGCAGGATGTTTGTTTCTTCTTTGAGGGCCAATGTCTATTTTTGTAAAGTAGTGATACTCCTGTGCAAATGGTGTTAGAAATATAACTTTTCACTTCAATGCTGTAGTATACCAACTCACCTTCTTAACCTTCAAAAATGGGCTTAGAGTGCTCTTACCTTGCAACACTTCTTTTCAGCATGAGCTCTATTCGTGGCAGACTGCCTTATCTCAGGGTTGTAAATTATGTTCGGTGCTCTCTCTTCATGCCTTTGCAAGCAACCTGTCCCAGTCCTTGACCTCAGTTTCAAGACAGCATTTTAACTTGGGGGCAGCTGATACAGTCAGCTTCAGTCTTCCTAACTGCTTTCAGACTGCTTACAACTGGATTGCCTGGGGAAGCTTGGACAGGAAAACCACCCGTGCTGATTTGGACTGGGGTAGAGTTGATTTTCTTCACAGTGGCTGGTATGGGGCTGTGCTTTGGTGTTGTGCTGAACACAGGGTTGATATATAGAGATGTTTTTGTTACTGCTGAGCAGTGCTTACACAGAACCAAGGCCTTTTTTCCTTCTTGTATTGCCACACAGGTGAGGAGAGTGGGGATGCATGGGAGAATGGGAGGAGACACAGCCAGAATAGCTGACCCCAACTGACCGAAGGGATATTCCATTCCGTGTGCCATCATGCTCAGTATATAAAACTGGGGCAAGAAGGAGGAATGGAGAGATGTTTGGAGTGATGGCATTTGTCTTCCCAAGTCACCATTTATGCATTTACACCCTGCTTTCCTGGGGATGGTTGAACACTTACCTGTCCATGGGAAGGGGTGAATGAATTCCTTGTTTTGCTTTGCTTATGTGTGTGGTTTTGCTTTACCTGTTAAACTGTTTTTATCTCAACCCATGAATTTTCTTACTTTTGCCCTTTCAATTCTCTCCCTGATCTTGCTGGTGGGGAAGTGAGCAAGTGGATGTATGGTACTTGAGCAAGTGGATGTATGGTACTTGGTTGCTGACTGGGGTTAAAACCATGATACTATCCTAAAACTGTAAAAAATACTGTTTGTAAGGAAATTCTCTGCTCCAGCCTTCTGGTTGAAACAGGGCTGTGGCTGCAGCATATTAGATCAATCACGTTTATGTTTAAGAAGTCTTGAAAATCTCCAAAATCATAGATTCCAGCTGTCCCATGAATAACCTGTTTCTGTGTTGCACTACCTTCTTGGTGAATATATCTTTTTCTAATATCCACCTTAAGCCTCCCAAGCTGCAACTCAAGTCCATCACCAGCTTCTGCAAAGATGAGTGAGGCCCATCAGCTTTTAGCTGCAATTTACACAGCTGTACACTGATGCTAGATCACCTCTTTGCAAGACCAGCTCCTCTGATCACCTTTTCACAAGACTGAAGTCTAGCTCCTCACATACATTCCGAGTCCCAAACTATCTTAGCTGTTCTCTGCTGGACCCTTTCCAGTTTCTCCATGGTCCTATTTAATTCAAGGACCCATATTTGCACATTGATGGGGATTCATCAATAATACTGAGTGAAGGAAGCTAAGAACTTCCCTCAGACTGCTCGCCATCATCTTAATGTGGCACAGTCCATAATCTGCTTTATTTACAACAGCACCACACTGTCAGCTTGTATTCAGCCTGCCATTCCCTACTGTCTCCCCATTCTCTTCAGCAGGACTGCTGTTCATGCAGTCAGTTTCAATGCTGATTCAGTATTTTGCACTTCTTATTGAACTTCATGTCTCTGTTCTCCCTAATGATTAGTTCAGTGTTGAGTTGCTAGACATTTGTCACAGTCAGCAAAAATCTGCTTTTATAAAAATATCTGACGACTTGCTGAACACATTCACTTTATTATGCCCTCTTTTATGACATGCATACAAGCATCTTCAGCTTTCTGGACTTCTAGCAATAAAGCTTTTGAGGTGCTAATAGAAGTTCATGACTTGTCCTATTGGCTTGCACCTAAGACACCCTGGACAACCCTACTTCTATATTCTGCCAGAATAAATCCTGTGTACAATCACATCACTATTTGTCTTGAGCTAGTTCAAATCTGTGTTCCTGAATGGGGAGTCTCTTCCCTAGTTTATTTTATTCACTTGAAACACAATGTTCCTGTTCATTTCAAACACCAATAGCCTAAACAGAAAAAACTGTGATGTACTGCACCTGTACTGATACATTTCCAAAGAACCAACTAAACAGCTCCCTATTGACCCTTGTAGACAGCAGCAGTTTTCTGACGGTTATCAAAGACTTTCTGTCCTTTGTTCAAAGTGTGTCTTCATGCAACAACTGCATTTTAAGCCCCATCTGCTACTTGGTTGGTTGTGTCTGTAGGGGCCACAGAAGTGGCTCCCTGTAACAATTTAGGAATATCTTCTCTGTTCTGTTTAGCAGATGGTCATATAAGTGTCAGAAGTTTTCTTAAAGTAATGTCACATAAACCATTCAGTTCATATAGTGAACTGTTATAAAAGTTTTCATTTAGTAGAGATGCACAGACCCTGCTCTTCAGAAGTCCAGCAATGATGCAAAGATTCTGGTTTGTAAAAACAATTGTGACTGTAAATACATTATCAAACTCTGATTGTCACTATTTAATGAATTGCAACTATTTAGCACAGGCATAAACAGAAAACAGGTGTTCTCTGCTGCTCAGACTTCATTTCCCACTTTCCTGATTTCTGTTTTATTTGCTTAATGGTTGTTATAATGGCTGCCACCAACCGCTGCCACTTCAGTGTGCTAACCGTGACTCACAGAAGTGCCTCATAAATTACATCAATGGGAAAGCAGATGAGCACATGAAGAGGAGGTGCAAAACTCATTAGTCATGCAGTCTCCTTTTCTAGGGACTAAATTGCCTGACAGAAAAGCATTGTGAGTGCCTAGTGCATCTGTCAAGTCCACCAGATGCCAATCTTACTCTTGCAGTTTTAGTGAAAGCTATGAATCGATATGCATTATTCAGTATTGTAAAACAGGACCTTAATTAAGCAGCCAACTAAAGCAGAAGGAAAAAGGTAATCACCCAATACACAGTGAGTTTATTCAAAGGGAATAACATAGATTTTGCGACTGAAGCAATATCTAGATCATAGTCCCTTTATTTCTTTCTCATACATTATCTTGCATAGTGATTCAGCTGAGGACAGGTATTTAGAACAACAGAGTGAAATGAAGAATCTGTGAGCTAGACATTGATTTTGATCAATCTGCATGAAATAAAGTGCATCAGTGTACTAGATCAAAATCAGAAAAGTACACAGCATTGCACCCTCTCTGTATTGTTAGGGATGAGCCAGCATCTTCATTATAATCTGTGTGATTTCAGGGATTTATAGCATACCTAAGGCTGAAACTGTATAAGACTTTCATAGGGCTTTCCAGGATTTTTTCCTTCATTTATTTTCACAGAAGGGATCCTAGTACATTTACACAGGAGTACAGCACATGAAACAAAAAGTACATTTTTTTATCTTAGCAGCTGCAAAGATGTTTTCTGTGTGAAAGACCCAGACAGCAGAAAGGACTGCAATCTGCTACAACCATTCTCATAAACTGATCTGTTGGTCAGATCAGGCTACCATTTAGCAAACAAGTAAAAATGAAACTTGAAGTCTTTACCAACACTGTCAACAGTAGCAGGTGTCAAAGTGAATCTACACTATCGCTTAGCCAGGAAAAAAGAACTTAGGAGACCACTTATAAGCACCTTAAGAAGTAAAATAATGACTGCGAAGGCTTTAAAGTAACAGTAGATAGGGAACAGAAAAAATGTCACAAACAGAAGAGCTGAGCCCCATAGAATCAGCCAGGTTGGAAGGGACTTCCAAGATCATCAAGTCCAACCCTTAATCCACTACTGCCGTGGTTACTAGACCATGGCACTAAGTGTCACATCCAGTCTCATCTTAAACACCTCCAGGGACAGAGAATCCACCACTTCCCTGGGCAGCCTATTCCAATGCCTGATTACCCTCTCTGTAAAGAATTTCTTCCTAATATCCAACCTAAACCTCCACTGGCAGAGCTTAAGACCATCCCCTCTTGTCTTACTGATAGTTACCTGGGAGAAGAGACCAACCCCCACCTGGCTACAACCTCCTTTCAGGGAGTTGTAGAGAGTGATGAGGTCTCCCCTGAGCCTCCTCTTCTCCAGGCTGAACAGCCCCAGCTCCCTCAGCCTCTCCTCATAGGACTTGTGCTCAAGTCCCTTGACCAGCCTTGTTGCTGTTCTCTGGACCTGCTCCAGCACTTCAATATCCTTCCTGAACAGTACTCCAGGTGTGGCCTCACCAGCGCTGAGTACAGGAGAAGAATCACTTCCTTGGACCTGTTGGCCACACTGTTCCTGATCCAGGCCAGGATGCCATTGGCCTTCTTGGCCACCTGGGCACACTGCTGGCTCATGTTCAGCTTCTTGTCAATCCAAACTCCCAGGTCCCTTTCTGCCTGGCTGCTCTCCAGCCACTCTGTCCCCAGCCTGTAGCGCTGCAGGGGGTTGTTGTGGCCGAAGTGGAGGACCCGGCACTTGGCCTTGTTGAACCTCATCCCGTTGGAATCAACCCAACTCTCCAGCCTGTCCAGGTCCCTCTGCAGAGACCTCCTGCCTTCCAGCTGATCAACACTCCCCCCCGACTTAGTGTCATCTGCAAATTTTTTGATGGTGGACTCAATCCCCTCATCTAAATCATCAACAAAGATACTAGATAGAACTGGGCCCAACACTGATCCCTGGAGGACACCACTAGTGACCGGCCACCAACTGGATGCAGCACCATTCACCACCACTCTCTAGGCCCGGCCCTCCAGCCAGTTCCTAACCCAGCACAGAGTGCCCCTGTCCAAGCCGCAGGCTGCCAGCTTTTTCAGGAGTATGCTGTGGGAGATGGTGTCAAAGGCTTTGCTGAAGTCCGGATAGACACATCCACAGCCTTCCTCTCATCCACCAGCCATGAGCAGGTGTGAGACAGGGGTCTGTCTCTTCTGAAGCTAGCTCTCTAAACAGAGTGCAGTGCAGGTTTTTGATCCCTGGAAAAGAGTAAAAAATATGACATTTTTCTATATGAGGATGTATTGAGTCAGAATCATGTCTAATATGTCCAAATGCTCTTATAGCCTAATACAAACTGGCTTCTCCTTCTCCCAGCACTTGTCTGCATGCAGGACAAACACAAATATAAACCAGCCAAATCAGGTGGCAGCAGCAGGTCCCTACAGCAGCTTCAAGAGTTCTCTGGTTCCAATTTATCCAGATATCTGACCCTGTTTTGTAGCTGACAAATTTGTCTTGTTTACAGCTAACAGAGATAGTCAGTATTTCTTGGCATTACAGCCGGTATACCCAAAAGGACAAAGCCATTTGAGTCCACTTTTAAGTATGTGTTGTTCATGTGAAACTCTAACAAGGTCTAATGGACTGCAGCACTTAGGCAGAAGAAGAAAAAAGGGACATAATCAATAAATAGTGTTTGCTTCTTGGTATCTTTTGACTCTCCACAGTCTTCACTTTACTTTGTTTTTGTCTGTTGTGCACTAATACACTCTTAAATTTGTTTCTGTAGCTCAAGAACAAATGTGCATAGAAACTTTTGTAGGTCAAGATGCCCCTGTATAAACCAGCCTTCTCTTACATTCATTCCAATTTTTTTTTCCAATGAGGATAGCAATTTATCTCAAAAAATCTGTCATGATGCTACTTCTCAGTGTAAGAAATGTCATATAAAAAAATTCAGCAGCTGAACTGCACACATGTGATTGTACCATTAGGAACTCTCAAGAGAAATGCACCAATGAAACAGACCATTGCACAAGGTAATCTTACTATCACAATAATGATGATAATAAGGAAAATACTGTTAATGAGAAGTGTGGAGTTCCTTATTAATACTCAGCAAAGAAAATGCATATTCTACATACTTTATGAGACTGCATTTGCCAAATTGATAAATTGACTACTTTGTATGCCACAACAATTAATAATATACAGATTTACAACTGCCATATTTAGGAGCTAAAAATGTAAACTAAACTTAGCTTCCAGCTAAAATGCTTTCTTGGTAGGTGGGGTGTATTGCTGTGAAAATGTTCACATTATATGTTGTTTACAGCCTTTATATGAAAAATACTCTTCCTTGTGGTAACTGAAGCTTGTAAGGAATTTTCAATGACTAAGGCACGCTGAAGAAGGAGCATTGCTGTGAATGGATAAATCCCTGCCTTCAAAACATTAAACAATATGAAAGCTTGATGAGTACACACCAGTACACTGCCAGTCATGGTGAGGAGCGGATAAGACCCTGCCTGTGTTGCAGGCTACAAATAAGTACTATTGCAGCCCCCCTCTTGTGCTTTATTGAGCACTGTCCCTCTGAGGCTGAAGCCTGGAAGCAACTGGCCAGCCCTTTCCCTTAAGGCATTTGTTAGGTGTAAAAATCATCTCCTCTGAGTAATTTTATCAAGAGACTGTGTCCAGTTTCGCCACTCTGCTACTATTTATGTTGCCTTTAAGAGGTAAGAATAAGAGAAGGATCTTGTTTCTTTCTTCAAGTACTCCAAGTGAAGGTTTAGAAAAATGAAGACAGATGCTTCTTAGGGATAAAAATTACAGGGTGAGAGGAAATGGACACACATTTTGAAGTGTGAAATTCTAATTAATTATTAGGGGACAAAAATGACAATTAATGAGACTGCTGAGAGAATTCATTAAATTTCAAGTTTCAGAATTATTTAAAACTTAACTGGTCAATGCCCTGAATAATGGGATTTAAGTTGATTCTTCTTTGAGGCAGAGTTTGGGCCAGATCATCCTTATTGGTCCCTTTCAACCTATAAAATTCTATAATCCTACGATCCTGCCGATGCCTGCAGAAAAAATAAAATCCTTTCTCACCTCAGCATGGACAAACTATTTAGAATCAATTTTTTAAAAATAGTAGGTTAAATTCTCCAGTGATATGGCTGCATCAGTGAATGGAATTGTATTGAATGTTCCTGAATTCTCTGTAAATCAAGTATCAGTTTTAAAAGCAGATAAATATTATGTTGGAAGAATATCTGTCTAGAACAGTATGACATGCCACAGTTCCTTGTTTAAGCCCTAGATGTATTTACTGGATTTTTTGGCCAATCAAGGTTTAAATGTATTGGAAAGTTGTGTTTAACCTCCTTTTGAATATAATTTCTTATGTTGTTGCAGTAAGTCTGGATTGCAATATCTCAGAAAATGCCTTTAGAATTCAGGATGCATGAAAATCTAATCTTCAACTCAGCCTGAAGCTCTGAAACAATAATATGCACATTTTTATCTCCATTGTTCCTCCAATAATTTGTAGTGAATGTAATTGGACTGAGTCTCTCATACTAATATGAACAGATGTTTTGACTTGTAATATATTGTTCCATATTAGATGCTATTTTTATTACCATTGAAATGTGCCTTTATTGCACATCTCCTTCCTATGAACTATTAAATGATTTAGAAGTCTAGGAGCAGTCTCTAACAGATAAAACAGATACAGATGGGAAACAGAAAAATTTTGTATCATCAGTCAGAGAGAAAAGCCATAACTTTATGAATGAAGTATTTTACACTGGGGAGTGAAGATATCGATTCAACATTTCTTGGCCTTTCCTATTGCAAAATTAACAGCATTAATTATTATGAGATTAAACAGCCAAACCAACAAAGGTCATTACCGTCCACTGGGTATTTCCCATGAATGATTTTTGTCTTGACAAAAAATCCATTGTCTATCATAGAAGCTTAAGTGAAAAGAACCAGACAAACAGTCATTTAAATATTTTAATAAGACTTGAACACATACCTAAATAAATTCAATATTTCTTGTATCAAGGAGAGGAATATCTTAGTCTGTTTTAGAAGGTCTTGGCAAAAGACATGTGGAAAGAAGTAACTTCAGACTCTTCCTTCTACAGTTATGTGTAGATTTACCTAAAGCAGACAGGATTTGGTACCTGATCCCCACTAGATAATGTCATAATTGCTATTCATCTCAGTGTAATTAATGCTTCTACTTGACAGGTCCACAGAGGCATTCTACAGGCATTCCATATCAGGTAAAATGAGAACTCTGATGCAGACATATCACAGAATCACAGAATAGAATGTGCTGAGTTGCAAGGGATCCATCAGGATCGCTGAGTCCAACTCCTGGCCCTGCACAGGACTACCCAAGAATCACACCTCGTGCTTGAGAGCATTGTCCAAATGTAGATTCTTCCCAAAGCAACACTGCCTCAGTGCTCAGCTGAACGCACTCCTTAGCTGTCCATAGCACTGCCGAGAACCAATGCACTCTTCATGTCTATGAAGAGCACCACTGTACATCATTCCAGGGCATTGAGCAAGTTATGCCTTGAAATGCACTGCAAGAGAAGGGATTTACTGGCACACAGTGAGCTCTTGCCGGAGGGAAATCATAAAACCATTATTAGATTTTTCATAGGGAAACCCTTTAGGTATTGTTTTCAGGGAGAAAAGAAATTCAATTTAATGACTGAAATCACTTGTCCAATACATGTAGTACAGTAGAACTAGGTAAAGGTTTATCTCCTGCTGCGGCAGCTCAGTGAATCGGAACAGTCAATCTCCCTGCTCTCCATTGTCGTACCTACATCCCCAAAGGCATCACAACAAATTGACATGGAAGAGATTGGGGCAATTTGGGAGGAGATGGAGAGGGCTAGAAGAACAGTTGTTTGGGCAAGGTACCAGAACCACTGTAAGCAAGACAATGAATGGTGCTGATCCTGAAAAAGCACCATGAGTTGCATGTAGAGGGCCACCACCAGAGCTCAGGACAGGTAAAATGTCTACCAAGAATGATGGACCCTCTGCTTCTTCTCATTTTACCTGCAATCTGGAAAACTAGTAGTACTTCTTGTTTCAGAAGCAGGTTAATCACAAATATGTCACAAGTATGTGATTCATATGGTTATTTTGAAAACGTACTAACTAGAGTTTGGTCAATGCTTTGAATCTGTGCAGTCAACAATTTCTCTTTGATCCATTAATACTACAATTTAGTGGGAACAAGGAAGAAACATCTTGAGTAACGTTGCCTGAGAGCTGGCAGAAGCACTCATTGGTATCTATGAACAGATGGCAAGCTCAATAAATGATATTAAAGCCAATTCAAGAGAATGCAAGATTTTTAGGATGAGGATGTTACGCTCTCCTGTCCCTTTTCCAGCTTTACTTTTTTGACTCTATCTTCCTTCCTTTGCTTTCATTTTCTTTCCCTCATGCTAATTTCATTTGTTTAGTTGTTATATTTTTCTCTCCTCAGGCTCTTTTTCTTTTGCATTTTTTTCCTTTTGGAGACAGGGGGAGGATGGAACTTGTTATAAATAAGGGAAAGACACAATAAGGATGGTGGCAGATAGCACATGCTTAGAGAATACTCTTATCTGTCCTCAAATGAGAATTGCCTATTTAAAAAAAATTTTTAGAATGCTATCTGACTGATTGGTGAATAAAAATTATAGTGAGGCACTATGGCTGTTCACAAACAACTACTATTCACATTTTGGCACACCAGGAGTCTTTCCAAGTTGCCCCTGCAGATGTTTATTTTCTCTTGACCTGCATCAGAAGTGATGCTAAGGAAGTGAACTCCTTAGCATACTAAAGAAAATGGAGTTGTTTTAGATGTTCTGCCTCTCTTCTGTTACAGTGCCAGTTGCAGTGCACCCTCATGAACTGAACCTATAAATTGCTCTTAATGATTTTGTTGCTGCATGCCATTTTTGGGTCTGTTGTGCTTCATATACTTAAGGGTGCAGTTTTATCTGCACCCTTATAAAATGCTCAGAGCAACAGAGTCTAGTCACGTAAGCTTTAATTTCTAAACTGGTCTGTAGTAACATAAACTTTTGGTTTAGGCTCTCAAGACTGCAACTGATACCCTGTCACATATAAGATCTTTGGTAGGACCTTTTCTTGGTTATACTGACAAGCTATGAGCAAAATCTGGTTGGAGGGGACTCAGTAAACAGTGTGATGCTAAGTACAAAAGGAGAAACAGAAATACTGCCAACTCCTGTAAGTTCTGTATGGGTCACAGACATTTTGGATGGAGCTGATACCAGTTCTTTGTGGAAAAAAATCAGTCTTTCATAGAGGTCAGCCCTGATATGCAGTTTTCTCTTAGCAGAGCTTTCCTTCTCCCCTGAGTGGGGAACAGTCACACTTTTGCTTGTGAAAAGGAAGGTAATCAGGGATACAACAGTCTGATCTCAGGATACTACTGGGCTTTAGAACCAGTTTCTTTCTAGAAAACTTTTTGTCTAAGAAAGCATTTCACTGCCTATTATTTTACTCAGACCAACTCAGCTATCTTATTTTAAGGCATATTTCCAAATATTTATGAAAGAGAGGAAGGCTTGACCGAATGGAAAATGAGACCTAACGAAAAAGTATAGGAATCTTTCAAAGCTGTTTAACAACCATGGTTTGCAATACATAGTAATACTACAGTAAGTAAAACTGGTAAAGTGGTAGTCTCTTGATTCCTATATACACACATTGATTCTAATAGTGAATATATTATAAAGAAATACAAATTACAAATATTTATATACTTTCCCAAATTAAAAAAAAAGAAAAAATACATTTGAATTGCATCTTATGTTCCTACAATTTGTTTCTCAGTGTGAGTCTGTGTTGTCAGCTACCAAAATGCCCTTCTAACAGTCTGGAAAGGAAAAGCTGTTTTTTCATTTACATGATTGGAAAGTTATTCTGAACTGGAGGCCTGAAGGAGGAAGCCATTGTGCAGTCTTCCCCTACCTAAGGAGATGGCATGGAGCATGGAACTAGGCTCCTCTTAGAGTGCCCACAGGCAGATTATCAGTCACAAATTGCAACAGGAAGCATTTGGGTTGGATGTAGGGAAGAAAATCTTCAAAGGGAGTCCAGCTTAGCCTGTGATGAGATTGTCCAGGAAAGTAACACTGTCTTCATCCTTAGATGTATTCTAAACTCACTAGCAGAAGGTGAACAACCCAATGGACTTGATGATCTCGGAGGTCTTTTCCAACCCGGTTGATTCTATGATTCTATGATTTAGCTTTGAAGTTACCTCTGCTTAGAGGTCCCTCCCCATCGAAACTTTTGCAACTCTATTTAATACAACAAGAAGAAGAGAGGGTTAAATTGGGTTTGCCCAGTTATCCTTGTCTTTTAGCAATACAAAGTCTGAAAGAAACTAGAGAATGACAATAGATTGGAAAGCAGGCAGCATGATTTGCCAAGTTTAGTTTAGCACATGAAGAGGAACAACATCTCACATCAGGAAAAGAATAGGCACTCCAAATGATTGTTAAGCAACACAATACTCTATGTGCTATGTTGTTTGGCTGTTCTTGTTACCAAGTATTGACATCCTGGAGAGATTTGAAAGCAAAAAAGTCAAAATGATCTCAACTCTGAGAAGATACATGACAAAATAAAGCAATAACAGCCTATATCTTTTATTTAAAAGCCATGACTTTATTCTGGGAATAGTTGAAACACATTAACACAAAACAAAAGAGAAACATTAACAAGGATAAAGAAGATGAAATCACAACAAAAGAAGATAAATTTAGATTTCAGTGCAGAAAACCTTTCTAGCAGTGAGATGTAGTATTGGCTGCCATATTTTAACTCTGTCAGAATTTGAATAAGTATATAACCAGAGTTGCTTTTTTCATTGGAAGAGGCCTAGAGCCATTTAACTGCTTTCTAAAACTAGATTCAATTAGCCAAACTGATTTTTAGTGCACTCTCTTCAAACAATGAACTGCAAAATACTCAATATTCCATCTCCTTTAATAGGGGTCTGTGTGCACTCTTTTGCTTCTTCAAAAATAACAGAATTACTTTATGAAAAGAGAATGCCTGAGCTTAGTCATAGTAATATTTTTTTCTCAGAAAGCAAAATAAAAACATTTAGAATAATAAATAGAAAAAAAAGGAAATATAATCTGGAATTTCTCTGTTCATCTTTGAATACTAAAAATCATAAATAAATGATGGGTAACTGATGATAAAATCTTCTACCACATATAGAGAAGTTACTAGGAACTATTTCAAGCTGAACAACCATAAATTTGTCAGAAATATTTAGGCATATCATTAAAAAAACACCAAAAACCTCACCTGATTTTTACTTAATTTCACAATTATCTTATCTGACTTGTCTGTACCCAATAATTTTTGAAGACATGGGTAAGAGTTCATAAAGTTTTAAAGGTTGGGGGTGTGTTACATTGGGTGGGTGAAACCATACTATTTTTTTTCTCGAATCAACTTTAACTACTTTAATGTTGTTATCTCGTTGTTCATAGGAAAAAGTTTTCAACCTCTGACCAACCATCCTAAACTTACATGGGAACTGGATGTGTTCAGCATTTCCCAGGATCAAATCATACGGTGAAGTCCTTATGCTTTTCTAATTCTCTGTCTCATTACATGAACAGGTGGAAAATATTGCATGCTTTTAAGAGTTATCAATAAATCTAATCTATATTATATACTACTAAGGTTTGAATGCACGTTATACCATCAGAATAAACAAAAAAGTGCTTTTACCTTGCATACAGAATTTACTTCCTATGTATTGCTGCTGTTTTGGTCTTTCTGACTCCTCAGGAATCTTTGCTACCTTACCAGAGTGACTACATTATTCTGTCCTTCTTTTGATCTTTGAAAATGGGAAGTAAATACTCTATTAAGCTTACAAGAAAAAAAAAGGCTGAATTATTCCCTTTTTAACATGCAGACTACAAGATAAACAAACAAGGACACAATTACTGTAGAAATATGACAAGAATGTTAAGCAATGCAATCTTGGAGTATTAATGATGTTCTGTGGGCATGTGCACATATTCCTGTGTGATATGAAAAACCACAGGTGTATGTTTGAAATCTGCATTCTTGTTTCACAGAATGGAAATCCAAATTTCCACACAGGTGAAAATTCCTATTATGGATACAATCTAATTCATCTGATTAGGATACTGCTTTAGCTGTAATAGTGTTAATATCATAGGCCACTATTAAATTAACCGGAAAAGCAAGTTATATGAAAATATAAAGTAATTAATATCAACACAGTTGAGACCCAACCCCCATTGCTGAATTACCTAGATCATCTCTACTCCGTCAATTTTACCATTAATCACAGTCTGGCACATTTTTTGTTTTGTTATCTCAAGACTAGGTCCTTCTTATAATCTCATGGATTTTTATTCTGGGAATTTTTCTGCTGGTTCAGGTGCAGCATTCCTGTCTTGAATTTTAGAACAGTTTTATATCCCTGAATTGGATTCATGTTACGATTTATTGATACTCTGTGTACTAAGCTGGAAATGGTAGAGAAATAATCAATTGGTGGTATTTTTTCTATGGTTGCATTATTTTTAATTTGTCTCTTCTGTATCCTCATATTTTATTATTTCTTCTGATTTTCTCTCTGCCTTCCATCTCCTGAAGCTTTCAAAGAGGATTTATAGTAAGTTTTCATGCCTTTTAAAAGGTAACACTCATATACTGCACAGACAGGATACTTTTACACTTAACCCAGCAGTATTGATCATCTTTCTTCTTTTTCCCATCACTGAGGGATCACAGTGATCCTTGCTCTTTATTGTTTCTTTCACACCACTGTTCAGCCATGCTAGTTCCTTTCTGGCCTTTCTGAAGTTATCTCCAGTAAGTGGAATGCATTCTGGATTTCCAGTTCAATGGATGCTCAGAACACTCTCCCTGCTGCCTGAGAGGGTGGTTTATTTCATTGATAGTTTCTTTTTAAAAAATCATAGACTTAGAGAAGGGTTTAGGCTGGAAGCTCATCTTGTAGTGGCCTGCTCCTAAGTGAAGCAAACTACAAAGTTGTATCAGCCAAGGCCTTGTTCTGGGCAGTTTTAAAAACTTCCAAGGACGGTGATTCTGTCACTTCTCCAGTCAGTGTTTAAACCTGCTATTAGTAAAGATTTCTTTCCCCCTATAAAAGTGCTACTAGTTGTGGCTGTTGTCTCCTATCCTTTTGATGCACTCTGAGAAGTTCTCTTCTGTTGATGGTATCCTTCTTGCAACTGAATGAATGCAGGGGCTGTCTTTGTTGCTCCCACACTCTGGATATGTTATGATCACTCTCACAGAATGACTCTTCAACAGTAATATTCTCAATCAGGTCTTTGTGTGCTGCTCAGAGCCAGGCCAACAGATGTTGATGGTATCTAAATATTAGTTATAATCCATGTCATTTAAGTCGACTATGTGGTCTGTTGTGTTTCTGTAGGGGGCTAATGACTCTTAGGGTGCCTATGTAAATACATATTCTGACACTTTAATCCTCCCTTTAAGTAATACAAGCCTATATCTTTTATTTAAAATAGTTTCATCTCACAGAAAAAGCGGTAATTCCTTACAAGTGACCTTCACCCCCCTATTTTTGCAAATGCAAGTGTATTTATTGATGTACTGCAGGTGGTAAGAGCATCTGAAGAGAAGGACAACAGACCATATTTTAAATATCCAGAAATAAATAAGCTGGATCAATATAGTGTAACAGATTGTTTTGCTCATTAGAAGGTAAAAATAAAAAGGAAACTTGTCAATCTACCAAAAATCTAGCCTTTCAATAAGGATATAATTGGAACAAGCTGTCAAAAACAACTTTGAAATTAAATTCACAGCAGCTGGTACTCAATACATTTCATGACAGGTCATCAAAGATAAAAATTTACCTCTACATGTTACTTCTTTCATGTCTGTCAGATATTTCAAAATGTCCAGGATTTTTAAAAGAATATTAACTATTTCAAGTTAGAATAACACACAAGTTGTACCTTTATCTTAAATGGAGGCTTTTTCTTCACTGGAAAAAGCCTTCATTAAGAGGAATACTTCACTCTAACATTTTTTACTGTTAGTCACAACCCTTTCCTAACCCAGCCCTTAGAACCTTGACTAGCCCTTAGTTTTGCTGGAGCTTTATCTCTCTAGAAATAGATAATTTGCTTCCTTCGTTATAAATATTAGGCAATATTTAGCAATATTTTCTATCATGCAACAGACTGTGGATACTATTTTACATGTGAATGTTTCTTAGGAACCCAAACATACAAATCCAGAGGTATTTAGAAAGACAGAGGATAGTATTAACACTTAAATCTGATAAAGATCATTGCAATTCTGCTCTGTATCTGATTATTAAAAAAAAATCATTATTTTTCATAATACCCTCATTTTAAAGGAACAACAAATAATTGTTTCTTTTCCACTTGGAAAAGTCTCTTTTGATATTTCCTACTCCTCCAGAAGCCCCCCCCAAATAGTATAAAATGCCTCAGGTGACTGTTTTCCTCATTTGAGATAATCCACACTTTCAGACAAAATCATATTTCAAGAATGAGTACATCTGCACCGCATGGAACTATCTGTGATGATTGTAAAGCGGAGTGTGACTTCTGACAGTGACTTCAGACCACTGCTTGACATTGGAAAGCTGGAGTTAGAAAGGAAAGAAACCTTGCTCCCCATGCCTAGCTGCCATGCACCTGTTTGAAGGCTGCTAGAAAGCCAGCTGATTAGGAGGTTTTCACACACTCCACTCTTTTGTCATTGAGGTTGGGGAATGATTAAAACTTGCCAGCTACCTATTTTCTTATTCACACTCTTGTGTTCTGTACCCATCTCCACTTTGTGCTGCATCACCTTTATTGATTCCTTTCGTCATTTGCAAAAAACCACAGTGGTGGGGAGGGTGTGTTAAAAAAGTGGTTAAGGATGGGAGCTAGCAATATGGTCTGCTTAGGTCAGGGGACTGTGCTAGACCTCCAGAGGTCCCTTCTAGCAGAATTTTTTCTAGTGAAAAAGTATTTCAAAGAGCAAGCTCAGGGCAGGGCTCCAGACTAAACTTGCTGCAACCTGTCACTCATAATAGTCTGGGTGGAATTACCATTAGGGCTGGCATGATGCTGTTTTGTTTGTTTTTTTTTTTAATAAATCTTGTAAAATTCAAGTAGTTGCTCCTGTCACTGCTGCCCTGGTGTGTGTGAAAGAGAGAGAAGTAAGCGGTAGGGTTGAAAAGAAGCCATTTCAACTGCACCTCCAGCACCCTTATTCTGCAGCCATGCTAAGGCATCAAGATTCAAAAGGGAAGGTGTAATGTCGTAGAATGACTGTAGACCCTTAAGCTTTTGGTAGAATGGAAGTCTTTATAGGGAACTGGAGTCCCACCATTCAGGCTGTTTTTATGAGCATGTTAGCTAAACCATAGTGCTTTTGGAAGTTTGAGTTCAATACAGCAAATAATGTAAAGTCATGTTGTAAAGTCACCACTTGAGCTGTCTTAGCAGTATTAGTTTCACAAATAATTGATTTAATTAGCTTTTTTTAAAAAAAAATACCGAATACTCAAGAACTAAGCAAGCCTTTTGTCTTTATCTTATGTTATAAGAATAAAACTGCATTTTATGGAATCATAGATTCGTTTGGGTTGGAAAGGACCTCTAAGATCATGAAGCTGACAATTATCACAATTATCACATGATTCACCCAGCAGATAGATAACATTTTATGGAAAGGTCTGTTTCTTTTGTTTTGAACGTAAAATATACTTTTCAGAGAACAAGTGCAATATTTAATTTTGGCCAGTTTCAGTTTATTATATCTGCGTGCAACAGAATAAGATTTTCTCTGAGTTTTCCCCACAAGTCTCTTTGCAGCATTTTGCGGACTGACTTAGAATTACGAAGTTAAATACAGAGCTACGTTCTTTTGGCCTGAAATCTCTGACCTGTGAGATAAAGTGACATTGTTTGTGCTTGAGGACCAGTTCAGCTAATTGTTGATTGATGTCTGTGACACAACTGGTATGCGATTTTGTTCCCAAGGTAACTCTGCCATAAAAAGTGATTCAAAATCAATCATTTGTTTTATAGGGATACAGCAGGTGTTACGTGCTGCACATGGGGAAAATAGACATTTTTACTGAGAGGGTCATCCTTTTATTAAAATATCCTTTCATCCCCCTTTGTGACATAGAAGGCACATTTTCAGTATTATAACTAAAAGAACGTAATGTTTTCAATAGGAAGAATACTCAGGAATTTCTCCTTTGCTTAACATGAGTTCCCTGGGAATAACATGAACGTAAAAAGCTGTAATAAAACTGCAAAGAAATACCTTTTTATTTTCTCTTACCTTCAACAAAACCATGCAACCTTTCCCTGTGCCCCCCGCCCAAAAGCATTGGTTCACAGTAACAGTCAATAAACCACTTTATATTTACAACACACAGCAGAGACCAGCTCATTAAATATGAATCTTAGGCAATTAGAATTGAGTTCATCTCCCACAGAAGTCTGATGGATTTGTGTATTTACAGTCAGAGGAGCTGGACTGCATTTATAGTGCTGAGACTGTTGCTGGGGAAAGCAAAAACTCCTACACAGGCATTATATATGCCTTCTTGTTCATGAGATAACATCAGAAAAAGGAAAGTTAGAATTTGTTCCCCTCACATAGGTGAAGAAAGTCTAATTTTTCATGTGCTTGAACAAGAAACAATTTCAAACACAGACCCTAACCCAGATTATAATTTATTAGAATAAAAAAAGGAAATACAAGGGCATTGGGCTACATGTAACGCTGAAACAAGAACACAGGCTTTGAATTGTTGCTCACTTTTTGTAGCTGTACCAAACAATCCTTGATTTTCATGAGGTTTTACATGCAGGCAACCACCGCAGGATTTGGCTTATTATTTCTAAAGAAAAATATAAAATTTCAAAGGTGGCACAAAAGCTTTTTTAAGTTTGGTGAAAAATACATTTTAAAGAGCTGCACAAATAAGTACTCTCAATTATTTTCTATATATTTTCTGGGTTTGCTTTGTTTAAGAATATCACAAAAGATTTCTTCATCTATACTAAATCAGGATTTCTTAGCTAAGAGCTGTGAAGAAAATCTGTGATTGAATTTCAACAAATTGACTTTTCTTTTAAAGCTGGTTCCTGTTTAATCCAGCCACAAACCAGCATTAGCATAAATTCCTGTTAAACAAGACAAGATCCTGTCAGATTAATTTAATGCTATGGGAAATCCCTTTCAGATTTATTATCACTTTACAAGTTTAAAAATTAGTAGGATTTTTTTTGGCTGCTGTATTACATGGTAATATTTCTTACCATTTCAATAATTTCCTTGACATTATTTTTTTGTTGAAGGAATGCCTTTGTTGCTTGAAGCTTTTGTGAAAGCAGAGTGTGGTGGGTTAGCCTTGGCCTGCAGCCAAACTCCCACCCAGCCACTCGCTCCCCCCACAGTGAAGGGGGGCAGGGGAGAAATGGGAAGAACAGGAATGAGAAAGCTTGTGGGTGGAGAAGTAGACAGGGACATCACTTACTAACTACCTTCATGGGCAGACTAGACTTGATTTCTGGAAAATTAGTTTAATTTCTGGCCAGTTAAAATACACATATAATTACTGATTTTGTAAAGGGTGACAACAGGACAACCATTAAAACAACACCTTTTATCTCCCCTTTCCCAGGCTCAGCTTCACTCCTCTAATCTTGGCTCCTCTCACCAGAGTGGGACAAGGAGATGGGGAATAGGGACTTGTCATCAGTCCAAAACAGCTCTTCTCTGCTTGTCCTTTCTCATTGTCCTGTCCTCCTTTTGTCACCTAGGTCCTTCCCAGGCCACAGGCCTTCACAAACTGGTCAAGCATGAGTCGTTCCTGCAGGCTCCAGTCCTTCAGGATAAGCCTGCTCCTATATTGGTCCTTCATGGTCCCCAGCTCCTTCAGGATCTGTCCACTTGTGGCATGGGATCCTCCGTGGGCTACAGTGGGGATATCTGCTCCACTGTGGTTTAGCTGTTTCCTATGTATCAACTCTAAGCAATGGTATGGCAGAATAAGTGTATGCATTTATCTATGATTGGGTATATGAAGTATTACTAATCAGTAATATTAATTATCAGTAGTAAAAATTAGGTTATTGTTAAAGTGAATTGGTGTGTGCATATAAAATTACATTGGATTTGTAGTAAAAATCTCTCTGTAGTTATGTAAGACTCTCACGCATTTCTATTATTCTGTTGACACAAGGACTATAATTTTTTGTGAAAGTCCTAGCCATTTGAAAAAAAACTACCTTGAACCAAAAGATTAAAGCAGCTACCTTCTCATTCATTTGAGATACATTTGTGTATTCAATTTTTTTTTTTCAATTTCAATCTTGCTTTAGTCACTTAGAAGCTGTCTTTTGTTAATATTAAATAATTGTTTTCTAGGCTTTTTTGGTAACGGTGTATGTATGATCCTGACTACATTTTGGTTATGCTGCAGAGATCTAAAGATGGATAAGATGGATTGCATCTGTCTTTTGAACTATTAGAACATGAAGTATAGGCAAATCAAAGAGACAGATGAAGTAAAATTCAGTAAAGAAATGTATTTCTGTGATATGTCAACAGCCTCAATAGAAAACCTAAGCACTTTTTTAAAGTGACAAAAGTAAATGTTGACTGGCTTTTGCACTCTTGCCCTTACAGGGCTCATAATGTCAAGAGTAAACCTCTGATTCTGCAAAACCACTGTGTGAATTAGGTGTGTCAGATCAGAACTTCAAAATTTATTCTTTCAAAACAACCACTTCAGTACAGTCTGGATGAAACCCATCAGGCTGCACACATTATGGATGGCTCATGTATAGCACCTTATGTAGAGGTGTTATTACATAAATGGGGCCTGGCTGCAATGGAACTCCAATTCACTGACTTTTATGGCAGTGGAAGTTAAAGCCTATTATCAATGCATTTCTTCCCACAAAGCAGGCTAAATTGTAAAAATAACGAATAGGCAATTTTCAGTGCATTTTTATAGGTCTTTATTTCCTTCTTCTCTAAGAGGAGAATATTTGGCTAGAACTTAGAAGTTCTAGAATGTATCGATTTCTGAATGTTGAATTTTTATAGAAGAAACAATTCTAGCTGTACAGAAGCATTGATACTGGCATTATGCTCTCCTCAGAATCCCTGGTATAAGGGACAAATTTTCTCAATATGTCGCTCGCAAGAGATGTCAATCCCTTCACTCTCTTGATGGTTTTAAATGTCTTACTTTTATTTTGGTCTGCCTTTTGTATCACCGAATATGGGTCATTACCTGTAGGTCCTATTATTAATTTCCACTGGTTTTCTACATTCAATTTTTTCATCTCATACTTATTTGCTGTCTTTTTTATTTTTAGTAAATCTCACCTGTCCTGACTTTGCATGGCAAGTGCCAGCAGTTCCAGTGATTTCTTAATTGTTTCTTCCCTCTGCCTCTGCCTTTCTTTACTGATGTTCTTTACAGGATGCATATTTATATTTTAAAAATGTATTTTAAAATATGTTTTCATATTATCAGAGAAAATATTATGTTCTCAAATATTTATTAATAAAGAAATCTATTTTCATTTCTTTCTAGAACAGAACCACAAAGTTAAAGCCTTCTATTAGGCATAGTGATAAATTAACACTACATGTTTCAGACATCATATGTTACGTAATAGTTACTATAATAGTATTATTCCTCTAAATAAGACAACAGCCTTGAGCAATTGCTGCTCATGGGCAAGTAATTTGAGCCTTAGTGTTTTTTGGTTTGCTTTTTTTTTTTCTTTCATTAATAAAAAGTATTTCTTTCTACAAAGGTAATGAAAACTGAAATGTGGGCAATTTTCTGTGGTACGCTAAGTAAAGATTGTTGACCAGATATGCAAATGGTCATGGATGGCTAAAGAAAGTAGGAATAACACCAAAAAATGAGTGTCTGTCTGATGAGCTATGTGGAAATTAAAATGCCATCACCCTATGCATTGTCAATTGCATTATTTTGATCAAGCCATCACTACACCAGTAGATTGAAAAAGAAATTACAGTATCTTCAATTAAATTGAATTTTCATATATGCCTACTGAAAAGACTGCTCCTTTTTTTCTTCTCTTCTTTTAGCGCTTCTGACATCCTGGCTCCAAACCAAACATCTGATTTCTTGTTTGGGCCTTCATTTTACATTGTCTCTTTCTCTGCTCTCTCCTTGTCTTTGTTTAACAAAAAGAAGCCAAGCAAATCAATGCATTGATTTTCTGCAAAAGACTGAGTTTCTACCTGATGTTTCAGATGCCTTTGATCTGAGAACTGTAGCGCTTAATATTTTTTCTTTACTTTTTCATGTAAATAAATCATATCAGTCTCTGGTGGTCTTAGCTGTATGCCAAAGTAAGCATACCCTTATCTGACCAGAGGATAAGGTTATATAAGGTCACAAGAATATCACCTGAGCTATCAACCTCAGCACTCGTGGATGCATCCCATGAGGTCACATGGACTTGTATCTGTCCAGTTTCTTTAAACGTTCCCTGACTTAATAACTCAAATGATGGTGAATTCTTCCTCGATCTAGACTGTCCCACTGCTCTAAGGAGCCTGGTGCTCTCCTGAAGGCTGGTCTTCCTGGTAAATCTGAGGCAAGATGCATTGAGCACTTCCTTCTTTTCTGCATCCTCTGACTTAGCCCATGCAGTACTGAGCCCTGTCTTCTTGTGTTACCTGGGGCTTTGGCTTTCCCAGCCCCACCCTTGTGGGCTCAGACTGTGTTTTTGTGTTCTTCCTGCACGACATCTCCCTGCTTCCACCTCTTGCACACTATTTTTTCAGATCTGACTTTAGTTAGGAACTCCTGGTGCTACATTCCTATTCTAGTCGGAAGCTCCACAAAAGCTGCTGGCTACTTTTGCTTGAATTTCTGCATGTCAGGATAAACTACTCGAGCTTGAAGCCAAGGGTCATTATCTGACAATTTGTCTTGTTTTCTCCTCTCACGATCCTGAACTCCACCATCTCATGGTTATGGCAAATCCACAAGAAGACTGTGGAGCTTTCAAAAACCTGGCAGGCTTAGGCTACTCCTCCTGTGGAAGAGAAAGACTTAAATGCTGGTAGAAATGGCCCACATGCAAGAGAGGGCCTAACATGTTTTGCAATTATTGTAAAATCGTGGTTTTACTTCTTTGTCAGTCTCGAGATGCTATTGCTCTTGGGGCACATTAAATTGATATTATCTTCAAGAAGATTACAGCAAGTTATCTTTATTGCAGACAAGTGTTCTGGCTGCATAATTAGAACCAGCAGCTAATTTTCATTTATGTAATTGCTATAAGATGTGCTTATATTTTGATTTTTATTATGCTGATATTGCTAATAAGAGCTACAGTTTTCACTCTCCCTTATTTGTGTTTCTTTGACCAGAATTCAGAGTTCAACTTTAAGACTTATTATTATTCCATTAAGAATGTCATGCCTCACAATATACAATGCCCGGTTCTATTACAAAATCATTGTGCCAAATCCAATTAGCAAAGATTTTTTGATGAATTAACCTTGTCAGGGCAGAATATACACTGCACCTGCTGTTTTGCTTTAGAGCCAGACTTCAGCCCTCCTACAGTTAAGTACTTGGTTGTTTTGCTGATCCCTTTCAGCTCACTTTTTCCTCCTTGTCTTCAGACGTCACTACCTCCAGATGTCCAAGATTTTTCTGCCTCATTTATATGTATGATTTCCCTCTTCAGTTCATTCTTTCATCATTCTCAGTACTCTCTTGTTGCAGAACTCTGCAGCAGATGTTTGATTTTTTTGCTTGTACCTTGCCTTATCTCCAAGGAGCCTTGCAAATGCTGCTACTCCAGACAGGAAAGCAAGGCTGATCACTGGAGCCCATGAATGGCCAAACGAGAAGGTTATTGAACAATCTATCTGAGGAGAAAGCATGAAAAAAATTCATTTATGTGCTTAAGGTAATCTGACCCCCAGGGTAGCATGAACCTCCATTTTGGTGAGCTGAAAAGTGGCATTCTGGTATGGTGGGAATTTGCATTCCCTCCACTTGTAGCAGTTCCCTGTGAAGAAAAAACAGGAGAGGGAAAGAGTTTGCCTTTTTTCCTCTCTCTCCCTGCCTGGAGGGACACAGTGTGACAAGAGTGAGTACAGACCATGAGGCAGTGCCAGGGTAAATTTAAGAAGTCCGTAAGAGGCTTCAGGCAGACTAGAGACCTGAATGGCTGGTCTGGTGTAACCGGTCATGGCTGACCCCATTCTACTAATCTCACCAGATATTTGGTTGTGACATTGTACCCTGCCTCTGGGTACTAAGGGCCTACAACACTTCCTATCCTCCTCAGCTGCCATGGTCCTTGGTCAGAATCCTGGCCTGCAGCATCACAGGCTGCCTCTTTTGAGGCCATTCCTGGGTGGTCTGCATTTGATGCCAGATTAGTCAGAGATTTCCTGCTCCACCACCATGACCAGTAGCACCTGCCTGGAGAACAGAGGCAGATATGAGAAGTATCAGGGAGGGAAGAGGAGAAAACTTGGACTTGGTGCTGGGATCAGATCCTTCATGGTACTGGGCAGCAAACACAGAGGTCTGCAGTGTGAGCCATCTGTCATCCTTTTAGCTGACAGCCTGCCATGAAAACAAACCAAAGAATCAGTCACTGGAGAGCAGACTTGCAAGGCCAGCATCCCTGTCAGATGGACTGCTGTCTTTCAAGTACAAGGAAGATGGATGCAGCTAGCACAGCAGGGCACACGTGTCTCCTGACAAGGATCAGCTCTGGAGCAACATTCATCGGTATTCATAATGCTCAGCTCCTCCTCCTGCTCCCAATGTCCCTCCATCTCCAACCACTCACAGTGGTTGCCCCAGACCAACCTGAGCAGAGCCCAGAGGGCCCCTGACATGCCAAGGAGGTCTAAGGACAGAGGTGGCACCTCCTCTACCTGCCTAGGAAAGGAAAAACGAAACATGGCCCTAGATGGCAGGAGGAGGAATCTCTTTCAACAGTAAATAGGACTAAAAAAAAAAATCACTCTTCAGGATTTTGGGCATCTCTTGGAGCACAGCATAGTGTCCAGACTCTCCACTGGGATGAGATGTACTTCTCCTTGCAGGAGGAACTCTGGTGTTGGTGCCCTAAGGAGGGCAGCCAGTGGCCACCACTGCACCCTTTGCTGGCCCACTCCTAGGTCTGCCCAGACACTGACATTGTGCAACTATGCCCACAGCAAATGGGTAAAACCTTCCCCCATTTCCAAGGGTGTAGGCAAGGAGCTGTTGCCACAATCGCTGTTTCAGTCGAGTGGCACTGTGCAAATCCAGCAGCATTTGTTGCTTTCCAGAGAACCTTTCTGAGATCAGCATGCATAATATTCCATCCTCTTCCAGGGCAGGGAAGTAGAATCCCTTGGGTCTTGTGTCTATCAAGCTTGATCTTGTCTGGGAGATGCACGTACTTAATCAAATTGTTCTGTAATAGTACCATGCACGAATGGGGAGGGGGTGTGGGACCCTTTGGTATGACATAGCTGGTTGCTATGCAGCTGTCTGCCTCTGCAGCTACTGCTTTTACTGCTGCAGTTGCTATAGGAGACTATCAAATGAGCTTATGAAAGATTTCTTCCCTCACTCTCAGTGGCATATTGCCTAGCTTTGTGTACGCTGCATACCAAGCATCTGATCCCAGCAAAAATCTATCCCTGCTTTCTTCCTTCTCCCCTGCTGGAAACCATGGAAACCAAGCTGACTTGATTCTGCCATGGACAAAGAATAGAGGGGTGGCCCAGAGACACAGCCCTTGTCAGCTCCGCTGAGCTATCTTCATCCTTCACCTATAGGAAAGAGTTAAGGCTTTATTTACTCAAAGCTGAAACTTGATGATATTAGTATTCTAATTTAAGATACTATTTACAAATATTCTTTGACATGTTACTTGCTTCTATATACTCACTTGCCATCACATCAGGCATCCCTAGCCACCAGAGAATAATATGTGGAGAATAACACTCAGATCCGTTTCATCCTGTGAGGTTTTCAAGGTGATGTTTGTTAAATAGCCAGGTATTGGGCAGAGCCACACAAATATCCCCTGCTTGATCCATCATTTGGTGAGAGGTTGCAAGACCGGTACTTTTTGACTCACAGAATGATTTGTTGAGCTGAAACATTTTCAGGGTTGCAGATGGACACACACAATTAGTTTTCTTGGCTGAAGGGAGGGCCCTTCATCTGCCTCAAGAATAAAATAGCGCCCTGCATACAATCACTGGCGCTTGAGTGAACAGTACAAGCCCTCTGGGAGAGGTCAATTGAGTGGTCGTAGCCCTTTTATGGCATTCTCAGACTCTTTTTTCCCCTTCCAGAACAGTGGACCAAGAGGCTCAGCTGAGAAATGGGACCCTGAAAAGGAGCCACTGGATTCCAGCCTGGGTTGCCAATGACCAAAGGTTCCATATTATCAAAGAACTGGGATTCATGCTGAGCTATGCCAGAACCTGGGCTGCAATCTTGATCCTGTGTATGCCCTGTCTTAAACATTTGGGTTTTTGTCATGGCTTCCCATCTGTGTGTAACTTATCTGCCTCAGCTGCTGTGCTCTCTCTCTCTTATGGTAGCAAGAGACACAACAGCTAGTATCCAAATCTTTCTCCAAACCCTCAATCCTATGGGAGATCTTAACAAAGAGAGGCAATGGTTGCCATCTCCTTGGTGTACATAGCCCTTTGTTGTCCTTTGACTATAATGAGAACTAAGAAACTCTCCTTCCTTGAGTGAATATTCCAAGAAGGAAGAAAAAGAGGTGTTTCTCTTGTTGTAGAAAAAGGGCTATGACTGTGTTTGATGTGGTCTTAGGGGACAATCCCTGGTATCAACACAGGCTGGGAGATGAACAGATTGAGAGCAACCCTGTTGAGAAGGACTTGGGGGTGCTGGTGGATGAGAGGCTGGACATGAGCCAACAATGTGCGCTCACAGCCCTGAAAGCCACTTGTATCTTGAGCTGCGTACAAAGCAGTGTGGCCAACAGGTTGAGGGAGGGGAGTCTGCCCTCTATTCTGCTCTAGTGAGACCCGACCTGGAGTGCCGCATCCAGGAAGGACGTTGATCTGCTGGAGCAAGTACAGGGCCACAAAGGAGATCAGACTGATGGAGCACTTCTTGGATGAGGACAGGCTGAGACAACTGGGGTTGTTCAGCTTGGAAAAGAGATGTTTTAGGGGTGACCTAATTGCACTCTTCCAGTGCCTGAAGGGAGCCAACAAGAAAGACTGAGAGGGACTTTTACAAAAGCATGTAGTGACAGAACAAGGGAGAATGGCTTCAAACTGTGACTAGGTTTAGATTAGATATTAGGAAAAAATTCTTTAAACAGATTGCCCATAGTAGTTTTGGATGCCCTACCCCTAGAGATGTTCCAGGCCAGGCTGGATGGAGCTCTGAGGATCCTGGTCTAGTGGAAGGTGTCCCTTCCTATGGCAGGGGGCTTGGAATTTTAAGGTCTCTTCCAACCCAAATCATTCTGTGATTCTATTATTCTATGAAATATAAACATGGAAGAGAGATGCAGTGTCAAGGTCAGCTGGGATAGGGCTGTAAGACTGCCAGAGTAAAGATGAGAGAGGGGCATACATTGTCCATGCTACCTGCTAGGATTGTTCCCACATTCAGACCATGCCCAGGCATAGCTGATGAGTGTGGAGAGGCTAAACACCTGCCACAGGGGCTTATCAAATGTTAACCAGCCTGGAGAATTCTGTATCGCTATTAGATTATGTGCTTGGCACTGCTTGATTCATGTTATGTCAATACACATAGCTCCAGACTGCATGGACTATGTTAACACTGGCCAGAAGATTACAGAAGAGACAGTAGAGGGGATCTACTAAGCTAACAAATTTTCATGCAGAAACAGAGTGAAAATGCTGTGCAATTATCCTGCATAACACAAATGAAGACTGACTTCACAAATCATATAGAAACATTTTCCCCTTTGAAGCAAAACCATATAGCAGCAGGGTCCTGTTCTTGGTCACAGTAATCCTAATTGCAAGAAACAATTATTTTTTGGAAAAGGGGGCAGATAGGGCACATCAAAGAGCAGCAACGGGTAGCTGCTTTCTGAAGGACAGAGAGACAAGAATTAAGAGCAATAGCTCAGCTGACAGGGCAGAGGTCTCACCAGACAGAGCCCAGCCCCACAGCTCCTATGCAAGGGGAGCAGGGCAGGATCAGGTATAGTGGGTTCAACCAAACATCCAGACCCCCAGGTACATTCATGTTGGTAAAGCAGGTCCCAGGTCAAGCCAGAGGGTTAATCTGCAGGACAGGGACTGGGCTGGTGTGGACTAATGCTAAACTGGACACCAACACTCCAGTGACTTGGCTAGGGAAGGGACTGAACATCCAGAGCTGAGCTCTTGGTCCTTGGGGCAGGGTGTTAGGTGGAGGTCCCAAGCAGCACTGAGTCAAGGCTGTAGAGACTTACCCTCAGAATTTAGTCAGGACAGATTGTGCCTAGACAGCAAGTACACAGACAGAGAGCAGGCCGTCTGCACAAAGGCAGAGTCATTCATGGTCGGAAGGACTTCACACAGAGAACAAAGATTACAGAAGAAACAGCAGCAAGAGTTCCCAGTGGAAATCAGTTAAAAGACAGCATGGGAAAGGAATATTACACTGAACTCTAAATTTTTCACTTTTTTTGAGATCATGGGATTTTCTATTTTCTGATTCTCTTTTTTTCTGATTTTCTGATCACTGTTGTTTATTCCTCTGTACCTTTAAGATATGACTCATCTTTTTATGACTGTGCAACCAAAACCGCAGACAGCACTTTGGTTGAACTGTGGATGTGTAAATTAAGTTTTTCTTCTCTAAATCATAATTTTCATTTTTTTATTTTCCTTGGGCAACAAGAATGATTGTCAACAGCTCCAAGATTCCTTTCAGGAGCACCAACAGCTCATTGCTGTACCTGGGCAGTCAGGACTGTTTCCTGTTGACTTTCCTACAGCTCAGTGGTTAGTAACACTGAACTCCCTTTGCCATTTTCAAATGCTAAGATCTTTTTCAAATCTTTGTAATCAGAGAGATCAAGCCAATTTTAATGAGACCAGGCCACGGCTTGATCAAAATAAAACTCCCAAAACATATCTAGCCTGGATATTGCTTTCTCAGCAGTAGGTGTTTCACTCTCCCTAGGTGTATTATTTCTTAATGCAGGCATAGTCAAGAGATGTTAACTGTTTCTTGATACCTACTTAAGTGAACCTTTGATTTTCTGCAAGAATTTTAATGTTAAATCAGAAACTGAACCTAACAAGAGTCAGGACTGCGAGTCTATCCTATCCCTTTAAAATAGTCTGATGGTTGACAACCACCAGGGTTTTTAATACAATCTTGATTGCTTTTAATTCTCTAGTCTCTGAGATTTCTTTCCTTTACATCTTTGAGGTCTGTTGTTGGTATCTTATACCTTTTAGCCTTGCACAGATTTTTCTGTGTGGATTGTAGAGTGGAAAAGTTATCCATGACCTGCAGAAGAGAGTACAAAGAAGAACCGCAATACTGTAGTTTACTCTTTTGGCACTGCTTACACAGAAGGTAGGAAAGGCCTTGTAGAGAGAAGAGAACATTTTTAGTGCAGAAAACAGAAACAAACAAAATTCAGGAAGCCCTTGCTCCAGTGTAGTTTGAGCACAGACACCTCATAGTCATAAGCTAAAATGATTCCATAGTTTGTGAGAATGGGATCATCAGGGTATCCACAGCCTTGTTGTATCAATATTGCATCAAATCAATATTGAAGTTATACTTCCTGCAGAAGCTCAAAAAAAGAAAAAAGTGCCAAACTGCTGAAGGAAAAGACAATAGCAGAAATAGTGCATTCATCAGTAGCATGTCTGAGTTTGTAAAGCATTGGGCTGGGTGTTCATAATTTGATTTGAAATTACAGAATTTGGACAGTACCTACAGCTGCTGTGATACTATGTAATCATTTATGCATTTAAACACCGAGTCCTTACTGACTCAGACTGATTGCAGAATTTTGAATCCACAGCTAAATTATAATTAAAATCATTATATCAGATAATGCAAATGAAAGGTTTTGCTCTTTTTAATCTTCAGCTATTAAATTTTATGTGACCATTCACTTGGAATATACTGTAATGACTTAAAGACTGGTACAAACCAATCATTTGTTCCAGATCTTAGAAGTAATTTAAACCATAGCATTTCTTCCCTTATGAATGCAAATGGTCTTTATTGATCCTATAATCATAAAACATTTACCTCTTTATGCTGTGGTGTGAGATTTTTTCAGATGACAAGCACAAATGGTTAAGTAATTCATAGTATTAACTTTCTCATGTTCTCAAGAGAAACACAGATGAAGAGGCAGGACAAATAATATTGATTGATATTAAATCTAATAACATAATCTTTTACATCTGTGGTTTATGTGCATCTATCATCTTCTTTTAAACTGTTGTCTCATTTTTAATTTACCAGTTTCTCTATCCACACTCCATTTCTCCTCTCTTCCTTACTGTTTTGCTCCAGAGTTCCGAACACGTTACTCATATGGAGTGATCGGGTAGGATGGGGGCTCTCACTGGCTTGTTGTGTCATGTTTTTCCCTTCCATGTCACTTAATTCTTATACCTGCTTTGAACCAGTACAAGAACAAAGACTGTACTCGCATCTGTAAAGAAGCATTAGTGTTACTAACTTAGCAGTAGCACAGTTTGCGGACACACAAACATCAGAGAGCTCTCCTGATTCCATTGTATGACAGAAGCCTAATACAACAGGAGAGAAGAAGCAAAAAAAAAAAAAGTCTCATGAGGAACTGCAGAAATCACTGATATTTCAGAATCTGGAAACTAAAGAATTATGTAAAGGGCAAAATGGGTAATGACTGGTGGGATACTGCACTGATAAATGCAGGTAGCATATATCAGTAACCACAAAGGATTAAAAAAGCACATATTTAAAATGGAAGGACATAAACTCAAGGCTGAAAGGAGAAAAAAATCTCTTTTCAAAAGTTAAAACCATTTTCTATCTCCTTTCATTTGGACAGTAATGCACTAATAGCAGACTTCCAATACCAGGCGTTTCATCATTATGACAGAAGAAAAAGATTGAGAAAACTGAAGATATGTCGGGAAGTTTTGAAGTTAAATACATCTCAGCTCAGTGATGCCTGAGCACAATAACTCTCTGCAAACGTACTAACTGATGGGCTGGGGAACTGAAATGGGGATCACAAGAGAATATTAGGAAATAACTCCCCACAACATCTCTTATGTGAGAAAATTTATAGAAAAGGTGAAGAGCAAAAATGTGATCCAACATTGCTTTAAAGTGTTACAAGACCACAAGACAGAAAGTTGAGAGTACTGTCCTGTAGGACAAACAGAGCCAAAACTGTACTGGTCTGGACAATGAGTCATGATGCAGAGTCATGCTTCCATGAGTCGTGATCCAAGATTGGCCCCTGAAGAAAAAGAGATGAGGCTGCAATTTCTGCCCCAGAAATTCCCAGCCAGGGAAACCCACAAGGCTTTGTACCCTCTCCAGCGCTGTTGTAACTTCACACACAGTTGGCCATAAAGACCATATGCAGATGTTATAAATCATCAGGCTAAACTAAATGGTATGTTATCCACCTTATAAAGTTGTTCTGGCCTTTTTTGTTCACAGAAGCAGCAACTGAGACAAGAAGATTCTTTGAGTTCAGGATGATGCTGAAATGCATATGATGCTGAAATGACAAAGCTTCCTCAAGGGTCTCAGGAAGTATATTTACAAAAATAAGTATTTATGTTAGGCTATCTGACAGAAGGCTAAACAATTTGAGCACAAAGACCCAGTTTTCAGAGGAAAAATGCACCAAGACTACAGCACAGCACAGACTACAGCAGAAGACCTGCACTCTGACAGCAGAAGGATGACTGCATAGTTACAGCACACGGGTTGTGCCTTTCGTCATCCTAATATTCCAACAGGAAGACAGACTCCAGCTACAAGACACCCAAAATGAGGAAATAAAAGAAAATAGGCAGCCTAACATTTACAGAGGATGAAACAGGTTTTATTAGGGGGTGAAAGATGATGCCCAGGAGTCAAATAAGTATTGATTCCTGCAAAGTGTGAAAGACATTTTGACATCGGCCTAAAAACAATACTAGAAAGAATGTCAGCTGTCCTGATTATGCCTGCTTTGTGAAAGCTGTAGCTGGCAGCTTCTGCATGGTGGGGATGAAGAGCATTGGTTAACACACGCTTCGTGTTCTGACTAATTGTGTTTTTCCTTGATGGAAGAAAACTTGCACTGTGTGCACGATAGCAAGATTCCTGTGATCCTCAGATTCCGTTCTTTCCATACTTACTCATGGCTTTTCCTCTTCATCCCATTTGCTAGCAGAGCTTATCAAATTATCTAAAAATAACCATATTTTCTGGTATCTGGAAATTAGCCAAAGGAAATCCTTCCACAGGAAAAAAATGAACAAGAAGCTGCTAAGCAATCCTTTGTACAGAAGTTGCAAGCAACTACAATACCTCACAGTATTTTTGAGCATGGCAGCACAGCAGACAACATCCACACCATGTTCTTCTTTTCTTTTTTTTTTTTTTTGAAGTCCACTGTTATCACACTTCTTAAGTTTTAGAAGTGAAACAGAGGACAGGTATTTCTAATATATATCTCTTTTCTAAAACAGCCAGGGAGGAATCCTTTTCCGTGGTAATCAGCCTTTCTGGTTATGGTATTTAAGGGTTATTTTCCTCATTTTCCCCTCTTTTTTTTCTTCTACATCATGGATACACTTGGTGCCTCTCTTCTTCTAAGATAATTTTCCACAGCCATAGCACGGCTGGGGACAACCAGATCTTTTTATACAGTCAAAACATATGTATTTACCTCTTCAGTTTGTAGCATTTAGAAGAATCCCTTTGACTCTCATGAAGGCCTCCCGTCCCCCCACAAAGATGAAATTTTTTGTGTATGTGAACAAAAACATGATGCGCTGGTGATGGCAGGTGCTAGCATAGGGGTGTCTCTGAGGAGGGTTCCAGCACCCCCTGCATCAGAAATGCCACAGAAGCTGAGAAAATATATAATTCTAAAGAAATGCAAGCAGTGGAAAATAGCCTCCTAAAACATTCATATTCCTGACAAAGGCATAACAGTATTTGGTGTATTTCCAAAGTGCCATCACTACTGATTAAGTCAGAAGATGAAATCAGTTGTTCTGTGAGAAAAAGTGACGGTAAAAAAAAAATAATTCAGGATCCCTCATGACACTGAGATGGTAAAGGTTTGTTCTTTCAATAAGTTTGCCACACACAGATTTAGTATTTCTGCAATTGGCTCCTCAGTACTATGTGCTGCAATGAGGGTAAGCACAGGATTGTTCCTGTACTACGTGCTACTATTCTGTATATATCCTGTGCCATATAAATACACATTTCACTTTTGGTGGAGTTACTCTTCTCCTATCATCACAAGCACTGTATCATACAGGAAATTCCAAACTTCCTTTTTCCTGTCCAAGATGTAATTTTACCTAGTCAGAAAAACAAAGGACAACTTTCTCTCTAAGTGGTGCTGACTATGCTCACTCTTCTCCCCTTTTATACCCAGCATGATCTGTGCCCCAAGACAATAAGCCTCTCTGGGCAGTGTGGCTGTACATCCCCTCCTAACAGCTTTTCCCACCTGAGTGGCACAGAGCATCATGCCTGGGAGAGCTGATATACATTAAGCAAAGCTCTCCACCCAGCTCCAGCACAGCCCTTCTGTTGTATTCCCAATGGATCCTTCATATCTAATTAAGATATTAAATCTTGTTTCATATCTGGTAATAAAGAAAAAAGTATGTTTTTTCTTATTAGGTACTCCTCTGTGTTTCACAACAGCAAAACCTTGGAAAAACAGTCCTGATATTCAGAGGTGTACAGTCAACAACTGAGTAACTTCAAAAGAGTAAGAACTCTTAATTTCCTTTCCATGATCTACGACAAATTTCAAGGTTTCTCTTGCAAGATATCTGTCCACCACTCTATCAATGGGACGGGATGTCTCCTTGACTGTAACACCTGCCTGGAGGGAGAAACCCTGTTCCTTGTGCCTTAATAACACAAACCTCTATACAGCCATACAGCTGGCAGGGTTACTGACTGGGAAAGGCCTGTACACCATTTTCCTCTCTCAGTTCTATTCCCTCTTTGTTACAGTGGGCTGCTCTGCCATCTTTTTCCCGTGGAGAGTTCAGGTTGACCTTAAAATTTTAGTATCTCACCAGCAATAAGCATAAACATTTCTTCTGAAGGGTAAAAATCTTTGTCATGTTCTGATGTTTTTTATTTAAAACTCCAGCTTGTCCTTGGACTTCATTCCATCAATGTCTTCTGGAAAGGTCAACAAAATGCATATTTTAAAGCATACTATAAAAAAAGAAAAAAAAGAAAAGAAAAAACTCTTTAGAGCATTTAAATCCCATAGCCTGGTGGAGTTTCTTAAATCTTAAAGTAAACAAAACTGCAAAGAAACTGTTAATCCAGAAGCTTCACTTTTACACACATCAGATTCTGAGTGATCAGATTTACCTTTTCCTTCAGCAGCTACTTGTTATAAAATAGTCTTTTCAACCTTTGAAAATGTTTCCTGCATTCCCTCATTTTGTGCCCATAGGTCTCTTAACAGGCTTTTCTTTAGTGTTAAATTCTTAAGATTTCTCCAGCTCCCAGCTTATTCCAGAACTGCATTTGGTTATATGCCTTCCTGTCTCAAACATGCATTTAGAATCATTACAAAAGTTATTTTCTCGAGTCTTCCAGGTCTGTAATTTAGAGACTGACACACAAAAGATCTTTCATGCCAAAGAGTAGAAAATAACAATGCTTTATTTTGCCTTTGTGGTTCCTGCCCATATCAGTGGCACTAGCACACACCCCGCGTTTTAAATTGGCACTCAGCATAGTTCTTACTGATCCACAGCTGCCTGTGTGTTTAAGTGCTTTTCTGAACAAATATACTACAATTAGGCCAATTCAAAGACCACTCACCTGAAGTCATCTGCACATATTGCACTCAAATAAACAACACAGAGACCAGCAAGGGGCTATGACCACCTGATGTCTAGCCAGAAATTTCTCTCTCTGGCAAGTTATTCACATCCAGAACACCATGACAACACCAACCTGTAGCAAGGCAAGATATAGCGGAATACACTGGGGTGTCATCCATCTCGAACACATCTCAGACTTTTTCGCTGCCTGGAAGCCCCTGAGTAAAAACCAGCAAAAGTTTTTTGAAAACCATTTGGTCAGACCTTGGGTTTTGGCCCTGCTAATAGTTTTGCATCTGTGCAGTCCCCAGTGGGCATGAAGTTAATTGCAGAACACGTTATTGCCTACATCATCCTCACCTAAAATTATAAATATGCACACCTCTAGCCTGTGTAGCTTAACTGCATGCCCACTGTATCTGCATGTGTTTGCTATAGGAACCAGAGAGGGAAAAAAATGGATTCTAAACAAGAAGCCTGGACAGGGACTTTTTACAAGGGTATGTAGTGATAGGACAAGGTGTAATGACTTTAAATGGAAAGAGAGTGGGTTTAGATTACATATTAGGAAGAAATTCTTCACTGTGAGTGTGGTGAGGCACTGGAACAGATTGCCCAGAGAGGCTGTAGATGCTCTATCCCTGGAAGTGTTCAAGGCCAAATTGGATGGGCTTTGAGTGACCTGGTTTAGTGGAAGGTGCCCCTGCCCATGACAAGGGAGTTGGAACTGGATATCTTCAAGATCCTTTCCTACCCAAACCATTCTGGGATTCTGTGATATGGGATTCAGGACAATCCTCCTTCCTGCCTTGTGAGGGCAGGGACCCTGGGTGTTCCTCCTGCCCCAGGTGGTGTTGCCGGACCGAGGTGGTTCACTCTTTATAAGTGGACCTCATTGCAAGGTTGGGTGCAAGTTCTCAATACAGAACCAGAGAGCCCCCACAGCCCCAAAACCTTTCACATAAGTTCCCTCATGTACTCTGTCCCTCACAGTGCTATCTGCAACTTTTGTCTGCTTCTCACTCTGATACTTATTAAGCCCACCTCACTTTTCAGCAGTTTACCATATTCAGTTCAGCTACCTTCAGCTCAGGCCAGGGCTCTGGCATTTGCACACATACTTCAGGAGGAAAGGTCCAGATGACTGAACTGATTTAAAATGTAGTCATTGGCAGACAGATAACCCCAATTCCTCCATTTGAAGTGCAAAGTATCAATCACATCACAGTCCTGCAAACTTTCACATACATCCTTCCCCACACCACTGCACCCTGCCAAAGACCTAGCAAGGACTCCTGAAAAGCTGACATATCCTAATGGATATTCTCCCTTCTTAAGATCCAGGATGTCTTGAATTCATCACATTTATGTCACACACATTCCAGGCAGAGTTCTTTTTGACCTTAGGTTTACTAATCAAACAGAAACTCTCATTTCCCCTTTCTTTAGCCCTGTCCCCAGCCATGATTCTGCAGACTCAGTCTAGGGTATAAATACTAACGAGTGGCATATATCAAAATCATGTGGACACAGGCTAAAAATCCAAAGTTAATATCAAGATGACTTGATTATGCAAACAGTTATCTAATAGAAATAATCACAGGTTGAAAAAAAAATGCTTTGAACCAAAGAAGTTCCAGATAAATTCCTGGTCTGCTTGAGAGAAAGCTCTCAGTAAGGATAGAAATTTCCACACCTTCTCCATAGGTCTGTTGATCTCAGATAAAAGAAAAAAAAAGAAAGAATGTAAATTAAGAAAAGAATTATCAATATCCATTATACTTTGAATATAAACTTCAGAGTCACAATTCTACCAGAAGCTAGAGGGATATCCCAACCTGAGTTCAGTTAGCTGTCTATAAGCTCTATAGACTACTGCTTTGGTGAAGGACTTTCCCTTTCAAATATTAGAGATTAAGAAGTTCTAAACATGCCCTGGAGAATATAGTTATCAGACATATTACAATCAACTAGAGAGATAAGGAATTCTTCACTGCAGAAGTCAGTATGTTTGAATGTACATGCTACAGTCAATATACTCTGTTGAAGTGTTGCACTGAAATATATTGACAGGAACATGGTGGGAAAATTTAGAACCCCAAATGCTCACCCACAAGAACTACTTGTTTTCATGTTCAAGCTATTAGCAGGCATTAAAGTATCTCAGTAAGCAAGGATTTTGTGGCTTATTGAAAGTAATTAACATATGGAATACACAAGTTTTCTAATGACTGAAGATATGAGTTTCAAAAGCATAGATCTTTTGGAATGGTATTAAATTAGGGTTGTGGATGAGAAGAAAGAAGTGCTAGTTATTGGACAGTTGCTACTTTTGGTAAGGATTTTCTGAGATCAGAGGAAGCAAAATAATCAATCTTTAGAATCCCTTGAGAAGTGTGATCATGTAAGTCCTCAAAATGTTCTCTTGTACAATTATCATTGAAAGGAAAGGAGACCTATCAAACTGTGAAACACCTTATGTTAGTCTGGCAAAATTACTCTAATAAATGTTAATCAGAAAATGTAATGAAATTCTGCACAGCACTGCCTAATTTTATTGCAAGGCATTGATGTAGGCATCGGTTCCCCTACTGGCCAGTCAAAGACCATAAAGTGATGACAATCCACACTAATAATAACACAGAGATCATTAAGAGGCAGCATGGTTTTAATACAAACGGGGAATAATGTAATACTTGCCTATAGCATGTCTTCCAAGAGAAAAAAAAGAGCACCCACTCATCATCATGCAAGGTGTCTCTTGCATTATAATGTTAGCACTAACAATCTCATTCTAGAAATACACCCATTTGGTAGGTTCATATTCCTTATTTCCTCTATAACTAAAAGCAGGATTCTCTCATGATATGTATGTTATCCTCTCCTTCTGGTCAACACAGGTATTTCCCAACACCTGACCTTAAAGAATGTGCCCACCAGATAGCCTCTTTAAGCTACACAAAAACTAAACTTAGTTGGGGTTTAGGTTGGAGGTTTGGTCCAAAATGACTTCTGACCTGTTCAGATTAATTTATTCTTTTGGCATTATTATACTTTTCTCTTTTTTCTCCCTTCCTTTTCCCTCCTATGTAATAGCCTGCTCTTATGATGTATTTTGAAAGAACCTCTGTATTCAATTATCTGTCTAAATAAACCAAACCCTGCTCCTCGGAACAGTTTACTATCTGTTCTCTGTTTTGTGGGACATAATGTGTGGTAATATCACTTTGCTATTTTATCATAAAATTTGAATAATTTTCCCAATTCCACTTGGAATTCAGAAATTAGAGTGGCTGAATCCAGCATGTATTCCCAGCAAGCGCGCGCTCACACACACACACACACATATGCAGAGAGTATGTACTTCTGTACATACACACATGGCTGCCAAACAAATCAGCACAAACACTCAGCACACACACAAACACAAACGGCACCAACAGCCTCATGCTCCTGCCCTCTCTGGCTGAGCAGGAGGGTCTCTTAGTGGGATATACATAGAGGCAGACTGTGTGTGATTTAAGCCAAACTCTACTATTAGATTTTAATTTTTACTTTCATTCATAACAAGATGACTTGATTCTGATGTCTGCTTTGGACAGAGTGAGGAGACAAGGGCTATGGGGAGACTTTTTTTCTTTGTGTCATCCTAGACTTGCACATGACATTGCAGAGATCAAATGGAGAAGTCAGGTTTAGGTTCTCACCAGACAAAGGAGGAGGAAGAACCCTTTCCATGTTAAGCCTGCATGAACCATGCTATCACTGGGTGTTAACTAATGGCATGGAGTAACAACTGAATAAGCTCTGCAATGAACCATAATTTATAAAGCAATTTTAAATACTGTATACTTCCCATTATAAAGTGACACAAACGTGCAGTGAAATTTAGGAAATATTTGCTTAACAGCTGGTTCACACATCAATTTTTCATGTAGTAGTGGTCTGAAGTGACTTTTTATTAGCTTATTTATTTCTGTAGAACAGGGAGAAAAAAAATCACACAGTGTACAAAATGTATTCATATCAAGTTATCTCAGATTTTTTCCTTGCGATACTTAATTTTCTCTGAGCAGTCTTGAATGTTCAGAATACCAGGTAGGACAACTTTGTTTAAACTTAGAAGCTACTAGAATCGTAGTAGTTAAATTCCTGTTTACAAGTGAAAGAGGCAGTAGGGACTGTCCTTTGGGTATGAGAGGATGCAGTAGGAACTGACAGAGGACAAATAGCCTCCTTTCAGTATCTAAAATGCTCAAGGCAGAATATTCTGCTCCTGATGGATAGTTGACTTCATTTCAAAAATGCATTGTTTAAACTTTGAGTCTGGTAGGGAGATTTTTTAAAATAGAAGGGGCTTCCAATTTCTACTCATTCATTATGAAACCCTATCAAAATCTGAAATCTAGACTACTTTCTGAGAATTGTTGCAGCATCTAAAAGGCATTCTTAGAGTTCAGACAAAATCCAGCATAAGCTATTCCTAACTGTAACTTGTTACAGGAGGGTGAACACTAATAACAGCAACATGAAAGCACTTGGACAGAGCACGTGGGGCAAAAGAAAAGAGCCTGGAGGGAAAATGCAACTCTCCATCTTGCATACACTCTGAATAGTATCTTTTCACAAGAAAATTCAGGTAGACTGTTTTCAAACAACAAAATTGCTTTGCAGTGCTTAGGCAGAAAAAATGCTTCCTCTCTTGTGCTTCTCCTACTTATCTTCCACTATGAGCCACAGCCACCTCTTCCATATTACCTTCCATCTTCCATGAGGCCAAGATGCATTTGGGATCTACCATAATGGCACAAGTCATTGAAGATTCTGTCCTTGAATTTGTTGACTTCTTGGCTGTCTTGTGCTCAGGGGCCAAATGGAGGCATTTAGCATAGTTCAACTTTCAATCATCCTGAATTTTTCAGCACTTCAGGACAAATGAGCATTCAATGACACCAAGTAAAAAGGGCGGATGACAGGAGAACCCTGCTCAGAAAGGAAAAATCTCTTTGACATATGACATTCAGTAACTGGACATTCAGTAACAATAACAGCAATCTTTTGTGCAAACAATGAGAAAAGGATAGGGAAGAAACAATCAAAGAGATGAGTATTTCACGTATGGATCAGTAAACACCTATATTTATGAAGCTATTTAACTGGTTACATTTTCAGACTGTACCCAACTCTATTTTTAAGGAAGCCAAGGTATAAGAACCATTTTGCAACTGGAAGGACAAACTACAAGCTTTTCTGTAACCTTTCAGGAATGAAAAGGGTCTGGGAGCTTGAGCTCTTAAAGAAAGGCAGTCAAAGCATTTGAAATTGTGTTTTCATAACAGATGATTTTAAGGTGATTTTAAGAACATTTTCTGTCTTACTGCCAAGACCTACCAAATATAAGTGATGTAAAAAATTGACAGAGATACTGTTCTTCCCCACCTTTTATAATTTAAAAAGAACTCTGTACATACGTTTACAGTATCTGGTTGGGCAAGAATTTTCCCCTTGAGATGTCACACTAAAGATGGCACACATCAACGTTACTATACATTTTCCATACTCTTAACCCACAGCTCAAAACTGTTTACAGTATAAAAATGAACTGAAGAGGGCAGTCCAGTCACAATCTTCATAATTTCCAATGTGACCAGTTTAGCAGTTCAGAATGCCAATGGAGGAAGGAGAAGCAGAAATGTTATTCCTCTCTCTGCCTTTGATTTTTTTTACAGCTCAAATAAAATGTAGACCAAAATCAGAAAAAAGTTTTTATGTATGATTAGTCCAGTGATCAATTCAAAGGATATATAGGCAACTGGCTTCTATCCTTGCTCCAGTGAACGACTTCATATTTCATTACAAAATATCTAGATGGGTATGATGTGCTGCTGCTGAGGACTTAATGGACCTCTGTCCAAAATCAAGAAAAAAAGGCATCTAAAACTGTGTGTTCTGTAACCAAGCTCAGGTCTTCTAACAGCGGCGTATTGCAGACTGACAGCAACCCCCCTCAGACTGGTTTTTATAAAGGTGGGAGGCTTAGGCACTATCTCTGAACCAATTTTCTTGTGTTGAGTCACCTGTATGAATTAACAAGATGAATCCCAAAGGTGTATTGGCATTCCTCCAGTTTTGCACAGCCCATACACAAGTGATCCTGCATGTGCCTGCCAACAAATGTATAGAGAGTGAGGAAGATCCATTTGTTTTATTTGAATATTACTTTGAATACTAAGGCAGTCAGAGATACAAATCCACCTATAAATCTAGACTTCACTTCCAGAAACATACACTTAGAACATGTTATCTAGTACTTGTTTCATGAACTTGAGAGGAAGAGATTTCACTGACATGATGTTGAGTACCTCTGATGTGTTTGCTCCAAGATAGCTTTATTTAAGAATAATTCACTAGAATAGGACACTCACTTATGTCTTATATCTTCCTGATGTACTTTATTCAAGCAGAGGCTTGGCTGTGTAAGCTATTTTAATTAACACTTTAAGCTAAGCCTTCGCCATCTGCTCTCCTTTATAATTACAAATGTAGAGGGAATCTCATTCTCAGTAGTATCATTAAAATTCAAGATAATAAAGAAAATACATAAATGCATGCCATTTTATTCATTCCAAGGGCACTCATTTGCTTTGTTCCTTTTTACTGGTTTTGTCTCTTCTAGGACTCAAAGGATGCAGCAGCACTAAATGATGCCCAAATATTTCCTTGACTGAGCCCTTGAGACTGCCTTTGAAATAATGGATGACTCACATGAGCTTCTGAATCACAGAAGAGAAACTTGTACTGTACCAATATTGTACCAGACCAATGAAAATTTGCTTTAAAGAAATTTCATAGAATTTTGCTATATTAAGTTCCCTAACTTTATCTGTTATAGGGCAAAAGGGTATTCATCAAGAACATAAAAATGAAAACAGGAGTCATACTAGCAAAAGATGTAAAAAATTAATGACAGAAGTAAAGAAGTTTCCTTGAAGTATAGTAGTACATAAAGTACTTATAATTTCCATTCTCCAGATACTTGGAAACCTCCTTAGTTATGGTTTCCTGTGTCCTGCACTGACCCAGCAATGTGCAGAGCAGTCTAACCATCCTTTCCATCAGCAAGGTCAGCAGGAAGAATGCTCTCAACCAGCTGCCCCAAAAGTGTCCCAGTGCAGTACCAAACAGCCATGAGCACTTGTCATCAGCAAGGACAAAGCTAAGGCAACAGCCAACAAACTGCTGGAACTGTGGGGAAAGAGCTCTTTCAGTGGCACTGAACAAGAATATTTTGTATAATAAACCAGGAAACTCTTAGTGTTAGTTCCCAGTATATTCAGGAAAAGTTTAGCTTTTGAACTGTCTTTACTGAAAAAGAGGAGTGTATGAAAGAAGTGATTCTATAATCAGTTTCTTTGCTAATGGAAGGAAACCCAGCACAGGACTGTGTGTACTTGTTAGGCTCTTGGCTCCCCAAAGTCCATCTGAAAGACCCTTTCTCCGACCTCTACACCCAAAGAGACCGTCTAGATACTTTTTCTACTGTTCAAGTACAAAGACAGATAAGGTTCCTTTGCAGAAAGGGCATAATTGATATTTTGAATGAAAATAGTTATACTGGCTATTGAATTACTAGTACTATTTTTAGATGTAAACAAAGAAGATGTCATTCTATAAATTACTGAACAGCTGTTAATAGTAACATTAGAACTCACAGAGGTTTTAACTTGCCCAGAACTAGAGTCTTATTTGTTCCCAAATGCAGATTTTGTTCCAAAAGAATATTTTTAAAATTAATTCAGGTACAAAATTATTCAAATAATATATTAATCTTAGATTTATAGCTCATAATCCCAGAAGTTTCTTCATTATTTCAACATTCCATTTTTAGCTAGACTTTTATCTGTAGTTCTTGGTAGTTAATATTAAGTATTCTTAATTTATAATGTCTCTAATACTTAGACTCAGCTGAAATATTTCAGCTTCTTTGTTGGCCCATATTTCCATTAGAATTGATCATTCCTGATATAGATACATTCCATTAATCAAACTAGAAATGCGACCTATCAAATGTCAGTAATAACTTAGATATGATCTATTATGTCATTAGTCACAGAGAGTGATTTCTAGTCTGTTACTCAATATTTATTTGTATTTTTTCGCAGAATCACAGAATATGCTGAGTTGCAAGGGACCCTCAAGGATCATCAAGTCCAGCTCCTGGCCCTGCACGGGACCATCCCCAAGAGTCACACCATGTGCCTGAGAGTATCGTCCAAATGCTTCCTGAACTCTGGCAGGCTTGGTGCTGTGACAATTTCAGTGTGCTAGGGTAAGTAGCAAAATACGTGGAGCCATTCTAAATTTCATGGCAACATTTAAACAAAAGAGATGAATACTGCTTCTGATTTTCTGCCTTTTAATTTGAGGGTCTCCTTCATATAAAACACATTGAAGTTACATGAAACTTAACTCTGAAATTCTTCTGCTTACAGCAGGGCTTGGGGCAAGATGAATTTCAGATGTACCCTCCAAATGTCTGCTTTCACCACTTATATGAGTGGAATCATTCTGATATGATGCTCAAAGTTTTGCAGATATAATGCATCAACACCAGCAGCAGCAGACGGGCCTCAGGTCTTGCTCCTGCCCACCCAGCTGCCTTGATAGAAACTAGTTGCCATCCAGGAGTATTATCTTAAGATAGCTTAAAATGATCCAGAAGGAGCTTAGGACCATCACTTTGTTCTCACTGGTACAAAATCTCTTGCCTATTCTTCTGTTCCACCAGGTTGTTATGCTGGTCGAGAAGTTCATAAAACAATAATTCTTGGAAGAGATGTCTGGAGGTCATCTATTTCTCCACTGCTAGCCTCCCCAAGTTGGGTCAGCTTAGATCAAGTTGCTCAGGATCTTCTCCAGTTATGTTTTGAATATTTTCAAAATTGGAAATTCCACATCCCCTTTGAGCAACCTGTTCCAATTGTGTATCTGTTTTTGACAGATGCAGCTGATGTAACCCAATCAGTACTTTGCACAGGAGGTGGTCTTTCAATACAATTCTAGTTTATTGTAAAACACTTGTACAGTACTACAGATGAATGACAATTTCATAAGTCTGAGGTTCAATCTTTCAGACTTTGCCATATATATCATGCTTATTCCTTCAAGCCAAAGCAGGAACAGCACTGCCTAAATATGAGCAACAGAACATGCATGTTTATTCATCTCAACACAGCCATTTCCTTAGCTCCTGTCCATGGATCTAAACTATGCTGATGTATCAGCGGCCATCCTCAATCAAGGCTCCAGGGCTGTGTGGAAAAGGTAAAGTACAGATTTTCATTTTTTGGAGTCAGTGCAATCATTTAATTGAAAATATTTTACTTGAACATGATAAAAGAAAAGCAGGATCTGAAGAATTTCTAAAAACCTTCCCAATTGTGAGTCACCACAGAGAATTTACTGGCATCTTTTTGTTCTCCATTTTTTTTACCAGCTCTTTCAGGATGCTATTTTAGAAGCAGTTGGACATTTTACAATGTGTTTTATTTCCCCTTCTTGTTTGCTTAGGAGTACACAAACATTTTGAAGATAATACAGGGATGCTGTATACTCAGATCTTTAATGTTACTAAATGATGCATTCCATACTCTGAAGGTTACAAAAAGGCAACAAAATGAGACTATGGCTATAGGAGTTTGGATTTAGATGCAATAAACCCCCCTAGGAATACAAACTGCCAAACTTGCATACGTGTAATTACTGTGCATTGCATGAGGGCAATTAGACACTTCACAAAATAGCCCCAAATCAAGCACATTGACCAGGAAGGAAACTGAAGTTAATGATAGAATGAACAACTTATCTTTCTCCATGAATAGCATAAGGCACCTGACTGGTTGCAGAAGAGCAATGCATCTTTTTCCCCATTTTTTTTTCCAGAGGATTTACTGAAAATGCCAGCACTGCTCCTGCACACCTCTTCTGTAGCGGCAGTTAGAGCATTGATTCAGTGGGTCTGAAACAAGCAAGGCTGAAGGCCTGCAACTTCCTCCCAAGGTCATTTGCCCATTAGTGGGGCTTCTCGATTCTGATCTCTGCTAAAGCAGAAATAAAATTATCTTAGAGATCCACAGAATCAGTGCTATTCTTACTTGTTGTTCTCTTGTCTCCATGAATTTGGCATTATTGTCTGGTAGAATCATAGACTCATAGAACATGCTGAGTTGGAAATGACCCATCAGGATCGTCGAGTTCAACTCCTGCCCTTGTACAGGACACCCCAAGAATCACACTATGTGCCTAAGAGTGTTGTCCAAACGCTTTTTGAACTCAGACTTAGTGATGTGACCACTTCCCTGGGGAGCCTGTTCCAGTGCCCAACCACCCTCTGGGTGAAAAACCTTTTCCTGTAATTTAATCTAACCTCCCCTGACTCAGCTTCGTGCCATTCCCTTGGGTCCTGTCACTGGTCATGAGAGTGAAGAGATCAGTACCTGACCCTCTGCTTCTCCTTGTGAGGATGTTGAGGACTGCAAGAAGGCCTCCCCTCAGTTTCCTCTTCTCCAGGCTGAACAGACCAAGTGACCTCAGCTATTTCTCATACGGCTTCTCCTCAAGGCCTTTCACCATCTTCACTAACCTCCTTTAGATGGTCTCTTATAGTTTAATATCTTTCTTATATTGTGGTGCCCAAAACTGCACACAGTATTCAAGGTGAAGCCACACCAGTGAAGAGCAGAGCAGGACAATCCCATCCCTCAACCAGCTGGTGATGCTTTGCCTGATGCCCCCCAGGACATGGTTGGCCCTCCTGGTTGCTTTAAAGATTACACAGGGTAATCTATATGTAGCTACTTTTACAGACAAAGTGAACCCTCAACAGACCAAATGAGTGTGCAAGCCACAGCTTTATAAGAGAGGGATGGACACTGACATCTCTGTCCAAGGGAAAACTGGGCATAGCTTGGGACTTCACTGCTGTTATGTCCAGTTTCAACATCCCAGTTCAGGAAAGATATATTTTAGCACATGCAGAACTTCAGTTGTAGCATATATAGAACTTACAAGTGTCTCTGGGAGATGACTAGCGAATTTCAAATGTTTTCAAGTTCAGTTAGCAACTGAGCAGATGTTTTCTCATCTGTAATTTTGAACCCTGACACCTGAGATTTATCCTTATATTGTATCTGGCACTGAAGGCCTTTCCTCTATGTTCTCATTATTGCAATTACCACTGGAGCTGATGATAGTTACCCTTTTCTTATCACTAAATTCAGTTCCTGTTAGCAGCCCTTTAATTAGTTCTCATGTTCAGTAGACCAGTCATCAGAGAAAGGAGAAAGGAGCTCATAAAATTTCATTTTGCCCATGCTTACTCCTACTGAAAATTATGACTCAGCGAGAGAAGAGGAGGCCAATATGTAGCACTGAATGATTCATTACAAATATTTCAGAACTCTGACAACACTTATCATTAAAGCTTTTATAAATGTGTTTCCTGGATAGAATCCCATGATCCAGATCTTCTGGTGTGGGCAGGCTCAGTTTCACCAAAAAAAGAGTGGGCAACAGCAGCTTCAAGAAAGCTTTATAGTCTTCCTAATTCCTACCTTACTTTGAGATAATTTTGAGAAATTTTGGATTTATGTCCATTTCCCCCAAACTTTTAGAGTTGGCAACTAAAGACCATATGTGTTTTGTAAATGCAACCCAAACACAATTCCCTGGGAATTTGTTAGTTGGGTGTTGGTCGAAAAACTGAACAGTTCCAGACAACTAAGAGAAGGTAGTTTATTTTTTATTAGACTAACTTACATAGACAGAAAAAATAGGAAAATGTTAATATATAGAAACTGTGTGTATTGAACAGAAGGCACAGGTTTTAAAGCTGAAGAGAAAGCTGAGTTCTTGCTCTTGCTCAAACCAAAAATAAATATATCCTTATATCTGATAATTTTGCTATGTCAGCTGAAACTTTTGTGCTTGAATCTTTTAACCAAAGAACACTAGACCTTTTCCAGATGATTTCATTTGTACAAATGAAAATCTGCAGCAGCTGAAACAAAGGAGTGATGGAGCACCTTCATTTAAAGAAAAAAATGAAGCAGAATGCAATTAATCTTGTGTCACAAAAAGTGTAGTTGAGGTATAATCTGAATACTGACAAGCATTGTAGTGTTCCAGGTACCATCTGCAACTTCTTTACAGATAACAAAGTGCTTACAAGCAGCTGCTGCCAGGGATCTCACTCAGCAAAAGCTGCCTCTGCTCTGTGTTAGCTTAATTTCAGCATCCACACTACTCAACAAAGTTGTCTTCAAAAACGTGGTCATGGTGGAGGGGTCCCAACTGTTCAGTCCTCCCACTCTGGGCCATCACAGCTGAGCATTGCCTAATCCTTGATCACCAATACTGTTCAGTGTGATCTTCCTCATGCCCAGGTGTGCCTTTGGAGACAGAAACCTGTGACACAGCCTGTAGGTGTTCCACCACAGGCTGCCAACACCTGAACAAGTTGTATTGCTATGACTTCTATCTGCAAGTTGGTGGCCTTTTGACATTCAGAGCTGTGGAACCCTTTGCTCAGCTGCTCAGGTAACACTTCCCCTTGCATTCCTCATGCTGCCACTTTCATGCTGTCACCCTCATGCTGTCGCTCTAATGCTGCTGTGGGCACGGCCTTGTGTCTGTGAAACCTAATAACATTGTTATGGTGGGTTCTCATGGAAAATGGTTGCCACCAGTGTGAGAATTACCCCTTCTTCCCCACTTTTCCTACTCCTTGACTATAGTTTCAGTTTACAATATAGGGAAAATACTACCTGGGGTGACGAATGGAACAGGTCACCTTTTTTCTGTGTTTTCCATTTCTTTTGCACTTCTTAGCACAGATTGTTGTTTTTCATCCTGTCCTGACCAGGCTGCTGTCCTATGCCATCCTTCATTTCTCTTTCAAAGGGCTGGGGGGGGGGAACCTTGCCTCTGTGAAGGCAATGTGTTTATAGTCTATTAAAAGACTTTTCTTTGAATTAAAGACACAGTCCTCCTGCCCTGTCAGCATTTCTGACTTGTCCAGGATGATCTGAAAAAAGTGTCTGACCACAATGTGGTCAGATATATGGTCACATTTTGCAGTGTGAGAGGTGCTTATGATGTGGGGCTTAATTATTTCCAAACCTTTTTTCAAAAGTGTCATAGACTTTTGTGACCAGCACCCCCTGTAGTATGGTTGGCATAACTAACACATTTTTATAGAACCAAGAGCCATCCTCTGTGATCAAGATGGTCCAGTATCAGTCACCTTTTCCCTCCTTATCAGGCCTTGAAAGTCCTGTGCATCAGCCAGATTTCTTCTTCCCCTCCTTATTGACCTCAGGGTTCCTGGAACAGCAACACCTTATGGTGGGACCACACTCAGCATGTACACAGGGTTCGCATGGGGAGGGATATTTCTGAAATGGGGGTGGCTGTACCTGAGCAAGGAAGGAGAGCTGGTGTGGAGTGCTGTGCTGCTACGTCTTACTTTGGAGTCTTCTGCCCCCTGATGTGTCCTGGTCACAAAATCTATGATAGGCAAAGCCGTGGTGGAGGTTGCTCCCCCAGACAAGTCACCCCTGACTGGGGCACTTTGCCAAGTGAAACTTTGTGATGGGAACAGTTCCAGGCGTGGAGAAAAACATACAGCAATTGACAGGATTTTATTATATGGACCTTACAGTTATTATATGGACTTTACTATTATTATGTGGTTTCATTGTATTCACACTACACAGTGCACAGCCTGGACATGCCCAGGCTTGCCATGAGTTTGCCTGCTCCCTGCTTCCCCCGCTCCTCCCCCTTTTGCCCATGTCCCTATCCTGGTTTGTCGCCCCGCTTGTCTGTCTCATGCTCTGCCCTATGTTCTGGCCCTTTCCCCTCCCGAGCTGATAAGACTGGGTGCACACGTGAATAAAGGATTCTACTTGCACCCTCCCTTGTGTCCCGGACCCGTGCTCTGCCACGGTCCCATCCCCCCTTCGGACCTCGACAAAACTTCACCAATTTTTTACATGTTTGATAGACTAACACTTATTCTGTAACTATGAGGCTCCCTTTAAGAGCAGAACTGAACTCACGCACAATCACACAGCCCTAGACACCTCACCATCAATGGCAATGAGGGCAATGAGGAATATTCCAATATTCCTCAAGTCTGTAGGTGGCTCCTTTTGAGCTGTCAACCATTTCTTGCATGAGAAGACACTGGAAAGAATTATGTTGCTGCTTCACTTGCCCCAGGTGTGTAATTTTTTCACCATAATGCAGGTAATGAGATCGGCATGACTCTCAGGGATGGTATGAGAGCATGGCAGGCCTCTTGGCATCATTCTGAAGGGCTACATCAGAGGCAGCATGCTGAAATGCTGTGGCCTTCCTTTTGTGGAGAATGGGAAATTTCCAGTGACAATTTCCAAGGGGTAGGAAGGGAAATACTGTAACATTAGTAAAGAGTTAATGTCAGTTACAGTTAACACAGAATGTAGACCAAAGTCAAATCATAGAATCACAGAACCACAGAATGGCTTGGGTTGAAGGGACCTCTAGTTCTGACCCCAATACCGGGGCAGGGTACCTTCCACTAGACCAGATTGCTCAAAGCCCCCTCCAACCTGGCCTTGAACACTTCTGGTAATGCCAGTTAATAGGTTCCAAGGTCACTCTTTCATATGGTTTAGATTATTCACATCAGAACAGCCATAGGGCTGTTGCAGAGGTACCAATCCAAGGCTCCCTCCCAGCTGTGTCCAGTATGGCTGTACTGTTTACTCTGGCAATGAATAATAGGAAGAAAAACTGGCTCAGGAGCAATCATGTCCTGGCACAAACCCTAGTGATACTCTAGAATTAACTCTAAGAAAAAAAAATGCTTGTTGCAAATAAGGTGATAAGTTATATAATTTCTCTCAGAAAAATTCTACACAGAAAACTGACATGCTTTCATCCACCTAACTGTAAAAAAACACCCATTTTTTTAAGAAGAGAAACATTAATTATGAATGGCTTAGGCTATTGCAGAAAAAAAAGATATACACTTATGGGAAGTGAAGAGTTTGCTGTTCTGCAGTGTTTCTATTGAGATGAAGTATGCTGGTTAGCATATGACTAACTCATTCTTTTGGTAGGGAAAAAAAAGTGTAGAAATTATATACCTTATTACCATACAATATGTCTGTGATCATGACTTTTAAAGCTGGCATAAAATAGAAAAGAGGCCTTTCTTAATCATCACTTGGTGTTAATACAAAGGCACCATAAGGAGAAGATGAAACAAACCATTTAAGTTAATATACTCTTGTCAAGCAAGAAGCAGTATGATGGCATGACTCCAGTCTCTCAGAGGAAGGAATTTTTTTGTTCAGTGAAAGCTGATACCTCAGTGAGCCACCCAGCACAAAAATAGGAAATGAAGTTAAGAAATGCAAAGCTCTTCCATTCCTCTCATCTTTTCTCCCTGCATCAATAAATTATTATCTTTAATTTTATGGGAGTATAGAGAGGAGAAAACAAGCTATAGCTTGTCATCAGAGCTTGACAAAACTAGAAATAAGTTTTCTTTTGCTGTCAACGTACAATGACAATTTTCACAGTACTATTTCAGGTATCAGCTCCCTTAAATACTTCTGTCCTATTATAGCTATGCAATACTTCGGGGTCAGAAAGCAATTGAATGAAAACCTATCCCTTGCTAAAGGAACAAACAGTCAGTGGAGTGCCAGCAATGTCACGTAGCAGATTCTGGATGACATGCATGCCACAGTTCATTTGGATCTCTCAAATTTAAAGGACAATGCACTCTGTGTACTAGTCTGTATTTCATTACCTCATTAGGTAAAAATCAAACAAGGGCTCAATCCTCTCTCAGCAGACTGGTCTAGTTGATAACTCCCTAATTCGTACCTTCATTAATTCACAAATTCATTAGCTGACAAAGGCAGTAACTCACGAATTCACACTCTCAGCCAGTGTACATGTTGCTCTCACTTTAGCTTAATTTTTCTGCTACCACTGAACAGGATTTAGCGTGAGCTGTTTCATAGGCCAAAACCTGGGCAGGAGTCAAGTGGTCACCCACACTCCACCACTTGGTATAGGCTACAAGTCTAGTAAGTCCCACAGTGCAGGGAGGTACTGTTACTCTTCCTGCCTCACTGTGAGTGAAGGTAGAGGAAAGGTTTGAGCGCTTCCATGGGAAAGTTTAGCATCACAGTTTATTATTAGGCAACATGCTTTCAGTGTGGAGATGTTAGCACTAGATCTGGATGTACAAACATGTTAATGGAAAACAAATAAAATATAGAAAAACAATACAATGATCCTGAGTTGCAACCTAAGATGCAATATGCCAGTTGCAGATGGTGCATAATCCATAAAAACGTCTAGCAGTTTGTTCAATTCCTGTTACAATCTTGACAGTCTGGTCAGTATCATGCCTGATAGCAAAAGTAATCTGCTTTTGATAAGAAATTGCTTTCTTATACTTGTTGATTAAAACTTCTGCTTCTTCAGTTTGAGAATGAACTGTGTCCCATAATGGTCCTAAGGGTCCTGTCCACGTTGTAAGCCAATATTCCATCAACAAAAAAATTAATTAGATTTTTAGCTTCTCTGAAGTTATTTTGTCATTACAGAGAACATCACAGATCAAACCAAATACATATACAACCCAGTTTTCACTGAAGTACAACTATGCAGTTACCACACAGTTAGCCTAAATAGCAGGCACCTGAAATCATATCACTCATACAAAGGCCTTGAATTACTAAATGTTCAGGGCAGTACTGTTTGTGGTTTCCTCATTCTACATCCATGATTAGGTTACCTTTGTTATCCATGCATTTGGTCCCTTGAATTAGCAGTCATATTAGCTACAATAATGGGGAGTGGGTTGTATTGGTAAATGAGTTCCTTTTGGCTTTCCCTATTTATAGTGCAGTGATAAACAGATCCACCCAACAGACTACTTTTGCCTGCTATCCTTAACTTTTCATGAACAGAGTTTATGATACTTGCACCAATCCAAATAACTGCATCCTGAACATTGCAGGATTCCCACTGTGGATCCAATGGGCTTTCAGTTCATATTCATTTATAATAAAGGTTTGCATGGTAACACCAGCAATGGCACTGCTGGTATTTAAAACCAATTTTTGAACACCAGCATACATTTCCTTGAAAATCTTCTGGAGTTTTGTCCAAGAGTTTAGGCTAATTATCAAGGTGTCAATAGTTGCATCCTTTCAATTTATTATATCCCCAAGTCATGGAAGAGTTCACCATCATCCAGAGATGTGCTTGATTTTCACACAGTGTATCATTTATCAAACAGTATCCCAGAATTCCCAATGCAAGGGTCAAGGTTGTTTGATGTATAAAGCATCCTTACTTTATACATTTCAACATTCTCTCTGGTGATAAAACCTTACCACAGGGAATCTTAACGAAGGTCAAGGGAATATTTGGTCTACCTGCTAGAGGGACACTTTCCATAGCATGCATGTCAAATGGCATCTTTCACTCATTCGTCCAGGATGTCAGTGGTTCCTATGGAGTGAGTAAGAAAACTTATTACTTGGACTGTATCCAAGCCTCCACAATGATAAACTTCACTCCCATAGTAGTTTCCATTGCTGTTTCCTATGTTCCATTCTCTCAAAAGCACTGCAAAGTAACCCAGAGTTTCCCAGCTGATGGATGTTGAATTCTCACCTGATCCCTGGATGCCACACTGAGGTGTTCAAAGCATCCTGCTGGTGCTGGTTCAGTACAGAAGATTGTTCAAAACTTTTAAACAGTGGGCTACCAGTTGCTGTCTGTCAGGATTTTAAGAATTGCATGGCCACTTCCACAATTAGTGCCACCATTGTGCCATTTGATTTTTTAAGCAGTGTGCTTTATCTTTCTCCTATACCATAACTTGGAGTCGCTGCAAAGTCCACTTAACTCCATGGACAAGACACCATTCCTGTAATTAACTTATTTTAAAAATGTGCCCTGTTACCTGATTGTACCTGTTGTGACATTGACTGTGGATGCAGCCCATGCGAGGTAAACATTATCCAAACTGCTCACTACTTCAGTTGTGATCGTAATAACTTTCCACCCCACGGAGGTACGTGTTTGAGTATGACACAGTCTACTTGCCCAATATTTCCAAAGGACTTTTCCTTCCTTAAGGTTTGCTTGTTGTTGACCTTGGACAATAGAAACCTTATTTTCAACATCAAATTTACTAGTTGTCACTATATGAGCTGCTTGTTTCTTAGTAATCAGACACCTGATTACACCAGTAATCAGACATCTTCTGGCATGCTGGTGCAGAAGAAACGCCTTGAGTGCCGAATGGTTACATGAACACCATCGTTTTCCGGTGGGCTGCTATATGACCTGTAGTAATAGGATCACAGTTGGCAATACCTTATATTTGCTGCCAATATTTGTTTCCCTATATATTGAGATATGAGGATAGTTTAACCAGTTTCCTAACCACTGTGTAGTACTAGCCCATACAGCATAGGAATCGGTGTATATGGCCTGTTCACCATTTCTGAGACTTAATACAAGAGCATAGAGCTCTGCTAATTGAAAAAAAAAAAACCACAACCTTTTATTTGCTCAGTTACTACAGGTTCTTCAGCTCTAAATACAACAGCAGCCATTCCTTACCATTCACACTATGTTTAGTTCCTTTCAGTAAACCAGACATCATCTGGGTGACTGGAGTTGAATTCAGGGACATCCTGGACAGAAGTGCGAGGAGGCTCCATGTATGTATCAAGGCCAGTCTTCGCAAACGAAGATTTGGGAAAGGTCTCTACCCACGTTTGTTACAAGCGCGCTGGTGATACAGGGCTTTGCAAATGCGGGTAAGGCCTTGGAGCCTGCGCAATGGATTTTTTAGGTGAGACACGGTGTGAGCTAAACTGAGCCCACCCTTTAATCCTAACGTTCATCTGCCGGGGCCAAACAAGCTTGGACGGTGGCAGCGAGGTCCTCGGGATGTAGGTTTGTTTAGAGTGACCTTCTCTTAGATGAATGGCCTTACAGGGCTGAACGAGCTCCATCTGCCCGTGTTTAGAGTTGTCCTTCTCTTCTGTGTGTTCCGGGGCTCCCCTCTCATCTCCCACGATGGCACTGTCGCTCCCATCCTCCCGCTCCTTTCCGTGCCCGGGGCCGCGCTGCCGCGCACGCGCCCCGGGCCGGCCCGGGTCCGCACGGCCGTGAAGCACGCGTTCCGGGTCGGCCCGGGCCCGCGCCGCAGGCTCCATGTATTCCATGGGCATTCCTATATGCACCACATTTTCAGTACCTTACTCTCCTTAGCTAAGCCAGCTATAGTTTCACAATGATAGACATACAGTCCTCACCTCTCTACAGGGGTCTTACATGCCACATCCAAAGGTACTGGTTTACCTGCAAGCATAGCTTTAAGAACAGGTGTTGGCAGTGCAATTTTATGTTCCTTCCCTGGGTCAAAGGTTCAGTCACTGCCAGTCCTTTGCAAGCTAAGCTGGTAACAGCTTTTCAAAAGTGAAATGATAGTGCTTATCACTGCCACATGCACACATACACTGCCCAACAGTGACCTCGTGTGGCAATGGAAATGTCTCCAGTTCTTTAGACAGTACAGCGATGGTCAGGTTGATTAAAATGAGCACTAAGGGAGAAAATGTATATAGTGGAGTACCTGCCAGGTGGAAGCAAATAGGTCCCTATCTGCTTCTGGTACATATCACAGAATCATAGAACGAGAGAATATCAGGCTGGAAGGGACCTCAAGAATCATCTGGTCCAACCTTTCTTGGCAAAAGCACAGTATAGACAAGAGGGCCCAGGCACTCTGTCCATCTTAAAAGTGTCCAATGTTGGAGAATCCACCACTTTCCTAGAGAGATGATTCCAATTGTTCTCACTGGGAAAAATGTTCCTCTTGGGGTGAACCAGAATCTCCCCAGGAGTAACTTGTACCCATTATCCCTCATCTTTTCCATGTGATTCCTTGTAAAAACAGACTCTTCATCTTCTTTGTGGCCATCCTTTAGATACTAGAACATGGTGATAAAGTGTCCTCTAAGCCTTTTTTTCGCAAGGCTTCTCTCACACACTTCTCTCAGACTTTCCTCATATGTCAGGCTTCCCAGACCTTGGGTCATCTTTGTGGCCCTTCTCCAGACTCTCTCCAACCCATTTTTGCATATTGGGGACCAAAATTAAACACAGTATTCCAGATGTGGCCTGATGAGTGCTGAATAGAATGGGATAATGACCGTCTCTGCTGGCAATGTCCTTCTTGATGTAATCCAGCATCCTGTTGGCTTTCTCTGCTGCAGCAGCACACTATTCACTCAGATTGAGCTGCTTGTCCACCAGGAACCCCAGATCTCTTTCCACAGAGCTGCTCCCTTTTCGGGTAGATTCTAGCCTGTGCTGCACTTCTGGATTATGTTTTCCCAGATGCAAGACCTTACACTTGTCCTTGTTAAACTTCATAAGGTTCTTGTAGCCCATTTTTCCAGCCTACCCGGGTGTTCCTCCAGGGCATCTCCTTTCCAAAGGGTCCACTTCCCCACTCAGTTTGGTGTCATTGGCAAAATTCAATGGGGTAAAGAAATGCTTCTGGAGGGGAGATACACAATCCCTGTGGCTTGCTGGCTGTTGAACTGTAAGGGCACAGGCTGAACCTTCTCTCGAGAGGGAGTAAAGAACAACATTAGCACAAGTACCAATGAGATGGTGGACAGGAGGAATGGGCATTCATTATGTCCCTTCCACTTCCAAAGAATTCCTCTCCACTCCCACAGATCTGAGGTCTGGACACAGCTTTTGTTGCAGGTCCTTATCTGGCTCTGGAGCCAGAGCCCTTTGTGCCTAACAAAATGGTGCCAAATGCTGCCCTTCCAGGTGACCCCTGGTGCACTTGGCGAAAACTCTACAACCAACTCAAGCTTGTGCAGGACCAAGCTGATACTCTAGCCAGGAATGCCATGTTCAAGACCTGCAGTCCTGGCTGCTGCTCTTGAATCTGCTGCTGAACTGCACAGGTACAGCCAGCTTCAACATCCTTTTCCTCCTTGCTGTGCTGTAGGAAAACAAAGGCTCTCAAGACAGAGACCCTGGTGCTGTTTGTCAGTCTGTTCTCTTTCGATGTTTCTCTCTACAGCTCACACCTGGGGGTGTGCTTTAGGAGATCCCCAGGGCTCTGTTCTGCCTTGGCCCACTTCCCCTACTGTGGCCAGAGGAGCCCAGCCAAGAGCAGAAAGCTGCTGGCAGGGGTATTCCAGTGCCTCAGAGGAAGTGGGTGTGGGGCAACAAAGGGGGGATTTATCTTCCCCAGGAGGGCTAAGCCTTCTCTGAAGCTGAAGGAGAAGCAATGGCCAACCTCACCTGCCCCAGGGAGTTGAGGAGCTTCTGCAGGAGCAGGAGCATGTTGCAGGGAGAGGAATGTCTATCTTCTGCAGCATCTGTAGCAGCACCCTGACTACAGAAAGGGGAGGGGGCACCCTGAGGCCTGACCCTGTCTTAGACTGAGTTCCAAGCATAATGAGAGCTTTGGCATGTGTCTGACAGGTGTTTACCACGTGGGACAACTTGGTGGAGAAAACCTCCAGAGGACAGCAGCAGTGTGCTGGGCCTGTGTATCCTCCTGTGTTCAACCCCTCCAACAGCAGGGGATGTTGGGGTTTCTTCAGGTCAAGGCTGGTTCTGCCAGCATAACTCCAGAGCACACAGTGCCGCTCATTCACAGCCTGTGGCCAGGGCTGGGTACAGTGGCCACCCTAAACATTCAGGTGAAGGTCAGCTGGACCCAGCACCAGTGTCTCCACAGCCCGTGGTGTTGCACATCTGGCAGAGAACTGCGTCAGCTCCAGGAAGAGTCTTGTCACCTGTGATGGAGCTGTGAGGCGTGCTCCCCCTGCCACAACCTGACCTTTATTTCCCAGTGGGAAGGGAGAGTAAACCAGTGACACAAGTGGCAGTTGTTTGTCATGGACACATCTGGTGGTGATGGCTGTATCTACCCAAAGTGGATTCAAGGGAGATAGAGAACAACACCATGGCCAGCGGCCAATCTGAACAACACACCGCCCTAACCACAGTGCCGCTCCAGGTCTGACTGCACCAAGGCTGGAAGAAAAAACATCTGTAGTCGGTGTGCAGATATGACCATGAGTCATCCTATTCCATAAATAGTGGGCAGCCCTGGGCCTGTTGAGCTCTCCTGCACAGCGGTGGGCTGCATGCCAGCATCCTCCCTTGAGTAGGGACAGCTCTAAAGGGGACTCCTCAAGGTCAAAGAAATTTTGTCTGTGCTCTCTGCAGTAAACACTCAAGTGTACTGAGTGGTTTTTTGTTAAGTCACTGTCAAGCTTGCCACTGAACTTTGTTAACTCATTCTTGTATCAATAAAATCCATTGTCCCTTCTTTGGAGAGTGAAGTATAGGACTCCATCCATGATGGCAGCATAAAGGCCATTGCCAAGCGTGCCCTCCAGGAAGCTGAGGTCCCAGGCTTTACCGGAGGTGTAAGGAAGGGCACGCTGCAGAAGGCTTGACACAGAGATTTCCCTCCTCCCTCGGGAGGGACAATCGTGTATCGTCCTCTAGTTCCCTGTCACAGCCATCCAAAAGGCTGGTGCTGCTAGAATAGGCCCTGTGTATGGCCAACACTTCCTTTTCCTGTTGTCTCACACTTCCTGGTAGGGGAAGAGAGTACTGTGGCAGGAATTAGAGTTGCCTTAGTCATACGTTTCTCTGAATCCAGGTCTTGGGCCCTCCTCAAGGGTGTAATGTAAAGAAAGAACTGTCTCAGCAGTCTGTATTTACACCTGCTACTGCAGATCTGGTCTCTGCAGCACTGCTCTGTCAGGAGCCTCATGGCAGAGAGGAAAAAGCCATTCATCTCATCATCTTGTTTCAGAAGGAGCCCTCTGGGTTCCAGAACTACCTCAGGCTGCAGGTGCTGGGCCATTGAGGAACCTGAGCCATGCTTCCTGCCTGTATCGAGTCAGGTCCCATAGGGATCCTGCCAAAGAAGGGGGGAAGGGGTCAGGTCAGTTTTATCTGGCAATAAATCCTATTTATTTTCCCCAGATTGAGTGTGAGCCTGTTGTGCCTGGGATGCAAACAGGCAGGGGAGCACGGCTGGGGCGGGTGGGAGGTGGCTCTGATGGCAGCTGGCAGCACTTGGAGGGAAGCACGTATGGAAGGCAGGATGGCAGATGGGGCAGCACAGAAACAGCTTGGTATGATGGTCAGGAACACAAATAGTCAAAGGGAAGAGATGAGAGTGCTCTTGGCACCAAAGAGAAGCACCAGGAAAGGAAGCTCGGTCATTACAGAGTGGGTGGGGGTGAGAGGGGGTTGGAAGCCCAGAGAGGTTTTGTCTGGAGAGATGCGAAAAGCCCAATTGTCAAAAGTAAACTCAAGGGAAGTTCCAGCTCTGTCAGTCAAAACCAAGCTCAATTCAAGCGCTCTTCAGCCAAGGGAGAAGCAGTGGCTGACCTTGCCTGTCCCAGGAGACTGAGGAGCTTCTGCAGGACCAGGAGCACATTCCAGGGAAGGAAATAGCTGGGAGCAAAGTGCCTGGGCGGCACAGCCCTTGGGTTATGGGGACTTTGTTCTGCTTCCCACCCCCGTCTTCCAGCTAATGGTCCTGGGTATCCTGGGAACAACTGGTCTTACTATTAAGACTGAGGCCAAGGAGGCATGAAGTAACTCAGCCTTTTTCTCATCCTTGTCACTATGTTTTCCCCCCTATCCAATAAAGAATTGGAGCGAATTATGAAAAATTTTGAGAAAATAAGAAAATTTGTGGAAATACTGGGGAAAATCAGGGGGAATTAGGGTGAAATAGAGGAAATAAAGGGGAAAATCAGGGAAATTGGGGAAAATTAAGGGATATTGGGGCAAATTATTGGTGGAATAAGAGGAAATTTGGGTAAAGTAGTACAAATGATGGGAAAAAGATAAAAAATTGGGTAAATTGGGGAAATAAATTTCAGTTAGGGGGAATTAGAAACATATTCAGGGAAAATAAGGAGAAATTGGGGATTTTGGGGAAAATTAGAGTGAATTGGGGCAAATTTGGGGAAATAAGATACTTTAGGGGAATCAGAAAATGTATAAAAATTTAGGGAAGCGTAGGGGAAATAACGGAAAAATTAGGGAAACTGGGGCAAACTGAGGGAGAATAAGGGGAAATTTAGGTGAAAAAAGGGCAGAGTAAGAAAAATTTGGGGAAATCCTGGGATAATTAGGAGAAATTAGGGGAAATTGAGGGAAAGTTAGCAAAAGAGGGGAAATTAGAGGGAAGTTGGGTTAAACAAATTTGGTGGAAACTTGAGGAAATCAGGGGGAAACAGGAAATTTAGGAAAATCGGGGGGAAGACAAGGAAATTTGGGGCAAATTGCAGGAAAAATGAGGAAATTTAGAGAAACCTCAGGGGACACCAAGGAAATTCATGGCAAATTGATGAAAATTTGGAGAAAACGGGGAAATCAAGGAAATTTGTGGCAGATTGGGGGACATTTAGGAAAATCAAAGGAAAACAAGGAAATCTGGGGAAAAATCAAAAAACTTTGGGGGAAATTGGGAAAATTAGGGGAAATTCAGACACCTGAGTCCCCTATATGGGGTCTAATGGTATCTATGGGGCCTGGATGTCTGGGTCCCCCTAGCTATTCTTAGGTGAGTTATGGGGGTCAAGAGGGGGGGAAGGGGGACCTATAGGGCCAGCCCCATATATGGTTATGAGGTGAAGGTGCCCCACAGCCCCATTGGCGTCACAAACTGATCAGATGTCAGGGGTTGGGGGGGCATGTCCCAAAAATATCCCATTGTGGGGGGAGGGGGAGGGAACAAAGGGATGGGAGGAGGGGCCCAGATTCTTGAGTTCCCTCGAGGGGGAAGGGGGGTCACACCTGTCCTTTGTCTGTCTGTCCCCTCCTCCACCCAGGGGGGACTCAGGCATCTGGGCAAGCCTTTTGGTTTGCCTCATTCATCCCATAATAAACCACGGGGGGGGGGGCTACAGGGGGCCCCTACAGGGCTGAGAGGGGGGTGTCCTATGGGTTTGGGAAAGCCCTATGGTGATTCTCTGGGGCTGGAAGTGGGTGTTATGGGGGAAGCTATAAGGATTCTATAGGGGAACATATTGAGGTCCTATGGGGCTGGGAGTGGGTCCTATAGGACCATGGAACAGGGGGTGGGGGTGTCCAATAGGACTGAGAGTGAGCCCTATGAGGCTGGAGGGAATTACAGGGGTCAAATGGAGAGAAATATGGAAACCCTGAGGAAAGTCCTATGGACTTCTTATAGTGCTAAAGGGGTGTCCTGTGGGACTGGGGGAGACCTATGGAGCTGAAAGTGTGTCCTGTGAGGTAAGGGGGAACTGTGGGGATGAGATATGTGGGGGTGAGATATGTGGGGGCTTCTGTGGGGCTGGAGGAGCTCTATAGGTCCAAAGGGGTCACTGGACCCTTTGGGGCAGTGAGGGTCCTATAGGATGACAGCAGAGGGGGGGCCCTATGGAAGTGGGGAGTGCCCTGTAGATCCACAGGGGTCACCGTGTCCCCATGGGGCAGTAGGGTGGCCTTGAGGTCACCTGTCTGTCCATGCCCGCCCTCCCCCCTTCCCAGTGACGCAGCTGGGGGGGAGGGGGGATATAAGGGGGATCCCCCAGCCAGTGCCTGCAGATCCAGGGGCAGGTGGGGCAGGGGGCACCGGGAGCACTGTGAGGGTCTGGGAAGGGGCTGTAGGGGGATTGGTGCCAATTGTAAGGGACTGGGAAAGAACTGGGTCAATGTGGGAACTGGGAGGGACTGGGAGGAAACTGGGAGGGTCTATGGGGGAACTGGGAGGGACTGGGAGGGTCTATAGGAGAACTGGGAGGGTCTATGGGGAAACTGGGAGGGACTGGGATGATACTGGGAGGGTCTATAGGGGAACTGGGAGGGACTGGGAGGATCTATGGGGAAACTGGGAGGGTCTATGGGGGAACTGGGAGGGACAGGGATGATACTGGGACAGTCTGTAGGGGAACTGGGAGGGACTGGGATGATGCTGGGAGGGTCTGTGGGATAACCAGAAGGGACTGAAATGATATTGGGGGAGGGTACTGGATAGAGGGATATTGAAACTTACTAAGCAGTGCTGGGGTGGGGGGGTGGGGGGGTGAGTGGGATGGTGTGTGCTAGTGTACTGGAGAATTATTGGTGGGGCTTGGGGGGATGCTGGGATATACTGAGACATACTAAAACATACTGAGGGGCGGTTATTGTGTTCCGGACCAGGACCAGAGCCCCCCTGAGTCTGCACTATCATCCCCTGACTCGGAGACCACTGAGAGAGGTGGGACTGGGCACTGGGAGCACTGGAAGGAACTGAGGGGTGTCTGGGGGAACTGGGAGGAACTGGGAGGGATGGAGAAGTACTGGGGCATACTGGGAGGTGCTGGGGTGGGGTAAAGGGTAGGCAGTGTGAGGCACTGGGGAAACTCAGCTTAACTGAAAGGAACTGGGAGCACTAGGGTGGGTACTGGGACTGCCAAGGAGGAATTGGGATGGAGATAGGGACAACTGGGAGGAACTGGGAGCACTAGAAAGTAACTGGGAGCAGTGGAGAAGAATGGGGGAGGATGAGACCACCAAGGACGGACCTCAGAGGGGGCTGACTGGGAGGACTGGGAGCTCTGTAGAGGAACTGGGAGCACTGGGGAGGAACAGAGGAGTCAGATCAACCATGAGGAACTGGGGCATCTGGAGAACAGTGGATGATGAAACAAGGAAGGAGCTGGGATGGGGTCTACTGGGAGGAACTGGCAGCACTGGGAGGGTCTGATCCCTTCTGCCCCACACAGCCTCACCCAGCGCCACCATGCCTGACGTGGAGATGGCTGAATTTGGGGAGGCCGCCCCCTATCTCCGCAAGTCGGAGAAGGAGAGAGTGGCCGCCCAGACCCGCCCCTTTGACCTGAAGAAGGACATCTTTGTTCCTGATGAGAAGGAGGAATATGTTAAGGCCACCATTGTCAGCCGTGAGGGCTCCAAGATCACTGCTGAGACCGAGCATGGCAAGGTGGGGGGACCCCAGCCACACACGGGACATCAGGACCTCAAAATAGTAACTCCATCCCCCAGGGGACACAAAGAACCCAAGTCACCTTCACTAGAACCCAAGAAACATCTAGACCTCAACATACCTTCACCAGCACCCACTGGATTCTCAGACCCCACAACATCTTCTCTAGAACCCAGGAAATATCTAGACCCTGACCCCCCTTTCCCAGCACCCACTGGACACCTAGACTCCCTCCTACCCCCTCCATCAACCAAGGGACACCCAGACCCCAAACCATCTTCTCTATCACTTGAGGGACACCTACACCTTCTCCAGCTCCCAAGGCAATACCCAGATGCCCAGGTCCCAGCCGTATGGGAGGAAAAACCTGGGGCAACTCCTTGTCCTGTCCTCCCAACCCATGGTGTTCTCCTTACCTTGAGCAGACAGTGACGGTCAAGGAGGACCAGATCATGCAGCAGAACCCTCCCAAGTTCGACAAGATCGAGGACATGGCCATGCTGACCTTCCTCCATGAGCCTGCCGTCCTCTACAACCTCAAGGACCGCTACGCCTCTTGGATGATCTATGTGAGTTGGGAGCCCATGAGGTTCTCCAGACCCCATCTGGAACTTGGACAACCCTTCTCTAGACCCCTTGGGCCAAATAGACCTAGGATACCCTTTCTCCAGATCTCATGGGCCACCCATAAATGGGATGTCCCTTTTTCACACCTTTTGAGGCGCCCAGACCAAGATGTCCCAAACCCTTTGGGACACTTGAAACCAGGATGTCCCTTCTCCAGATTCTGTGGGCCATCCAGAACTGGGATATCGTCTCTCCAGGCTTCTTGGGTCACTCAGACCCAAGATGTTCCATCTCCAGATCACATGGGCCACCTAAAGTCAAGACATCCCTTCTCCAGACCCCTTGGGCCACCTAGATACAAGATATCACTTCTGCAGACCCCTTGGACCACCTGGTGGGGTGGCACCTCCAGACTCTGACCCACCTACTTCTTTCTCCAGACCTACTCAGGACTCTTCTGCGTGACAGTCAACCCCTACAAGTGGTTGCCCGTCTACAATGCTGAGGTGGTGGCTGCCTACCGGGGAAAGAAGCGGAGTGAAGCTCCACCCCACATCTTCTCCATCTCTGACAATGCCTACCAGAACATGCTGACAGGTAGGGACTTCCTGCAGGGACCTCAAGACCATATCCACTGATCCTTTTTGGGGAGCAGAAGATGTGGGGCAGATGTGGGGCAGAGCCAAGGTGGACTTCAGAACCTCATGCTTCTTCTCCTTGTTCCACCAGATCGGGAGAACCAGTCCATCCTCATCACGTAAGTGACCTCATATCTAAACACGTTCTTAGCCCTGCTCACCTGGCACATAGCCCCTCTCCTTCTCCCTCTGAAGCCATGCCCACTGGCACGGCCAACCCTTTCTCACCACCTGGGCTTGCCTGTGGATATCCATCGTCCACCTACTGCAAGTGCCACTCCCCCAGTGAGTCCCCACCCCTAGCACCATAGCCCTGCCCACAGCACTCAGCCCTTGCTTTCCTTGGCTGCCCTCAGCGGAGAATCTGGGGCGGGGAAGACAGTGAACACCAAGAGGGTCATCCAGTACTTCGCCGTCATTGCTGCCATCGGTGACCGTGGCAAGAAGGAGACAGGGGCCCCAGGCAAGGTGAGGACACTGGATGGGGGATGACAATGTCTGGCCAACATTCTGCTGCCTGTCTGTCCAACCAACAACACAATGTATCACCCAGCCAATCACCCTACCAACCACCCAAACAATCCAACCAACCATCCAGCCAAGCAACCATCTATCCAACCTTCCATTCATCTGCCCCAGTTCCATCCCTCCACCCATGGCATCAACCCACCTCCCTGCCTATGCAAACCTACATGGACCTGTGTTCTCCCATCCATCCATCTCAGCCTCACAACCCCAGCTCCTGCCCCTCCCTGTGACAGTCCCCCCACATTGTCCTACTCTACCAGGGCACTCTGGAAGACCAGATCATCCAGGCCAACCCTGCCTTGGAGGCCTTTGGCAACGCCAAGACTGTTCGCAATGACAACTCATCGCGATTCGTGAGTGTTGGGCTGAAGCCTATGGAGTAGGGTCTGTGGGTTAGGGTTATCTGGGAAAAGGTGGCCACCTCCACCTCCTGCCACTGCTTTTCCAGGGGAAGTTCATCCGGATCCATTTTGGAGCCACTGGGAAATTAGCATCAGCTGACATCGAGACCTGTGAGTAGGTTGTGGGCTTCATGAGAGGACATCTGGTTGTCCATCACCCATCCATCCATCCATCCATCCATCCATTCCTCCACCCACATGCCCATCCTTCTCGTCATCCTACCATCCATCTACACTTCCATCTCCTCAAACCTCCATCCATCCGTCCATCCATCTGACCCTCCATCTCCTCATCCCAACTTCCACTCATCTTCTCTCCATTCCCATCTCAGACCTTCTGGAGAAATCCCGCGTCATCTTCCAGCTGAAGGCTGAAAGAAACTACCACATCTACTACCAGATCCTCTCCAATAAGAAGCCAGAGCTGCTGGGTGAGCCATGCTCCCACCCCACCTACAAACACCTGACCCCAACTCCTTTCTGAAGGACTCCTGCCTGTTCCAACCCCATCTTCTCCTTGCAGATATGATGCTGGTGACCAACAACCCCTACGACTATGCCTTCATCTCCCAAGGAGAGACCACAGTGCCATCCATTGATGATGGAGAAGAGCTCCTGGCTACAGATGTGAGATGAGGGGCCACTAGGCAGTGTGTATGTGTGTTTCTGTGTGGGCTGAAGAAGACCTTCATCCACATTTTTGCCCCACAGAGTGCTTTCGATGTCCTGGGCTTCACCCAAGAGGAGAAGAACTCCATCTACAAACTGACAGGTGCCATTATGCACTTTGGCAACATGAAGTTCAAGCAGAAGCAACGGGAAGAGCAGGCAGAACCAGATGGCACTGAAGGTTGGGTCCAATCAAGGTCAAGGTGGGAACTAGGGTGAACCCCATGGTCCTTCCAGGTTCATGTTTTCTCCTCTGCATCCTCAGAGGCAGACAAGTCAGCTTACCTAATGGGGCTGAACTCAGCTGATCTTCTCAAGGGGTTGTGCCACCCTCGGGTCAAGGTGGGCAATGAGTACGTCACCAAGGGGCAGAATGTCCAGCAGGTGAGTAGGACATCCCCAAAACCTCCTCCCTTTGGGGTGGCATGGTGCCATCTCCAGCAAGGAGGAGAGCACTGAGAGCCCCCTCTCACCGGTGGAACATTCCTCTTCCAGGTGATTTACGCTGTTGGGGCCTTGGCCAAGGCTGTGTATGAGAAGATGTTCAACTGGATGGTGACCAGGATCAACAACTCGCTGGAGACCAAGCAGCCACGGCAGTACTTCATTGGTGTGCTGGACATCGCTGGCTTCGAGATCTTTGATGTAAGCCTTGGTTGACCCTGTTGTGTTGACCCCATCGGGTGTTGAGTTAATCCTATTCGATGGCCAGGTGGCCCTGTTTTCACTGGTTGTTCTGTTAAGTTCATTGGGTCTCAGGTTGACCCCGCAGATCTTATTATGTGTTCTGTTGACCCCATTGGCCATCTCCTCTCTCCTTCCCCAGTTCAACAGCTTTGAGCAGCTCTGCATTAACTTCACCAATGAGAAGTTGCAGCAGTTCTTCAACCACCACATGTTCGTGCTGGAGCAGGAGGAGTACAAGAAGGAGGGGATTGAGTGGGAGTTCATTGACTTCGGCATGGACCTCCAGGCCTGCATTGACCTCATTGAGAAGGTGCCACCTCCCCCCAGGGCTTCTGGGGGCTGAAGGGGCTGCTGGGGAAGGGCCCTTCCAGTTGGAGCTTGCCAGGGACCCCAAAGTTGGGCAGTTGGGTTGTGCTTGGTGTTCACTATGACCAACAAGGTCTTCTCTTCCCAGCCCATGGGGATCATGTCCATCCTGGAGGAGGAATGCATGTTCCCCAAGGCCACAGACATGACCTTCAAGGCCAAGCTCTTTGATAATCACTTGGGCAAGTCAGCCAACTTTGGGAAGCCACGCAATGTCAAAGGGAAGCAAGAGGCCCACTTTGCCCTCATCCACTATGCTGGCACGGTAGACTACAATATCATTGGATGGCTGCAGAAGAACAAAGACCCTCTCAATGAGACAGTGGTGGGGCTCTACCAGAAATCAGCCCTGAAGCTCTTGGCCAACCTCTTCGCTAACTATGCTGGAGCTGATGCACGTAAGGGGCACCCCCTTCCTGAACATCTGGGGCTCTCCCCACCCTGCCCATCACCTATCTCATAACTTCTTCTCCAACAGCCGTGGAGAAGGGGAAAGGAGCCAAGAAGAAAGGTTCCTCCTTTCAGACTGTCTCTGCACTGCATCGGGTAAGAGTTCAGGGGTTAGTGGTAGAACCTAGAGTGTTTGGGCATTGAAATCATGTCCTAGGGCAGGTAGTGATCCTTGCTGGGACAGGTCGGGGGGGTCTTCCTTTTCTTCATCATCTCCTCCTCCATCCTCCAGGAGAACCTCAACAAGTTGATGACCAACTTGCGGTCTACCCACCCTCATTTTGTCCGCTGCATCATCCCCAATGAGACCAAGTCTCCTGGTGAGCCAGTTCATGAGGGTTTATCCAGGGAACAGTGGTGGTCCCTGGCCAAAGGTGGTGGGGAGCAGTGCTGTGGGGCAGGCCTTGACTCATCAGTCACGATGACCCACCAGGTGTGATGAACAACCCCCTGGTAATGCACCAGCTCCGCTGTAACGGGGTGCTGGAGGGCATCCGCATCTGCCGCAAGGGCTTCCCAAACCGCATCCTCTATGGGGACTTCCGCCAGAGGTAGGCACAGAGGAAGAGATGTGGGGAGGGGGTTGACAACTCCACTGGGTCTGATCTCAGGATTTTCCTGTCCTCTCTGACTACTAGGTATCGCATCCTGAACCCCGCTGCCATCCCTGAGGGGCAGTTCATTGACAGCCGCAAGGGTGCTGAGAAGCTCCTGGGATCCCTTGATATTGATCACAACCAATACAAGTTTGGGCACACCAAGGTGAGGTCACATGGTCTCCATTCCCTGTGGTCCCATCATCCACAAGGCCTCCACGGTGGGACCAGGTTGACTCCATGGTCGCACCATCTACTTGTTCACCTGCACATCTGAGCTCACTCCATCCACCCTACCACCCATTCCTCCACCAAGCCTCCAGACCCCAACAGCACTTAGCTTCATCTCCCCTTGTAGGTCTTCTTCAAGGCCGGGCTGCTGGGGCTACTTGAGGAAATGCGGGATGAACGCTTGGCCAGGATCATGACCCGCTTACAGGCCCAAGTTCGTGGTTTCCTCTCCCGTCAGGAGTTCAAGAAGATCCTGGAGCGGAGGTGGGTAAAGATCGAAATGGTGTTGAGTCTAGGTTGAGTTGAAGTTCCTGGTGACCTGCATCCTGCTGTGCCTTCTCCAGGGACTCGCTGCTGGTGATCCAGTGGAACATCAGGGCTTTCATGGGGGTGAAAAACTGGCCTTGGATGAAGCTCTACTTCAAGATCAAGCCCTTGTTGAAGAGCGCTGAGACTGAGAAGGAGATGCAGGTAGGACAAAGCCATAGGTGGGGCAGGTGGATGGGTGGATGGGGAGAGGGAAGGGTATGTGGGGACATAGAGGAAGCAATGAGACTTACAGGTGACCTTCGTGCCTCCTGCAGAACATGAAGGAAGAGTTTGGGCGGCTGAAGGAGGCCCTGGAGAAGTCAGAGGCCCGGAGGAAGGAGCTGGAGGAGAAGATGGTCTCCATGCTGCAGGAGAAGAATGACCTTCAGCTCCAAGTGCAGGCTGTAAGTGACCTAGATGCCTCAGCCCCTCCCTCCTTTTTCCTTCAGCCTCCCACCAATCTTCCCTCTTCCAGGAGCAAGATAACCTCGCTGATGCTGAGGAGCGTTGTGACCAGCTGATCAAGAACAAGATCCAGCTGGAGGCCAAGGTGAAGGAGATGACAGAGCGAATGGAGGATGAGGAAGAGATGAATGCTGAGCTGACGGCTAAGAAGAGGAAGCTGGAGGATGAGTGCTCAGAGCTGAAGAAGGACATTGATGACCTGGAGTTGTCTTTGGCCAAGGTGGAGAAGGAGAAACACGCCACAGAGAACAAGGTAAGGGTGGGGAGAGATCTTGATTTCAAACTGTGGGGACTTGAGATGTCTCAAGCCAAAGTGAATACATTTTGAGAAGACCCAAGGGTGGTTGGGTTCAGTTGCCAAAACCCAAAGCTGTTTAGGCTGCTAAAATTCAAGGGTGGTTGAGTTGGGTCATGAAGACCCAAAACCACTTTGGTCAGGTTGTGACAACCCAAGGCTGGTTGTGTTGTCCTGTGTCCCCTGACTTAGGCCCAGCTCAACCAAGAGCAAGAACAACCTCCTGTCTCTTGTCTTACCTCTGGTACCAAACCGGAAGCTTGATATTTCTCTTCCTGCAGGTCAAGAACCTCACAGAGGAGATGGCCGGGCTGGATGAGATTATTGTCAAGCTAACAAAGGAGAAGAAGGCTCTGCAAGAATCTCACCAGCAAGCGCTGGATGACCTGCAGGCGGAGGAAGACAAGGTCAACACCCTGACGAAGGCCAAAGTCAAGCTGGAACAGCAAGTGGATGATGTGAGTGTGGGTCAGTCCTGCCACGGGCACACAGCTGGTGCCTTGGGGTGTGAAGGTCCTTCTGGAGTTGGTGTTTGTGGGGGGCTGATGGGTGTATCTCTGCCTCACTCACAGCTGGAGAGCTCACTGGAGCAGGAGAAGAAGATCCGGATGGACCTGGAACGGGCCAAAAGGAAGCTGGAAGGTGACTTGAAGCTGGCTCAGGAGAATATTATGGACCTGGAGAATGACAAGCAGCAACTGGACGAGAGGCTGAAAAAGTAGGGGCCCATCCATCTGCTTGTGCTTTACCTATAATGACCCTCTCTGCTGAGCAGGCAGGAATATGATTGCCTGGCGTTTCTCCCCACACCCAGGAAGGACTTTGAGCTCAACGCACTCAATGCAAGAATTGAGGATGAACAAGCAATTGCAGCCCAGCTCCAGAAGAAGCTCAAAGAGCTTCAGGTGAGGTGGACTTCAGCTTGGGGTTCAACTAGGAGGAGGAACTGGTTCTCCTCATTTATTTCACACCTTTTTGAGAAGGACCTAGACCAGCATGCCACAAACCTGAGGCCTGAAGCCCATGGTCTGTCCCTTGGCCTAGAACCTCCCTGTCACTTATCACCTTGAAATGACTCATGGGCTCCTGGGCAGGTTGGCTTTGGGGTAGCTTAAGCTGAACCAGTGGGTCTGGAGTACTCAAGGTAGTGGGGGCACCTTAGGTAGGATCATCTGAGCTGAGCAGACCATCTGTTTTGGATCATGTTATCTCTGATGTCCTTAGAGAAGGTTGTGTGGAGCTGTCTGATCCAGGCAGCTCTAGGGTTGGTTGAGCTGAATGTCTTCAAGACCAGTGAGTTGAAGAATCTCAAGGTAATTTGAGAAGGTGGAGTGTCTTCAGATAAGGTTGGGTTGATCTGGAGAACTCGAATCTTGACTGGGTTGAAGAGAACTGAATGAGATCAAGTCTGGTTGAGATGAAGGATCTCCAGTTGTCTGGGTTGAGCTGAAGAGTCCACATGTGGTTGGGTTGACTTGAATTGACTTAAAGACTCTCCAGCTGGATTGGTTGAATTGAGTGGAGGAGCTGGGTGAAACCAAGTCCGCTGACAGCATGTCCATCCCCTGAGCACAGGCACGGATTGAGGAGCTGGAGGAGGAGCTGGAGGCAGAGCGAACGGGCAGGGCCAAGGTGGAGAAGCTGCGCTCAGACCTGTCACGGGAGTTGGAGGAGATCAGTGAGCGTCTGGAGGAAGCAGGTGGTGCCACCTCAGTGCAGATTGAGCTCAACAAGAAGCGGGAGGCAGAATTCCAGAAGATGCGGAGGGACCTGGAGGAGGCCACACTGCAGCATGAGGCCACGGCTGCTGCGCTGCGCAAGAAGCACGCCGACAGCGTGGCCGAGCTCAGTGAGCAGATCGACAACCTACAGCGTGTCAAGCAGAAGCTGGAGAAGGAGAAGAGTGAGCTCAAACTGGAGTTAGATGATGTTGGCTCCAACATGGAGCAGCTGATCAAGGCCAAGGTAGGAAATAGGTCTCCAGCCATTAAAGAACAACTCTTCCATTGCCCTCTCAAGGTTCTCTTTCAATTTTCTGCCCTTCCTGTCTCCAGGCCAACCTGGAAAAGATGTGCCGTACCATGGAAGATCAGATGAATGAGCACCGGACCAAGTCCGAGGAGGCTCAACGCATGGTCAATGACCTCACCACTCAACGAGCAAAGCTCCAAACAGAAAATGGTGAGGGGCTTGTTCTTCCCTAACCCAATTGACTATCCCTTGCCCAGTGAGGTGGCTTTGTGGTGTGTCCAGCGAGTCACTGTCCACCATTCCATCCCACAGGTGAGCTCTCCAGGCAGCTGGAGGAAAAGGAAGCCTTTATCAACCAGATGACACGAGGGAAACTCACCTACACCCAGCAGCTGGAGGACCTCAAGAGGCAGCTAGAGGAAGAGGCCAAGGTAGGGCTTTGTTCAGGAGGTCAGTGGGGCTAAAAAACACCTCCAGTGTCAAGGGTGAAGTTGATTTGGGACTCAGAGGGGCAGCTGGAGAAAATGAGTTGAGGGTCTTCAGGGAGTTCAGCAGGTTTGGTGGGTGTCAAGGAGGTTGGGTTGGATTGGTAGTAAGGATGTTGGTTGGGTTGGTCTAGAGGAGGTTGGGACAGGTTTGATTGGTCTACAGGAGTTCTGGTCAGCTTGCAGTGATGAAAACAAAATCTTGCTGAGTTGGAGAACTCTAAGCTCAAGTTGATGTGGACTCAATGGTTCATCTTTTCCTCACTTGCTCTCTCTCTCCCAGGCCAAGAACGCACTGGCCCACGCCCTCCAGTCGGCCCGGCATGACTGTGACCTGCTGCGGGAGCAATATGAGGAGGAGACAGAAGCCAAGGCTGA